>NC_062567.1:44023533-44326283 GCF_022837055.1 Prionailurus viverrinus | reverse complement strand
GACAGGAGAAGGCTGAGAAGGCTTCCCGTGGAGATGGGGCAGAGTCAAAGTCAGCACCGGCTCCCAGAGCACCTGTTACCCCTGTGCAACTCAGGCCCCCACGCAGAGGGTCACCACTAGGTCTGACAAGATTCGGGATGACTTGGAGTCCAAACAGTGTAGACCGAGCAGCCTGATTTCCTTAAATACCCCTGCGGTCTGACAGCCATAAATACATGGCACGGGACATGGTGGGCATCTGTAAGCATGGGGTCAGATGTGGCCCTAACAATACCAATATTCAGAATGCCTGCGGTCAGGGGCAAGTCCACCATGCAAAGTACACACACACACACACAAAAAAAAAAACGATCCACACACCCAGAGGAAGAAGTCAGTGAACACTGAGGTCTCACGTTGCGAGATTAATTTATTTGGAAAAGGCCTCTGCCGTTCAGCCATTCGTTCATTCAGGAGCCACCATATGCAGAGAAAGAGATACTTTATTCCCCACTAATGACGGTTGTGAGAACTTCTCTAATAGCTGCCTCTAATATTCCGCACTTCGGAATCTCCTCCTGAGTTGGAATTGCAATCCCTCCTCTCCACCCCAAGTCGTGGAAAAGAGGCTTTTAACACAAGTACGTGATCGTCACTCTGGTCCCCTCTGCTGGGGATGGTAGAGCCACACACAGCGCACGGCAGAGGGGGGCATTCTGCTCGGCGGCTGTGGTTTCGCTGACCTGGGCTGGGGCTAGGAGTTTGGTGCTGCGAAGCCGGGCGGCTTTCTAGCTCCCTGGAATAGTCTTCATAACGTGACTTCAGTTTTTTGATTTGAGGTGTCATGAAATCACACATCATCCTGTACACCCATGTTCCAGGACAAGTCCCCCCCAGGTTACAGGTGACCCAGACACGCAGCCATTCTGCCACACCACCCCCTTCTTTGGCACCACGGGACTCTATGAGAGCAGCCGTGTGCACATGAAAATAACATGACGTCTGGGGGCGCCTGGGTGGCTCGGTCGCTGGGGCATCTGACTCTTGATTTTGGCTCAGGTCATGATCCCAGGGTTGTGGGATCAAGCCCCGTGTCAGGTCAGGCTCAGCACTGAGCATGGAGCCTGCTTAAGATTCTGTCTCTCTCTCTCTCTCTCTCTCTCTCTCTCTCTCTCTCCCCACCCCCCCCCCCCCCGACCCCTGCCCCTATCCTCTACTCTCTCTCTCTCAAAAACAAAACAAAACAAAACAACCATGACATCCTCCCAACAGCTAAGGATGTGTGGTTCACTTGTCAAAAACCCCTGAAAGAAAGTAGTTCCTAAGGCAGTGCATGAGCTGGGCCAATCGGTCTGAGCGACCACTACCTTCTAATGGAATGGTTTCATGTGCTTATATTTGTAGTTTAAACATTTATACAGAAAACAAAACGTTTTACACAATCAGCTTCTTCAAATGCAAATATCTTCGGGATGTTGAGTGATGATTTAATCACTTTTTTTTTTCTTTTTTTAGACTGTCTCCCTCTTAGCAGCGAGACATGGTCTATTTGGACTGAAAAAAAGGCAGTAGGTTTAATTTTGTGGACACGGATCATGTAGGAAAATAGGGAGTGCCAGGTGTGGATGCCCTGGAGGAGAGCTTAGGAGAGCACCGGGCCCAGAAAGTAGGATCTGAATATTCAAAGTGAAGTACAAGGGTGAGCCCTGAATTCAAGTGAGGGAAGTCTCCTCTCCTTTTCTCTACACTTCATCACCCATCTCCTGCCCCTGCACATCCCCAGATAGCCTACCCCTTTCTCCTACAATAGCCGGAAGCCATCCTTGTTAGCCTCCCCTGGAATCAGTGATCAGATGGCTGTTTCCTGCACTGCCCTGTAACATCCTTAAGGCAACAGACACACTGTTCAGCTCCTGGGACAGTGCCTGCTGCGTCTTGGAAGCGTGTTACGCGAATGAATGTTCCCAGAACATAAGCTAATAAGATTAACACTAAAATTCCACTCTCTTATGGATTAAATTGCCTTTAATGAGCTACCCATTTACAATATTGTTTCTCTGGGGAAATGTATTTCTGTTTCTGAACGGCTGATTTATAAGTGAACTGTTGAGGACAACCTGTTCATAGGTTGGAGCCGACCTATTAACAGTTGCATTTCCAAAGCCAAAAATAAATTGACCTTTGGATTACGTGTTCTTTCGTGATGTTAGCAACTGTGGCCCTTGTCCATATTAATCGCTACGTAAAGCTACGTCTGTAGCTACAGCCTCAGAGGATGGGTCAGTCTTAAGTGACCATGGGCAGCATTTGCTGGGCTGGGCGCTTTACATTCTATCTCATTCGCTTACCCTGCCAAACCTTTTAGGCAGATGCTACCTCTGTTTTACAGAAGAGGAAACTGAGACTCAGCCACTGCAAAGTAGGCGATATGGCTGGGCTCCCAAACCCCTCTAGTGTCTCAGTTTCCTAATCATAAAATGAGGATGAGAGTGTTGCCTACGTGATAGCTTTTGTACTATCAAAGACTTAAAATACCTCTAAAGTGCTCAGAATGGTGTCTACTAATCCCTCAATTAATGGTAGGGCTCGATTCCTATGGCAGACCCCTGTGTTGTGCCTAAACCCATCTCACAAAGTCCATGCTGTTTCCAGTAGATGATTAACATATGCCTTGAAAGACACAAACTGCTGCTAATCCACTCGAGAACCCACTCTGTGGTCCCGCCGCCACCCTCCCGGCTCCCTGCACTTGCATATTTCAGTGAGATTCAGGGTGGGGGTGTTGACGGGGGGCAAGTCATACGTCAGGGCTGTAAAGGTGTGCAAGGGAGAATGGAGGGGTCACTCCTCACTGCTCAGAGTCCCAGAAAATAGCTCTGGAGCCAAGGCTGCCTGGAAGAAGGTTATCTGCCATAGGCAAGAGGTGCCCAATTGTCCTTTTTTCAGCCATCCTTCTGGGTCTTTTGAGAGAAAGCACTTAGCGCACTCCAAGGTGCAGAGTAAGAATTCAGTGACTGTTTCCAAATCTACATCTGTCACCTATCGCTGTGATAGAAAACAGTTACTTCAAATACGATTTCATTTGGGGCACCTGGGTGGCTCAGTCGGTTGAGTGTCCGACTTCGGCTCAGGTCACGATCTCGCGGTCCGTGAGTTCGAGCCACGCGTCGGGCTCTGTGCTGACAGCTCAGAGCCTGGAGCCTGTTTCAGATTCTGTGTCTCCCTCTCTCTCTGACCCTCCCCCGTTCATGCTCTGTCTCTCCCTGTCTCAAAAATAAATAAACGTTAAAAAAAATTAAAAAAAAACAAAAAAACAAATACGATTTCATTTGACTACTGGGCCCTACCCCAAACAATTTCTTATGGGAGTGGACAGATTATAAAACTGGGTTTCTCTCAAAACCTTCCCTACTTGCATGGTCTGTATTGCCAAAGAATTGTCTTTCCTTTCAGATGCTCAGAAAAAGTAAACCTAACTGTTCCCAGCTCAGCTGTCTTGGAGACTTGGAAAAGAACCTTAGTTAGCTTCACTGCAAATTATTGATGAAACCGGGGAATTTTATAATATTCCTAATTTATCATCATTATCCATTTTGACTAATTTAGTGGTGGAAATTATGTTCTTACTGTCATAAATGGTTGCTATGCTATCATAATTTGTCCACTAATGAAGGAAATACTGATGCTCGCCAGTGACCCCTTGCCATTTGGAAAATTCCCAGAAGGTCGGGTTAGATGTGAGTTTGGGAGAGCCTGAGACCCAACGGTTTCAGTCCCTACAGCTCCTCCTCTCAGTTCCCAGCTCTTCCCATCCTCTTTCCATCCCCCAAACTATTGAGGGTCCCTGCCAGCCAATTCCCACTTAACACATACGATCTTAGTGCACCTTATCCTGCATGTGTGTACAATGCAACTATAATGTAAGTGCGCTCTAATCAGTTTCATTGCTTTCCAGTCTCACGATCTAGTCTTTATTTCTTCAACAGACAGACCCTATATATCTGCCATAAACCCCTTACTGGAACAGGGTAAAGATCCAAACAGCTCTATGCAGGGATGCTCTTGCTAACCTTTTTTGCCCAAGCCCTGAGCTCAGAGCCTAACCACACAGTCTGTCTCAGGAGTCCTCGCAGCTGCCAGGCTGCTCATGGCTAAAGCCTAGAGGCTTGTTCTACAATAAGTTGGGCTTCTTCGTCTCAAAGGGTCTCTCCAGAAACCCCTCCTACCCTTGATCAGCTCCTTGTTCAACCTGGATTCTGCCTCTTACCAGAATCCCGCCCCTTTCCACTGCTCTTTGGGTCGACTGAGTCCTGTGTTGTATCATCTGTGTGTTTTTTCTTAATGTAAGTTATTCTATTCTCTGCACTTCACATAATACCTAGTACCTGCTAGAAATTAACAAGTATTTATTGGATGGCTACCAATTACCCTAGGAGCAGGATTGCCAGATTTAGCAAATACAAATTCAGGACACCCAGTTAAATTAGAATTTCTGATAAATGGCACATGTGATTTTAGTAGAAGTATGGCCCAAATGTCATGGAGACCCTACCTATGAAGTATTAGGGACCTGCCGAGATAGCCCTGGTCTCATAGTCCAGTGAGGGAGGCAGACACTCAAACAATGCTTAAAACGGAAGGTAGTAAGTACAGTGCAATGTCCTTGGGTGCTCATTTCAAGGTTAAATAAACCCAATCTTTTAACTTTGTATCTTTTTTAAAAATTTTTTTAACGTTTATTTATTTTTGAGACAGAGAGAGACAGAGCATCAACGGGGGAGGGTCAGAGCGAGAGAGGGAGACACAGAATCTGAAACAGGCTCCAGGCTCTGAGCAGTCAGCACAGAGCCCGACACGGGGCTTGAACTCACGAACCGCGAGATCACGACGTGAGCCGAAGTCGGACGCTTAACCGACTGAGCCACCCAGGCGCCCCTAACTTTTTATCTTAAAACTTGGTCCCATTGCCTTCCATCACTTTCTGAACCTCCTCAAATTTCCATTGTGAGTTCTAGAAAAGAGCACACCGGGACCATAATGCCCTCCTAGTGATACACCGTGGTCCTGATATTCTCCTTCCCACCTACCATACTTCCCTTTATAGGCTCCCTATTTAAATAGCAGCACTGTGTTGTCAACCCGTGCAGCCTGTGGTCCGCTAGGGCGTCACAATCTTTTTGACCATGCTTTTGACAAAGCCGGTTCCTGTCCCTTCTCACTGGAGGGCACTATGGTTTTACATCCTGTGTGACTTACTTTGTATGCTTCCTAATTGAACTTCATCCTTTTAATATCCTCTTTCATCATGCCACACTTATTGTTTTGCTATTTAATTCTCTGTCCCAAATGGCCAGCCATCCAGTCCAATTTAGTGTCATAGCAGATTTAAAGAGCAAGTTTTCCATCCCATCATTGAACTTCTTAAGGAAAATGAGACCCTCCCCTGTGTGAACAGTAAGTTATCTCCCACTCTCAACTCAAGCTGACCATGCCTACCCTTTTACCAAGAATCCCACCTGCCCAGTCACAGGGGCCTCTTGTTTGATAAAGAAAAACTTTCTTGACAGCTTACTTCGGCATTGGCTAAGATTTTTTCCCATTCTGTTAATTGACTCCTGATTTGGAATTTATAGAATAATTTTAAAGTAGGCTATCTTCTCTGTAAACCATTGACCAAGGGAACGTGACACATGTACTTGGAACCATTCCAAGGACCCAGTTCCCTGGTATCTTAAATGAATCGTTGTGAAACTCAGTAATGAAACTTTTAGCTTCCAAGTGGGTGAGACAGTATCCCCGGGAGTGCACACATTCCCTCTAATGATATCCACTCGGACAGGATTTTACTAATATAAGTGTGAAATGGACTCATCTGTATTATTTTCCCGGATAATGTGTTGCAATTCATAGGCAAGCTGTCCTGCCAGTAATCCTGTCCCTTTAGCCCATTCGTTTCTTCTACAAAAAGTATCCTCTCCCATCCTGGAATGAAATACACCTTGGGTTTCATTTTAAGTAGAAAAGTATATCTGATGAAAACTTGAAATTGTCCCTCTGAAAGTTCACATCAGACCAAGATGGTGGGGTTACATTCAAAGAGGAAGGCACTTATAAACTGTATATTGTTGGAGGCAAAAGTTCCCAGGAAACAGTGACACTGTGTCCCTTAAAGGCAGTCTGAGCTCAGGATATCCTGTAGGCAGGCCACCGAAGCATCTGATCTAACATCTGGAAGAGGCTCTAAAATAAGTTTATTTATCTCTGTGGTTTTCTGTCTTTTTTTTTTCCTTAATAGAAATTATATGTTACATGATGTGGCATACTAATGGTATTTAACATATTTATAATGTTTGTCTCTCCTTACTATACTATAATCTCTCTGAGGTCAAGATGTTTTGTCTCTGTTCACTGGTACATCCACAGTAACTATATAGAGCCTTGCAAATATAGGTGCTCAAATATTTGTTGAAGAACAGATTGAATAATCATTTAGTCAATGAATGAATGTATGCCTCAGATAGTTACATAATTCGTATAGTGTTCACAGGATTAGCCAGTGCGTTTCTTTCTTTATTAGCCATTTGGATTTGAGAAACAGTGGAAGGTAGTTTCGTAAACTAATGGATTGGGGGTAGGTAATGTAGATACGAAATATTTGACATTTATAGTAGCAGACAGGGTTTGCTCATCTTGTGGTTTCTACTCCCAAGTCATCCAAATTGAGCAGGCAGTATTGAAGAAGAGTGGTGAACAAATGGGGGTCTCCAACCGCACTGCTATTGTGGTTTGTCGGCTCTTAAATTATAAAGTGATTTCAGGACTTGTCTTCTTTGAAGCCCCGATTGCTCTCCATGTCCCGTGGGAGAGGAGTACAGTGGCCCCTCAGTGGGTCCATGTGCCATGTCTACACAGTTGTCTCAGTGGTGAGACTTGCCTTCACAATCATCCAGCTTTCCACTGGACATTTCTGCTTCCCCATGACTTCTTTAACAAGAAGTGGCCAACCCTGAAATATGGCCGCCATGCCACTTTCCACTTTCATAGGGGCAAAGAGAGAAATGATAACCAAACAGGCTCATATAAAGGAATTATTAAAAGTAAAAATAGTTTCTGATGGGGCGCCTGGGTGGCTCAGTTGGTTAAGCGTCCAACTTCGACTCAGGTCATGATCTTGCAGTTCGCAAGTTCGAGCCCCACGTTGGGCTTTGTGCTGACCGCTCACAGCCTGGAGCCTGCTTCAGATTCTGTGTCTCCCTCTCTCTCTGCCCCTTCCCCACACACGTTCTGTCTCTGTCTCAAAAAGAAACATTAAATTTTTTTTTAAAAAGGTAAAAATAGTTTCTGAGATTTTCCTGGAGTAAATATATGTTAAATGTCACCTCTTAAACCATCTGTGATCTTCTGCGTCTAAATCCCTGCAGAAGCATCCACATCCCAGTACCAGGACACAAAGCAGATACTCACTGAATATGTCTGAATGGAGGGTAACCCGAGAAAGGAACGCGAATTAACATAGTTCAGAATGATTTTCAACGCAATGGTTGAAAGTAAAAGGGCTTTTTTGGCTTACCCTCAGTCAGCTGGCAAAATTAAATTCCATTCCTCTGCCCTATGGCTGTTGATCTTTTACTTTTGTAGCCATCACCTTAGAATAATTGTGTTACCATTGTAATTGGAGGCCCATTAAGGATGTCGTAGGCACATTGAACTATTACATGTCAAAGCATGGTGTGGCTCTAGCCGCATTGCAGATGCCGACCGGGCGCTCAGTACGTGTGTGGTAACAGGAGGAAGGAAGGAAAGGAGGAGACAGGAGCAGGGAATGGCTATTTGGTCTTGGAGAGTTAATAAACTGTCCAGGCCTCTGTTTCTGGCTGCGAACAGGGAAGAAGTCTCTCAGTGGGCATTTCTCAAACTGTGTTTCACAGCCCACTAATGTTCTGGGAAACATAATGGGTATTCTTTTAAAAAAAATCCATGGCAAAATATGTTTGGGAAAGTTCTGTGTCAGGTTTAATAAGTTTCTTTACCAAAGGACTCATCAGAACCCTCCCCTGAGAGGGTCCACTGTGAACCCCAGAAAGGGAGGCAGTAGGCACTGTGGGCTCACGAAGGCCCCCTCCCAGCACTGACATTCTATAAACTGGAGTGCCCCCTGCATAAGGCTGACTTTATTGACCAAAGCCGTAAGTTCTGCTGTGCTGTAAATGGGTCACAATGTGACCGTGTGTGCACATGCTGGCATTTCCATTTCTCGGTTTGGAACTGATGGATCTGATTGATTGCCAGGAAAGCAGAGGTGTGTCTGTCCCCCCTGACGTGCCTCTCCCTGGATCCTTACTTGCCCTCGGCCCTGCCTGGCATAGTCCATTGGCAGCCCTACCCCTGCCCTACCCCTGCCCCAGCTTCGGGTTAGGAACCTCAGCTTAGCATGCTAGCAACTGGAGCACCCCCTAAATTCACTGGGGAATCTGGCATGTGAAAGTCCCGATAGTAACCTTCGGTTTTCTCCCCCAAACTGTGTGTGAGCTGCTAGGGCTGCTCCTGAAGTTCCAGAATCCCAGTTTCCATGGTGAATCCATCTGTACCCTTTACTTGAAATCTTTAAAGGCCACTTCTCTTTGCTAGCACCCACAGCTTTTATAATATATCTGCAACAGTCCATGCACTCTCCCCGGTCGGTATGAGAAAGGGGGTGCGTGGCAGTAACACCTCGTTGTAAGTCTCACCTAAGGGTAGGTTGAGGGAGCATGACCAAGGCCACCTGTCACACACGGGATGACTTCGGGATAAAAATCAAATGCCATTGTCCTTACACCTCTGTTTCACTTCATCTGCATGTTACCATAATAATCTCCAATTCTGTCACATTTTTGGTGCCAAAGAAATACTCATATGCATTGTCAAGTCCTAAATTTGACAAGCTCTTGTGGGATCTCAGATCTGACATATTTTTTTGAAGGGAAGATGGAGAAGGTGCCAGAAAAGATGTCCTCAGCTAGCATGAGGACAAATTAACTCCTTATTCACTAGCTGTGCCACAGTAGCACTGGATCAAAGAAACACTGCCGTGCAACTTTGTGTTCTTTGTGTTGCATGATAACACACTCACCAGTAAGGAGTGTGCTATTGATTCATTCATTCATTCATTCATTCATTCGCACCAAGAGCCTCTTAAATGCCAGGTCCTGTTCTAGGCACTAGTGATACAGCAGTGATCAACATAGACAGAATCTTCTCCCTCATGTCACTTGCATTCTAAAAGGAGGAAAAGGAAAATGAATTGAAAAAGCACTTATTTACGATATTAGGCGTTAACTGCTAACATCAGGCAGAGAAGGGAGATGGTGTTGGCAGATGAGTTGCAATTTTAAGTCGAGTGGTCGGAGAAGGCCTCGGTGAGAAGACCACCGAGTAAGGGAGTGATGGCTAGCAGGGGCTTTCTGAGCAGAGAGACAAGCGTGCTAGGGCATGCCTGGTATATTCTAGGAACGGCTCAGAGGCCAGTATGGCTGCTGAGGGATGGGCGAAGGAGCGTGGTGGCAGATGAGGGGGTGGGATGATGTGGACTCCACCGCTCTTCCCTCCCTTTGTCCTCCTGAATATCCAGGCTGACTTGGATCCTGTCAGGGCTTATGTTCTAGATCTCTCTCATATATTCCTCCCATGATGTTCCCCCTGAAAATAGCCCAGACCCTTAGTCATTTTGCAGTGAATGTCTCTGCTCCAGCCTCTCTGCTTTTCTAGCCACACTGCTGTAGCTGAATAGTGCTACCTAAGTGCTGTGGCATCCTTCTGCAGCTTGACCGTGCAGCGGGTGCTGCTGCACGGCCTCCGTCTGTGCGCCAACTCACTGCTCCACGTTCCCATGTACGTTCTTTCCAACTTCAGTGACGTCACAGTACTTGAGTCCCTCCTCTTGCCTCGAGGGCCCTCCCCACACCTCCGCCGATGTAAGTTGGCCAACCTATAAGAGCTCCGTCTCTGCCTCCTCTCGTTAGCGCCCCACCCCACCCCCTCATGATGATCCCTGCTCCCTCTGAACTTGCAGAGCCCTCGCCTGCCTTATGTCCCGTTTGGAACTTGGCACAGTCCTCTAGTCATTGGATTCTTCTACCCGACACGTGTTTGCCAAGCATCTGTTTGGTGTGGATAGAACTCTGTGGTATCTTTTATGGTCATGTGAGGACCCTGGGTTTGAACCCTTGTTCCACTGGTTTCTGGCTGTGTAGCCTTATTCAAATGACTTACCACACTGTTCATCAGTTTTCTTGTCCACTGAGTGGGGATAACCATTCCAGCTTGTAGGGTCGATGGAAAGATTGAGTTACTCTATGTCAGTTGTGTGGTACGTTAACATGGAAGCATTAGCTGCTTCCCATTTTAATTTCCAGCTGAACAGTCATGGAGGGACTGTATCTGTTGCTTTATTTCATTTCAGAGCTTAGTGACTTAATGCATGGATTATAGCCATTGAATGTGTGCCGATGATGATACTCTATGGCCAGACATAAGACTTGGCCACACATGTAAGACTTCGGGGCACAGGTATGACTTGGCAAAGCTAATACAGGAGTAGTAGCTTCTGTATCATCTGCTCAGCTCTCCTAGCTCAGGGCCAAACCTCAGAGAGCTTACATAAACTCTAAAGCCATTACCTGATTTTATGAACTATTTTCGGAAATATTTATTAAGGTTCGTATATCTAAATTTTGTAAACTGCAAAAGAGATGACTGTTTTGCTAGGAGGAAAACTAATAATTAACCGAATTCCAGGAATCTGAAGAACTGGCACATTGTATTTTCTATACGCTCTTTCTGGGGGCACAGCAGGAGGGTGGTGACAGCGGAGGGCATGCTGTTCCCTCCACCACCTCCTCCCCTCCAGAGTCCGTCGGAGGAGTCCCAGTTCCATGCTGAGCCCAGAGAGGCAAAGGGCTGCTTCTCCAGCAGCATAGCATCCAGAATTGTGAAGCCGTACTTGCCAGGCTTCTCCTATCCAAGTGCACATTCCTTCATATGCAGACTTTGTGTGTTTGCCACGGTGGACAACCACAGCGCTGATATTAAGAGAAAAAAGAATAGAAATGACTAAGATATTGAGTGTTTAGTATGTGCTAACTCACTTTCTGGCAGTAACAGAATGGTATCCGGCTCTCCAGGGGCCCAGGAAGAGAACTGAATTAATTTCGGCCCTTTTATTATATACCTGTGTCTTCTAAGTACATTCTGTGATGTTATTGTTATTGCAGTTCAGTCTCCTCTGCTGAGTGAATTTGAACAATATTCTCTCCAATGAATAATTTATAATGAAACGTATAATAATTATTTATTTCTTCCGCCTCCGTCCCAGATTATAGCTTTCATGAAGGTTATAATTCATGAAGAATCTTATACTCTAATCTGTCACTATATCCACAGCCGGGTGGTTCCATGGGGAGGGTCCCGAGTGGCGATCCTGGGCCCCAGGTTTTGAAGGGGAGGATTTGTAATGGGATGTTAGGCCTTACTTCTCCTCTTAGAACATTGTTGCCATTCAGTTTCAAAGCCAATTGGCTTGTGTATTAAGTCACTCAGTTAATAAATGATGGAGCTCAGATTTGAGCTTCAGTCTCTAGAGCCCATAACCCACAGGTAACACTTACTGTTTTAGCATTATGTTGTCCTTCAGTGTAAGCAGAGACAGCCTCGTTGTCCTGCGTGTCCTAAGCATTTATGGGCCATGGAACAGTGAGGAAGACTGTGCCTTCAGAAAGCCTAATGTATAGATTACCATCTGCCTGTCTTCCCCCTTTGGGCAAACAGGGACCATAGTGGGGGAGGGGGGGAGGCTGATTTCTCCAACCACCTCCTCCTGGCTTCAAACATTGCTCAGAGTCTGAAGTCAGACACACACACACACACACACACACACACACACACACACACCCCTGCTTCATTCTGGTCAGGCTGTAGGATATTATGAGGGGAGAATTCAGTAGCAGACAACAAGAAGACAGGAACAGTTGCGGTACTTCCTTTATGGCTCATGGGGAAATTGGGAAGATCAAAGGAAAAATGAGATGCAAAAGGAGTTGCCCTTTGGGCAGGGGGTGGAGATGCGAACCAGCACTCCCACTCCTGGGTGTTTACCTTAGAGAAATGAAAATTTATGCTCACGCAGAAACCTGCACATGAATGTTACAGCTGCTCTATTTGTAACTACCCCAAACCGAAAGTAACCTAAATGTCCTTACATGGATAAATGGATAAACAAGCCGATACATCCGTACGATGCAATTCTACTCAGCAATAAAAAGGAATGACCTACAGATCCTCCTGGATGCATCGCAAGGGCATTATTAGAAGTGCAAAAACCCATCTCAGAAGGTTATGTGCTGTATGATTCCATGTAAATGACATTCTGGAAAAGACAAAACGGGGATAGAGAACAGATCAGTGGTCGCCAGAGGTTAAAGGTGGGGGGTGTTTCAGCAGGTGATGGGGTTGTTCTATGTCCTGATTGTGGCCTGGGGTTACAAGATTCTGTGTATGGTCAAAAGGCATAGAACTAATGGGGATGTAGTGTTTCACAGGTACGTAGTTTCAGTTGGGGAAGATAAAAAGTCCTGGAGATGGATGGTGGGGATGGCTGCACAACAGTGTGAATATACTTCATGCCACAGTACGGTACACCTAAAAATATTTAAAATGAAAAAAAAAATTAATGCTACGTTTTACGTCAGTTACACTTTACAATTTAAAATGCATGCATGAAAGAATAACACGTTTCATTAAAATAATACAAGTCGGGGCGCCTGGGTGGCTCAGTCAGTTGAGCATCCGATTTTGGCTCAGGTCATGATCTCATGGTTCATGGGTTCAAGCCCTGCCTCAGGCTCTGTGCTGACAGCTCAGAGCCTGGAACGTGCTTCGGATTCTGTCTCCTTCTCGCTCTCTGCCCCTCCCCTGCTTGCACTCTGTCTCTGTCTCTCAAAAATAAACATTAAAATAAATAAATAAATAAATAAATAAATAAATAAATAAATGTCGATAACAAAACTAGTGGTGAAGCAGGGTATGCATGGTAATAATAATGATAACGGGAGGGTCCTGGGTAGGTAAAAAAAAAAAAAAAAGCGGTCCCTTTAGGATTCTGATGCTCTGCCACATCCTCATAAAAGCCACCCTTGTGTCTGAAGCCTTCCCACCTTTTCCCTCGGGTGCCTTGGAAGGCTGAGTGGCATTTGGGCATTGATTCTTTTTGTGATTCAAATGTAAAAGCAGGCATAATGGGATGAATATTTATGTGGAGGATTGTTAAGCTCTGAGGACAAAAGCCCCCAGGTTCCGCGTCCGTGTGGATGGACCCTGCAAGCAGAACGTACAGTATGCATCTCTGCAAGGTCATGGTGCTGGCCGGTCCCAATCTGCACATGCTGGTCAGACTCCCACTGAATGAGAAGAGCCATTTTCAGGCAGCCAAGTGCCCAGGAAGGCATTTCCTCCCCACCCTCTTCATGTTAGTAGAGCTGCTGTCATTTGTGTGCCCTCATTCACAGGATCTAACTCTAATTAACCTCATTGGGCTTTGTCTGGTGGTCAGCACAGAAGCCTGGACCCAGTCAGTATTTAGGAGGGTTTTTCTTTTGTTTTCAGAACCTGCTCTTTCTCCTGGCGTCATGGCCGCAAAGACTTCTCTGCAGACGTATTTCCTCACTCACCATGGAAACTAAGCAGTGTTGGAGGAGGACTCTTAAAGCAGAGGGGGTCTTCCGGTGTAAACCGACGTTAGCTTCCCATCTCTATCCTTCCAAACCCAGCCCATTCACCCCGCCAGCTTACACCCAGCCTCCTCCAAGAAGCCTTCCAGGCTGATTCCAGTCTTTCTCTTTTGAAGAGAACATGCCTGGTACATGCCTGGGCGGTCTTGTATTTTAGCTAGCTGTGCACATGCCATCTTTCATATTCTCAGAAGGGAGGGAGGTAGCTGGTGATGTTTCCGTTCCTCTTTACCACCCCCCCCCCACCCCCACCGCCTGGTTCCAGATCATCATGGGAGCTCAAGTCCTGCTCAGCTCCTCTCTTAGTTAGTCCTCCAACCTGTCCTTCGTGCTGACACCTCTGGGCTCTTTCTAACACAAAAACCCACTCTTGACCCTCAGTTGCCTCTGATAATGATGATGCTGACAGTAATAATAATGACAGCAATAATAGCTAATATGGTATATTTATCATGTGCCAGGCACAGTGCTAATATTTTGCCGAGATTAATTGGCTGAATACTAAGAAGCCTTATGAGGTAGGTATTGTTATTAGCCCCACTGCACAAAAGTGGAAACCGGGGCACAGAGAAGTTAAGTGAGGTGCTCCAGGTCACACAGCTATCAAGCAGCAGAGCGGGGATTTGAATTCAGACAGTTTGGCTCCAGAGGCTCTGCTGTTTCTTCTCCCTTAGAGCATGCACTCTGAACTTCCTTACGCGGCATTCGAGTCCCTTTGTGATCCCGGCTCTGTCTCCGTCTTCAGCCATGTCAGCCTCCAGTTATCACGGCCACATCTGCGAGGCTCAGACAGTGACAAGCAGCTCATGATCTCTAGTCAGGCCCAAACTCTCTCCCCATCAGATGTCTCTGCACCCCCCCCACCCCCCCGCCGTTGTCACTACCTAGAAGCCCCTTTGCTCCTCTTGTCCAACTGGAAAACGCTTCCTTCCGGTCTTGACCCCCATGCTGCAGCTTCTGTAAGGCTGTTGAGGATGATGCCCTGTGCTCTGTGCTCCCACCGCTGCATAGGCACATTACTCCTAGCACCCATCTTGTTGCTCAGTGTCCCTTCACCACGCCAGGCTTGTCCCCTGGTCAGGCCTTTGTGTCTGCTGTTCCCTGGGCCCAGTATGCGTTCCCCAGGTCTTTGCAGGCCTGGATCCTTCTTGTCACGCGGGTTTCCATTCAGATGCCACCTTCTCGGAGAGGCCTTTGCAGGACAGCTGATCTGAACTTGTTCTTCTACTAGTCACTCTTTTTCTTGTCTAATAGCTGTTTCTAGCTTCTTCGTAGCACTTCATTGTCACTATTTGAAACCGTCCACGTTCCAGCTGTCTATTGCTGCACAGTAGACCACCCTAACACTTAGTGGCTTGAAGCAAGAACCGTTCAGGGTATTTGACTAATTTGGGGGTCATATATTTGCTCAGGGCTTCCCTGGGCGATTCTTCTGCTTCATGTGGCATCAGCTGAGGTCATGTGGTAGTCTTCTGGTAGCTGGGCTCAGCTGAAGGGTCCAAGATGGCTTTACTCTAATACCTGGTACTCTTACTGGAACATTTGGAAGCCTGGGCTAGGCTGGGACTGTAGACAGGACTGTGATGGCTCCAGCGTGGTGGCCTCAGGGTTGTTGGACTTTTTACAGAGTGGACTGCTTCCCCTGAAGCGAGGTTCCAAGAGGTCCAGGCGGAAGCTGGAAAGATTGTTATAACCTAGCCTCAGAAGTCCCAGAATGCAGGGGCACCTACATGGCCCAGTCGGTTAAGTGTCTGACTTCAGTTCCGGTCATGATCTCAGAGCTTGTGGATCTCAGCCCCACAGCGGGCTCTGTGTAGACAGCTCAGAGCCTGCTTCAGATTCTGTGTCTCCCTCTCTCTCTGGCCCTCCCCCACTTGTGTTCTGTGTGCGTCTCTCTCTCTCTCTCAAAACTAAATAAACATTAAAAAAGAAAAAGGCACAGAAGTGAACGTGTACTTACTTCCGCACATTTTATTGGCCACGCAAGTCACCAAGCACAGGCCAGAATCAAAGGGAGAGAACATAGACCTCACCCCTTGGTAGAAGGAGTGGAAGAATGGAGGCTCTCAGTCCACCACCTTTAACAGGCAGGGGTCACTTACTGTTTGCCTCCCTTCTTTATAATGTGAACTCTTTCAAAGCAGGATCTTATTCTTCTGTAATACCGTATCCCCAGCACCGAGAATAACATCTACACATGGCAGATGCCCATAGATCCTTGCTGAATAGCTGTATGAATGAAAGAATAAAGGCATGAATGAAAAAGAAAATGAATAGAAAATCGAATGAATGTTTGCCTCTCTGACTGTCTAATATGTAAATCTTTTGAAAACAGAGCCTGATTTTTTTCTTCTTCTCCGTACCCTCAGTTCTTAATACAGCCCTCTACACTAAGAGATGCTTGGCAAATATTTACCAAATGAATTGATGCATTTTAATTATTATAGTTAAAGGAGATAATGTGAGTTATTACATAGGTGTTGGATATGAGTAACCGCTACGGATGAATTAGTAATGCCTTATACATAAGAAAATAAGTTTATATATTTATTTAATAAATAAGACGAAATGGATCAGATCCACACTTCCCTTACCCTTCTCTGCAACAGGCTGTATGAGAGGCTCTCCATTCAGCCCCACGACCCTCCAGTCCAATCATCTTCGGGTGAGGCAGGGACCTTTACTCCAGCCTTCTAGCACCTCTCTCCTGGCATGGCTTGCCAAGACTAATTCACTTTGAGGTTCTTAAGACAGGGGCTGAGATGATGGTCTCAACAGCTAAGAGGGTTGATTTCTGATTCCCCACAGCTGTCCAGGAGGATCGAGTGAGATTACAGTTCTCTTAACATTCGGCATTGTTTTGCCCTTGTGCAAATGTGTGCTTACAGTAATTGCTGGAAGCCACGTGTTGAATCCAGAGGGTGAATGCAAGTCAGCATTTGATGTGCCAGAAAGGGAAGGACACCCTCACAGGTGGCCCCACTTGCCGTGTGGGGCTTCATTCCCAGTAAGCAGTAGTAGGGACTAGTCAGCCAGCATACCAGCCGGCAGTGGGAAGGCTCAGCTCCCAGAGGTCAAGCCTCAGCTTGTCCTCCAGCTTCGCCATGTGGCCTGGAACAACTTACTTGGTCTCTCTAGGCCTTCAGTTTCCTCACTTGTGATATGGGGAAATCTGTTTCTGTAATCCCAATCTGGGTAACTCGGGAAAAAGATTCCAAATTCAAGGAAACCCTGTGATGGCCAAAGGTGACCAATAAGGAATACTGTGTACAGTTCCCTACTTAAAAATCAGACAGAGCTCTTTAATCCAGTGTTGACCTCCTTGGTGTATTGGGGGGGTTTTAAATCCTTTTTAATTGTTTCTTGGGATCCCCCCCCCCTGTTCTGTGGATTTTAAGACTCGTGGTTCCTGGCAGTACAAAACGATATTCCTTCCCCAAACCCCAGAGAGCATTGATTGCTATTCAGGTTAAACAAGTGCCATATAATGCCTCACCGCTTGGGGTAAATTTTGTTACAGGGCATTTAGTGGCAGTGTCAAAGTATTTGGGAGATTATTCTTTCCTTCTTCCCCACAGGCCTCACTGAACATGCAGTTCTCTATGGCCATGAATTTTAGCCAAGTTCAATGTCCAATGATGGATATATTTTTTTTTAAATTCGAGTTTTATTTAAACCTCTCAAGCTGGGACAAGAATTTTCAAAGGAAAAGGCAAGCTCACTTCTGCCTCTGCTTTGGCTAATTCTGGGGCAGTGCGCTCACCCTCTTGGTCCCCAGAACTGGCCTAGTTTAAGGAACAAATGAGAGAACAAGAGTTTTCCATCTTAGGGAACATTGGCTAACACAAGACAATTTTAGATGTTAGAACTTCATCGTCAGAGAAGCAGTCAATAATTTTGAGAACCCACCATGTGCCAGATACTGTGTTCAGTGGTTTCCTATATATTATTACTAAAAATAATACTTCCAGAAAAATGGGGCTCTGTGAATTTAAATAACTTGCCCATGTTCACACAGCTGGTCAGAGAAGGAACTAGAAGCCAATACAAATGATCTGCCTCTAAGACCAGTGCATTCCAAGGACTGTGCCTTTCCATTCTTTCAGTGCTGGCTGGTTTCTCTGGTCGTTTTCTTACGGAAGATGCTTTCACCTTTCAGTGTTTAAGAATCTGGCTCTGTTATCATGTATTCCCTTTAGATTTTTAATGACTCTATTTTCAAATATTTTCTCTCCCTTGGTGGCTTCTCTCTTCATGATCTTAACTTTCTTTCAAAGAGTACTTAATTTTGATGAAGCCTGATTTTTTTTTTTTCCTTTATTGGTGGATTGTGCTTTGGTGTCATATCTCTAGAAATCAATCTTGTCTAACTCAAGGTTACAGAGACTGTGTCCTGTATTTTCTCCGGGAAATATTATAATTTATATTTAGGCATGTGATTCACTTTGTGTTAATTTCTATATATCTCATGAGGTGTGGGATGAAGTTCTTTTTTTTTTTTTTTTTTGCATATGGATATCTAATTGTTCCTGTACCATTTGTTGAAGACACTCCTATCTCTGCTTAATTGCCTTTGTGACCATATATGTGTTAGTCTGTTGGTGGGCACTCTATTCT
This sequence comes from Prionailurus viverrinus, assembly GCF_022837055.1. Classification (NCBI taxonomy): domain Eukaryota; kingdom Metazoa; phylum Chordata; class Mammalia; order Carnivora; family Felidae; genus Prionailurus; species Prionailurus viverrinus. The sequence continues at coordinate 44,307,924 of NC_062567.1, read as the reverse complement.
GTTCAGATGATCTCCTTATTTTCTCCGTGCTATTATCACACTGCCACAATCTCTATCACCTTGTAACAAGTCTTAAAGTCAGGTATTATAAGCCCTTCAACCTTTTTTCTTCTTTTGCAGTCATCTTGGCTGTGTTAGGTCCTTGATCCTTTCTTTAGTTTTTGTTCAAGGACACGGTTATAAACAACATCTGGAAATCTGAAGATAATTTAAAAATTTAAAGTTACAAAGGAGTAGTGCAGAAACTTTCCATAATCTGGCTTCATCAGGAAGTGAGGCACCCTGGACATCAGATTCTATCTGGCGAATCAAAATTATTGCGTATACCTTACATGGATTGCTAATTTAAAAAAAAAAAAAAAAAAAGACCACACATATAATGACCTACACCAGAATTGTACCTGACACGATTTCAACTTTCACTGATGTTGCAGAAAATATGCTGGGCCCTCGGATATCTTGGGCACTGTGAGGCTCAGTTGTCATCGTTCTAGCAAAGTGGGGAGTCGCTGATCAAAAGGAGTTTGTTTAGGGGCGCCTGGGTGGCGCAGTCGGTTGGGCGTCCGACTTCAGCCAGGTCACGATCTCGCGGTCCGTGAGTTCGAGCCCCGCGTCAGGCTCTGGGCTGATGGCTCGGACCCTGGAGCCTGTTTCCGATTCTGTGTCTCCCTCTCTCTCTGCCCCTCCCCCGTTCATGCTGTCTCTCTCTGTCCCAAAAATAAATAAACGTTAAAAAAAAATTAAAAAAAAAAAAAAAAAACAAAAAAAAACAAAAGGAGTTTGTTTATACATTGCTGCCTGCTATAGAATGTATTCTGCATTTGATTTGGGGGCTACCTGTTTCCAAACAAATGAAGTATTGTCATTGACTGTGATATGCATAGCATTCTGTCTCTTCCATAAAACATATCCCTGTTGGGGCATCTGGGTGGTCCAGTCGGTTAAGTATCCAACTCCCGATTTCAGCTCAGGTCATGATCTCACAGTTCGTGAGTTTGAGCCCTGCATCAGGCTCTGCGATGACAGCACGGAGCCCGCTCGGTATTCTGTCTCCCTCTCTGTCTGCCCCTCCCCCACTTACACTCGCTATCTCTATCAAAAATTAATAAATAAAAATAAACTTAAAAAAAACATATCTCTGTCCCCTTAAACTTACTCTCCGCTGGGGACAAAGAAGAGTACTATTAATTAAGCCAATTGATTTCTGATAGTGTTGACCTTCACTACCACTGTGTGTCAGTGAGCAGATTACTTGTCCTCTTTGCCTTGGTCTTCATCTGTGAAATGAAGGGTGTGGACTGGTTAACCTGGAGTGGCTTTATATGACTCTAAAATTCTAGGACTCTTTTATTCACTTAAAAATCACAACCCTTTCGAAACCAATGAAACAAAAACTCTTAATGGAGAAAAGCACTGTGATAAGTCAGACGGGAAGCCTCTCGAGTCAAGAAGAAGTGGTCTTTTGATGCATCCCAGATTGCCTAACCCCACTGCATGACTCTGCTCTTAACTATGGCCAACTCTGCACACTGAAGACGGTATTTGTGGTTCCTGGTGCTGTGACATTTTGTGGTTTATGAAATCCCTATATTCAGAGAAGCTCTTGAGCTTTTCAGGTCAAGGGAAAGAGAAAGGAGAATGTCTTTAAGCCCACACAAGTCCAGAGGTTCAGAGTACTCCTGAGTATTCCAAATATATCTCTGAAGTAAATATATCCCCATAGTATTGAAACCAAGAGGACTTGAAATATCTATATCGTCTTTCCTGTGCCAAGCTACGGGAGCTACTCTGGCCACGGTCTAGCTGATCACTGCTGTACTATTAGAATGGGGAGGTTGGAGAGTGTGAAGTTTACTGGGGAATGCAGAATATAGACATGAGTTTAAAATAATATAATCTTTATTGAGCACTTACCGCATGCAAGGGTGCTGTGCCAGTCACGTCTTATACATTATATCATCTAATCCACACGAGAGCCTTGAAAACGAGACATCATTGTCTCCTTCTTACAAATGAGGAAATGATGCATGGAGTTCATGTCACTTGCCCAAGATCACACAGTCGTAAGTGGCAGAACTGATCTTCAATCCGTATCTGTCTCAATTAAGACCTTAAACTTCTAATGACTATATCAAAGAGTAGCTCTCAGAACTTAACCAGTTCATTCAGAGAGTAATTGCATTTCTAGCATGATAGAAACCCAGAACATCAAATACTTTGGGGTAGACGTGATGGAGGAAAGAATTCACAGAAGGTGTCCTGAAGAAATTGCTTTGAGTTACATTTTGAGATGAAGGACATGAATTGGCCTCAAGAGAAAAGTGAGTTCATGCTGAGGGGACAGACTATATGAGGCCATGAAGATACAAATGAATAATTTGTTCAGGAAGCAACATACAGTCTTATTAATTGCAGGGCAATACCAGAAATAAGCTGATGCCACACATCTAAGCTAAGAAATTTCACTTTGTTATGATAGGCACTGGAGATCTACTCTTAGTTCTTAAGCAAGGGAAGGAACATAATGAAAACTGTATTTGATTTTACAATTTGTTCAACAACTCACGTAGAATAAATACAGGCTTTTAATGCATCAAGGAAGGTCAAGAAAATTTCTTAGCAAAATATATTTGATATCCAACAAATTGTTTTCAGGAGTACAATGTAGTTCATCCCACTAAAGTTCTATAGCCTTAAATGGTGCAATGACAATGTATTTAGACCCCTAAATTAAGAGACCTGTAGCCATATTTTACATAATTTTCAGGTGTAAAGGTGACTGAGCCCGTGCAGTTAAGCTAACAGCACATCCCCATCGTCACTGATATTGTACAGTATGCACAAATGGAACATGCAAAGGTTATAGATTAAATTCAGGATTGGGCAAATAGAAAGCTCTCAACAATATGTATTAAATTGCATTGAATTGAAGTCCTCTTTCAGTTAGCAACTGCTGTTCCTAAGTGAGGGCTATTGTATTTGGTGAACTGTAGTTGGGTCCCTTCCATTATAAATCCACTAAATGCTAACTTAATATCTCTTCACGTTTTCTGAAGCATTTTCTTTCTTTCTCTGTCTGTCTCTCTCTCTTTCTCTCTCTTTCTTTCTCTCTCTCCAGTTCCAGAGACCCAATGACTTCTCACCCCCTTTTCGCTTTGGGACTGTGCCCAACGGCAGCACAGAGAGGAATATTCGCAATAACTATGCAGAAATGCATGCCTACATGGGAAAGTTCAACCAGAGGGGTGTAGATGATGCATTGCTCTCCCTGAAAACAGGGTAAGAACTGCTTCCAAGCTCAGAGTCTTTGATATGTTTCTCACATTTATTAAATGTACACTGAATCAGCTATATCATGCTTGGGTGCCAAACTTAAAGCAAACAAGACTGCATTTGCTTTCTGTGGATTTCCAAGTTGAATTTGACAATATAATTCAGGCCAGTGCACAAAGACTCCTATGCTATTACATACTTCTATGTATACTTTTTTTTTTTTTTACAAATTATGTTCTACTTGCATTAATGTAACCATGAACCAGGAATAAATAAAATAGCTGTAAAAGTAAAAGAGAAGCGTCAAGGCTAAGGTTCATGTATTACATGTGACATGAAGACCTGTTGACTAAAAGGTGAACATGATGATTCTGGTGTCTTTTGGACAAGGGAGGAATAAAGGAAGAAAGGGGTGAAGGTTTTTAGACCACAAACAGTGAGAATGTGTTAACTGATCTCCAGTTCCCACTTTTATTAGTGTTCTTTGATCCAGCTTTATACACTAGAAAGTTATTTGTTTGTTAAGAGGAGCTCATGAACTGGAAACACCTTGGCTTGCATAATCCCAGCCACATTGGTCCCTTTATTCATTTGGCCTCTGAAAGCCACGGCTGTGGGATAAGATAGATAGACAATTGAGCATTATAGATGTTGGGACTTTGGGGTCAAGGGGTCTTGTAGCTGATTTCCTGTGTTGTATGATAACTAGCAGCACCTGGACCTCCCGGTGGCTCCAGTTTTGGAAGAGCTACTCAGATGCATGTTTCCTTAAATACTGTCAGACTCTGTCTTATCACCACGACATCACAGCAGATTACAGGAGATGAGATTTGAGCTTGGGTGTAGGACCACTTCGGTAGGTAGCCTGGCCCCTGGTACAACCACAGCTGTCCGTCATATCAGAGTTTTGGTTTTTTGGTGTGTCACTTTTCTATAGGGTCCTCGTGGGCCTTTTAAAAATGTTTGTTATCTTATCATACCGGAAAGGGCTTATTTTTTCTTAAGGAGGGATAAAGCTAACTCACCGTGTACAATTGAAGGAGATGATGCATGCTTTTCTTTCTTGCAGACCTCTCTAGTACCTACCTATAATGGCTGTACTTGAATTTCTTTCTCTACCTTCGATGTGTCTAAAGATTGGTTTGAAACATCGGTCCATGCCTTCCTGCCTTTACCCGTGGTCTTACTCCCTTCCCTACATATTCCTCCCTTGGGAAGCACAATATATAATATGAGATTCTTCTACGTTGGGAACTTGAGAGACCTGAATTCTTCTATACGTTGGGTTTTCCCGTCGTTGCGCACATTCGCTCTTAACGTAAGCCTGTGCCGCTACAACCCCAACTGCTCCTTTCTCTCCTTGTGCTGCAAAACAGACTATTGAAACCTTTCTGACCACAAAAATAGCCCTGCACATCTATCGAAACACATACACCTACACTTATCCCCACTCTGGACTGTAATGAACTGAGAAATGAAAAATGTTATATAAATCTAACCCGTGCTATTTGTTGTTATCATTGTGATGGTTACTTTTCATTATTTCTGTTATTATTTTTATTGATTCCTTTTTACTCCTTCTCCTTTCAGACACAGCTTATGAGTTGGCTTCAGGCCCGACTTACATTCTCATCATTCCCAGTGGGAGGGAAAGAACTCCTCCTTTCAACCTGAAATCACATAAAGAACAGCCTGCGATTTAGGCTTTAGATTCTGGCTGAGTTCCAACTCGAGCCTTACTTTGAACCAGTCCTCCCCATAGTTGGCTGGAACCCTATTGCTTCATATTAATGGCCCCGTAGGTAGTTTTGGGCTAAAATTCCTCCACTGGATTGTTTGTTTGCTTCTTCTTTGCACAGGAAACTGGATGCCTTCATCTATGATGCAGCAGTGCTGAACTACATGGCAGGCAGAGATGAAGGCTGCAAGCTGGTGACCATTGGCAGTGGGAAGGTCTTTGCTTCCACGGGTTATGGCATTGCCATCCAAAAAGATTCTGGGTGGAAGCGCCAGGTGGACCTTGCTATCCTGCAGCTATTTGGAGATGGTGAGTCAAAGAAAGGGGAAATGCTTATTTGGGCTCTTCTCACGGCTAGTCCAAAACACCAACCTTTCTTTCTTCTCCATTCCTGTCACCCTTGCACTTCCAGACAGTTATCCCACGGTATACTGTGAAGTTTTGGCGGGGGGGGGGGGGGGGGGGGGGGTAGGTATTAGTTTCCTACAGCTGCCATAACAAAGTACCCTAGCTGAGTGACTTAAAGAATAGAAATTTGTCTCACAGTTCTGGAGGCCAGAAACCCAAGATAAAGTGTCAGCATTGATTCCTTTGGAAGGCCTCAAGGGAGAATCTCTTCCATGCCCCTCCCCTGGCTCATGGTGGTTTTCTGGCAGCCTTTAGCGTTCCTTCACTTGTAGACACATCGCCCCATCTCTGCCCTCATGATCACACGCCATTTTCCCTATGTAGATGCCTGATTTCCCCCCATTTTTAAAGATGCCAAGTGTAATGGATAGGGGCCTACCCTACTCCAGCATGATATCCTCTTGTCTAATTACATCTGCAACTACCTCATTTCCAAATAAAGTCACATTTCAAGGTACTGGGGATTAGGACATCAACATAGGAATTTGGCGGTGGTCACGGGGTGGGTGCACAGTTCAACCCATAACTGGGTGAAATTTGGGAGGATTAATGTAGTTGATCAAGGAGGTACATTTGAGGATCGCAGGGTATGATTAGACCTTCAGGGATCAAGTAAGAGGGGCTAGTATTAGATGCTCCAGACAGTCTTTTCACATGTGGCCGGAGCAGTAGAGAGAGCTTCGGAAAGGCTTCTGCTTTTTGTGTGTCCAGAGAAAGGCCAGTACACTTGTGGCCATCTATTCATTCTTCCCTCTCTCCCATCTTGCTCTTTAAGCTGGAAGAGATAGGAAGCAGGGACAGGGTCCTCTGAGGCAGAAACTCGTAAGGCACTCCCCAGTGTCATTCTGGCAGGAGACTGAGGCAGCCATCTTGCTTTGAGAAGATCTCCAATTTCATTACACTCCAGCCTTCGGCATTCCTCTTCACTTTGTTTTTTAAAGTACCTACTCTTCCTGTTAGTCTCCCAGAAGCTAATCCAGTTATGGGAGGGCAGCCTGACTCTGCTTGGCCCCACAGGCCATCAGCCAGGAGGTTGTCTAAATTATTCCTGCAGAACCTTTGCTGTTAGGGATGAGATTCGAGGGAGAGGAACACAGCTGGATTTTCAGGCTCCAGGTGAAGTCCGTTGTTCCACTAGTTAGGAAAATCATAGTTTGATCAAAGAAATGAGTAAAATGTGATTTGATTTGGGGCGCCTGGGTGGCGCAGTCGCTTAAGTGTCCGACTTCGGCTTAGGCCATGATCTCACAGTTCGTGAGTTTGAGCCCCGCGTCGGGCTCTGTGTGGACAGCTCAGAGCCTAGAGCCTGCTTCTGATTCTGTCTTTCTCTCTCTCTCTCTGTCCCTCCCCTGTTTGCTCTCTGTCTCTCTCTCTCTCTCAAAAATAAATAAACATTCAAAAAGTGTTTTAAAGTGATTTGATTAACACTGGAAAGACTCAAGGCTTATAGCTGAAGCATATAAGCCATGTTGGTATAAGGGCTTCTATAATTTTCATGTAGCTGTCACTTAAAGGCAATAGCAGAGCCTCTGTCTATGAGGAAGGGCAGCAGTAGAGATTGTTTGCAGAAGTTACCAAAGCTCCAGTCAGTTTACTCAAAGTTCAAATTTTTAACCAAACTGAAATTATTAGAACAGGTAGCTTTCTTCATGAGATTTTCAGAATTTTGTTTGCCTAGAATTAGATGCCTTCAAGGGCACGTGAATTTTTTCATTTTCCTTTTGTCTAAGGTTTGTACCTTCCTAATTTCTAGTATCCAGGGGAGTGGATAAAGGTTATTTGTCTCTGGCATGAATTAAATCAAGCAGAGCTTCTCTAAGCGGTGTTACAAGGAGGCAGTTCTAAATTTGGTGGTTTCATTTGATTCAAGTTCACTCCCCTTTACTCTTAATATTTCCCTCTGCAACAAGAGATCAGATAGTGCGAGGGTCAGTGGGGGATCAGTCAATCTCTGCTTCTCTCTCTCCATCCCTCCTTCCCCAGCCCAATCTGATTTGCACATTTAAAAAAACTTTTTTTTTTGAGAGTGGGGGAGGGGCAGAGAGAAAAGGGGACTGAGGATCCGAAGCAGGCTCTGCGCTGACAGCAGTGAGCCCGATGCGGAGCTCGAGCTCAGGAATCTTGAGATCATGACCTGAGCCGAAGTCGGACACTCAGTTGACTGAGCCACCCAGGTGCCCCTGATTTGCACATATTTTAAGAGCCAATTTTCTGAATCTCTTATTTGATTATGTGATTTCTTACTGTCTGCAAATGAAGGTACAAAGCACCTAGTCTGATACTCAGGCCCTGAGCACCTTGCATGAACCTTTTTTGTTCAGCTTCCTGTGCCCCCCTTTTCTCTGTTTGAGCTGTTCTGCGTGTCTTTCCCAAACAAGGCTTGTGTACTCCCACCTCTCTCCCCTTGCTCATGCTATTTCTGCTGCCTCGAGTGCCTTTTCATGCAATATAAATTAAAACGCACCCATTTTCTATGCCCACCTCCAAGTCCTACCTTCCTCAGGAGAACTGACCGGTCACACCATGCACAAAATTACTTCCCTGAATTTGAACTCTCGCGTTACCTGCACATTGCCGGTCATATTGATTATCTGTATACAGTTTGGACTGACAGATCGTGGAGAGCGGAGGCAATGCCCCATACCGTTGTGTCACTGCAGTACCCACATTAAGTTGTTGCCGAATACTTATTGAATACGTTGATGAATTGATACACGGCGGTATTCATCAAATTACCGTGATTTTCTCTATTGATTTTTCTTTCTTTCCGTCTCCTTGTCTCTTTCTCTCTCGTGTCCTTCTCTCTCTTCCCCAATACCCTCCTTGTCCCCTCTGCCTGCTCTCGGCCCCCCATTCCCCGCTCCCCTTGCCGGCCCGTCTCCAGGGGAGATGGAGGAGCTGGAGGCTCTCTGGCTCACTGGCATCTGCCACAATGAAAAGAACGAAGTCATGAGCAGCCAGCTGGACATCGACAACATGGCGGGAGTCTTCTACATGCTGGGGGCAGCCATGGCTCTCAGCCTCATCACCTTCATCTGCGAACACCTTTTCTATTGGCAGTTCCGGCATTGCTTTATGGGCGTCTGTTCCGGCAAGCCTGGCATGGTCTTCTCCATCAGCAGAGTGAGTGGCTCGATTGAGGTGTCGGGAGCTTGCGGGGGACAGCTTAGTCTAGGGCCGTGCAAAGCACAGAGACCCAGGAGCGCACTAATTCCAGCCCCGTGCAGCTGCAGCAAGAAACCGCATCGTGCACCTTTCCCCCGCGGGTCGGGTGACGGGATTTCAGGTGGCTCTAAACAACAGGGGGTGCTGGTTTTCCTTCAAGAAGCGGCAGCTTCGTGTGTGGGGTCTGGGCATTTGGTTCTCACGAAGAACTGGCAGATCTGTCAAAACGAAAATTTTGGCCTCCTACCAAATGCTTTCCGTCACCGTTAGTTAATTGTGTATAGGCTGTATTAATCATTTAATCTTTCTTTAAAAAAAAAAAACACATGTCTGTTCAAATAGTGAAATATAATGTGGCTCCCTTGTTCTGACATACAGAGATAAATTACTGGTAGTTCCACGGTTCCACTCTGTTTTAACCATGTGTGAGTTACGCAGAGTTAAAGAGCTTAACGGAACCTTCAGAAATAAGTACTGACCCATAAGAAATGTACATTCCAGAAACTTTCTTCACTGAAACAAGAGTACAACTCTTAAGTCATTCTTTATTTAGGTCTCTTCTCCGTTTCTGGCCCAAAGTGAGGATTCAGAACTCAGTTTTAAATACGAACAGAGGATCACAGCGAAGGGGGGTCGGGGGAAGGCAGGCTTCTTTTAATTCTTGTCGGTAAAGTTTTGGGACTCATTCGTGAGCAGTGACCTCAGATGTCCTTTATAGAATAGAGGGCTGGATTTCAGATATAACTAACTTGGGCTCTAGTGGAGTTATGTAAGAAAATGGATTTCTCATTAAGTCGTCCTATCTTCTCATCATTTTCCTGTAGTGTTTTAGTGCTACAGAACAATTTCCTCTCTGGCTGTGAGCTGATTCAGGCCATTCAGGAACCTGTACGCAGGAGAGGGGGGATGCGTGGTCCCTGAATCACATTATTGCACCGTACAGCCCTTTCTGAGGTCCAACATAGGGTGATGGCAGAAGGAACGGGGGAGCTGGTGGCCTGTAACAGGAATCCCACTCACGACCCGGAAGCATAATCAAGGCCCCCGCAGAAGAAACTGCTTAGCGCTTTCTCTTGGCCCTAACCAAGGAGGGTTAGAAAGAAGGAAAGTAAGGACAGTAACCTTACTTCGAAGATCTTAGGTCTTGCTATGGCCCTCTGGGATGGTGAGGCTCACTTCCTCTAACCCCTTCTTCTCCCCCACTTAGCTGTGATTCTCTGTTCTAATCTTCTCTGCCCTCATCCCCATCTGTTGGGGCAACTGCCCTTCCCAAATTAATCCCCTTTGTTTTCAAGACCCAATTCAAACCACCTCCTCTTCACATACTTCCCTTGCCAGGGAAAAAGGTTTCAAACGTGTCCACCTTCCAAGGCAGGGAGCGAGACATTAGCAGGTTTCCCTGACTTGGGACGTGAACCCAACCCATTACCTGGGCTGGGTGGTGTTCTTCAAGGCCTGGAACAAGGAGCTGTACACAGGGAGTTCTCAATCAATACTAATTTGTTACAGTATTAATTATGTATGATAAGATTAAGTGAGTGACAAAGTGTAAGAAGGAAACTAGGAGCTAAAGAGAGAATAAGTGAGAGGATTCAACAAGGGAATTATTTGTCCCTACTTAGTACTTGCTGTCTGTCCCAATTCCGCCCTCCCACGGTGTAGGACACAGCAGGAGAAAAATCCTTCTTTGACCCCAGGGCTCCCTAACTCTCTCTGTGAATTTGGTTCATGCTTGGCTCAAGAAGAGAACTGCTCAGCTGTTATTTGGTGACCAAAATCCTAAAAGCCACTGGAAAAAAAGTGGCTGTTATGAGCTCTGAGCTCCCCTGTGCTATACCACCAGTCAAGGGTGGCCAGCCTGGGCAGAACAGCCCCAGCACCTGGGGAGTATTGCTATCGATTTCCAGGAAGCTGACAATCATTTTTGCGATCAGCTGATATCATGACCTCATTTTTAAGATGGGAAAACGTAGGCACAGGAAGGAAAGTCAATGCAAGGCGATGGTGGAGTCGAGGCATAGAATGTCACGTCTTACGATTCCAATCTATTTACTCAAGTCACTTGGAGTGAGCGTGTCCCCTCTCAGAGAGCCAGACCACTGAGCTTGGCTCATCTTGTGCAAATGCAAGGTGATAAATCAGGCAAGCTTCTGGCCACAGCATTCTATGAGTTTTAAGACCGTGCCACGTTTCATGCCTGACTTTTCTCAATCCAGCGAGGCAGTTAGTAGCGGTGGAGGGGAGAGCGTCCTCCACGTGGGCATTTCTAGCCTCGCCGGAGACCTGACGCGTGTCATCCTCTCCTTGCTGCAGGGTATCTACAGCTGCATCCACGGGGTGGCTATCGAGGAGCGCCAGTCCGTGATGAACTCCCCCACCGCAACCATGAACAACACGCACTCCAACATCCTGCGCCTGCTCCGCACGGCCAAGAACATGGCCAACCTGTCTGGTGTGAACGGCTCCCCCCAGAGCGCCCTGGACTTCATCCGGCGTGAGTCATCGGTCTACGACATCTCCGAGCACCGCCGCAGCTTCACACACTCTGACTGCAAATCCTACAACAACCCGCCGTGCGAGGAGAACCTCTTCAGCGACTACATCAGCGAGGTGGAGAGAACTTTTGGCAACCTGCAGCTGAAGGACAGCAACGTGTACCAGGATCACTATCACCACCACCACCGCCCCCACAGCATCGGCAGTGCCAGCTCCATCGATGGGCTCTACGACTGTGACAACCCGCCTTTCACCACGCAGCCGAGGTCCATCAGCAAGAAGCCCCTGGACATTGGCCTCCCCTCCTCCAAGCACAGCCAGCTGAGCGACCTGTACGGCAAATTCTCCTTCAAGAGCGACCGCTACAGTGGCCACGATGACTTGATCCGCTCCGACGTGTCTGACATCTCCACCCACACGGTCACCTACGGAAACATCGAGGGCAATGCCGCCAAGCGGCGCAAGCAGCAATACAAGGACAGCCTGAAGAAGCGGCCGGCCTCGGCCAAGTCCCGCCGGGAATTTGACGAGATCGAGCTGGCCTACCGCCGCCGGCCACCCCGCTCCCCGGACCACAAGCGCTACTTCAGGGACAAGGAAGGGCTACGGGACTTCTACCTGGACCAGTTCCGCACCAAGGAGAACTCCCCGCACTGGGAGCACGTGGACCTGACGGATATCTACAAGGAGCAGGGCGATGACTTTAAGCGCGACTCGGTCAGCGGAGGAGGGCCCTGTACCAACAGGTCTCACCTCAAACACGGGGCGGGCGACAAACACGGCGTGGTCAGCGGGGTCCCGGCCCCCTGGGAGAAGAACCTGGCCAACGTGGACTGGGAGGACCGCTCGGGCGGCGGCAACTTCTGCCGCAGCTGCCCGTCGAAGCTGCACAACTACTCCGCGTCGGTGGCCGGGCAGAACTCGGGCAGGCAGGCGTGCATCCGCTGCGAGGCTTGCAAGAAGGCAGGCAACCTGTATGACATCAGCGAGGACAACTCCCTGCAGGAGCTGGACCAGCCGGCTGCCCCTGTGGCGGTGACGTCCAATGCCTCCACCACCAAGTACCCCCAGAGCCCGACCAACTCCAAGGCCCAGAAGAAGACCCGGAACAAGCTGCGTCGGCAGCACTCCTACGACACCTTCGTGGACCTGCAGAAGGAAGAAGCCGCCTTGGCCCCGCGCAGCGTGAGCCTGAAAGACAAGGGCCGCTTCCTGGACGGGAGTCCCTACGCCCACATGTTTGAGATGCCAGCTGGCGAGAGCACCTTTGCCAACAACAAGTCCTCAGTGCCCACTGCTGGACACCACCACCACAACAACCCCGGCGGCGGCTACATGCTCAGCAAGTCGCTCTACCCTGACCGGGTCACGCAAAACCCTTTCATCCCCACTTTTGGGGACGACCAGTGCTTGCTCCATGGCAGCAAATCCTACTTCTTCAGGCAGCCCACGGTGGCGGGGGCGCCGAAAGCCAGGCCAGACTTCCGGGCCCTTGTCACCAACAAGCCGGTGGTCTCGGCCCTTCACGGGGCTGTGCCAGGCCGTTTCCAGAAAGACATCTGTATAGGGAACCAGTCCAACCCCTGTGTGCCTAACAACAAAAACCCCAGGGCTTTCAATGGCTCCAGCAATGGGCATGTTTATGAGAAACTTTCTAGTATTGAGTCTGATGTCTGAGTGAGGGAAGAGAGAGGTTTTAAGGTGGGTACGGGAGGGTGGGGCCGTGGGCGTGTGGTGCGCATGTCACGGAGGGTGACGGGGGTGAACTTGGTTCCCATTTGCTCCTTTCTTGTTGTTTTCATTTATTGACGGAATCCTGGAGTTCTGATTCCTTCTAAGAGGGCAACCCTGGTGACCAGCCCCAGCCCTCCCCCGCCTTTCCAGTGCTCTCCTCCCTCTCCATCTGTCAGTCGTTCCCGTTCCCGGGAGGGAATCCGGTGGGCTCGCTCAGCACGGGAGGGCAGAGTGGAGAAAGGAGGTGGCTGCGTGCAGGCTTCCTCGGAGCACGGAAGGACTGTTTGCCACCCAACTTGGAGTGCAGCAGGGAGAGAGATACAAGGAGGCCACGTGAGCGCAGGATAGCTCTTCCCAAACTGATCTAGATGTTTAGGTGAGAAGGCAAAAGCACCCAAATGAGACCATTTGCCATACTGCCCGTGAATGCAAAGAGGCTTTTGCTAAATTCTTGTCACTCAGGTGGCATCTGTGTAGGGATCACGTGCCAAGCAGAGGGCAGGAGGCCATGTGTGTTTATATATAAGCCAAAAGAATGTTTCAATTGCACGAGACTCCGTGGTGGTGAACTGGAACCAAGGGTCTTTGGTAGGTGACGGAAAGCACGTCATAGCCATGTTCCGTGGTGCGCTAGAGGCAAGAGAAGATGGACGACATGTGCATGTGTGGCCATGTACACTTGTACGTGCATGTAGTCTACACGGGCATGTGGTCAGGGGCCTAGAAATGTAGAGAGGGCAACCTGGACTCCTAAAGCTGTTTCTTCCAACATCTCGAAGCGGTGTGCCTCTTTTGGCTTATATACAAACAGAGATGGTCCGATGCTACCTGAAGGTTGACTGTCTCTCCCCTCCACCCTTCCTGAGTGAGGAGAATGGAAGTTCTTGACATGGACGATGATGCGGTCTAGACAAAAAGGTGACGAACGATCCTACGAGAGCAAGGTGCAAAAGTCACTCCTCTGCGGTTCAACCAGTTTTGAACGAGAACTTTCCAGGAAGGCTGAAGGGAACGGGAAGCAGCCACGGCTCTTTTGCCCACACTCGAGAGCAAAAGATTCTATAAAAGCTTTCTTGAGCTTTTTAGACGCTGGCCAAGGTTTGGGGAGGAGCTACGTAAAGCTTTGAAGTATAGGGGAGTTGTTTATGGTCGGGTAAGTGAGAGAGGGGGATGTTTTCAATGCTTTGATCCCTTCTTACTTCACCTGGAGCTAGGAGAGCTTGCTCCACCAGAGCTGATCACAACTGATCTGGAACAGACAGTCAAATGGCATGAGCTTGCTCTGTGAGTACAGCTCAGGAAACGTGGAGGGAAGGGAAGAGATTTGGAAGTGGAGAGGGTAGCAGGGGATGGACTCCCCCACTGCCCCACTGGGTCTGGCTCCCTGAGAATGTGGCATTGAGCCCAATGTGAACACTCTCAGTAGAAGCCCTTCCACCTTCCTACAGAACCTTCTTTCCCTCCCAGGTGTACCATTCAAGAATAAAAATATATATGTAAATATATATGTGTGTGTGTGTGTCTATATATATATATATATATAGACACACACACATATATATTTAAAACTCCAGGGATGAGGGTACTGGCAGATGCAATGCCCCCCTTCACTTGGAAACTTGAGAAGGGAAATGAATATTCGTCACTGCCGGTCCTGAAACTTAGGGAGGGGGTGTCCTGTGGGTCCGTGCCACTGTCCTGCCTTCCTCCCCTTACCCAGGCTGGCAGCCAAAGAGCCCCCGGTCTGTTTGGAAGCTTGACTGCAGGATCTCCATGTTGCACACAGGACACATAAACCAGAAAGGTGCTCATCCTCCTCTGGAAGGAAGCTGCCATGCCTCTTCAAGTCACACCCTCCAGGGCTGCTCTTTGCCTTCCTGTTTTGCCCTGACTCACCACCCTTCCTCCTTCCCTGCCCTTGACTGCTGTCCCCTGTCCTCCTCCTGGATTTTTACCTCAGTATCTTTCATTTTAAAGCCAACTGAAGGCCTTGTAAAGCTATGTTTTCTTTCTAAAACGAACCTGGGGGCAAGGGGCTGAACCTCTCACAGATTTGGAGAGAGGAGCACGGAGTGCTTTACCTTAGATTCAAGGAAAGACTTTGAGAGAGAGGACAGAGGGCGTGAGGCGTCTCCAGGAGGAAGAAGGAGAAGGGCCATATAAACATCGCTTCACCCTGACTCTGTCTGAGGTCAGGGGATCCTCCCCTCACTCTTCCTCTTACCTCACCCCTTTCAAATAAAAAACCAAACCAACTAACCTAGCGAACAGCAATCTAGAACAAAGGGGGCTCTGTCGGTCTCCACTGGTGACGGAAATCAAGATGGTGTTTATTTCATATGTAAATATTTTGTTTTCTAATTAATTTTGTATAGATAAAGTGTTCTCTTGTGAGTATTCAGGGTGTCGGGCTGGAGGGAGTGGGGTGGGGATGGGAATGAAGAGGGGAAAAGTGTTTTGTTATGGGTTTTCATTTTCCATTGGGGGAATTGTTTTGTATGGCTTTTGCTTCAGGGCGTCTGGGGAAAAGTGTATGTGAATGGAGGCCACTGTGGTGAAAATGCCAGGGAAAAGTAATCTGTGCCCACGCCTCCCCACCTCACCAATCTTCTTGGTCTGTGAGAAGTGTCCGTGCCCATCAGCCTGGGCCTGGCACTGGGTCCGGCTTGGCCCTAAGCAGAACCCAGGTCCTGCTCCTGT
The DNA here is from genome assembly GCF_022837055.1 of Prionailurus viverrinus. Lineage (NCBI taxonomy): Eukaryota > Metazoa > Chordata > Mammalia > Carnivora > Felidae > Prionailurus > Prionailurus viverrinus. The sequence goes on along the minus strand of NC_062567.1, from coordinate 44,292,410 downwards.
CTCCTAGGTAGACCGCGGATGACCAGCATTCCATGCAGAGTCAAGCTGGCGACACCACATTTGCCCTGTCGGCACCTAGGGTAGGAAAGATTCCAAAAAAGGGCTTAAATCAGAATTGAGGTCAAACTGACCCTCAATCCTGATGTGGCCGAGAGGTTTCAGGCAGCTCAGTCCTGAGAAATCTCCCAGAAGCCCCCTTGTGATGTTTAACAACCATATCAAAGCCAATTCTTTTCTTCCTAGTACCTGAGTGCTGGCAACCTCCCTATGCCCTCCCTCACTCCTTAGGTATCAGCACTGCAAGCACACCCAGAAAATTCCCACAAAGTCTACTTTTTGAAGCATGTGATATCTGGTGACAGGGAGGCAGCACTGGATACATGTCTTACAAATATGCATGCTTTTCTAGAAAAGATGACCAGATCTGCTCAAAAAAAAAAAAAAAAAAAAAAAAAAAAAAAAAAAAAAAGATGACCAGATCTGCCCGTAGAAAGATTGCAGAAGTTGGTTTTAGACGTAGAAGGGTGGGTATGTGAGGGACGGTGCCGATAGTGACTTTATTTTGTCCTGTCCTCGTTTCTGCCCTCAGGAAGGTGCTATTTGCCTTGAGCCAGGGATTCATAACCTGACCTTGGGTTATTAACCAGACAAACAGAGTTTCTTTCGCTGGATTATTTGTTTTGTGAAGGGTGGCAGCCTCTCTCTAACTACCACGGGATGAAATGTCCAAATCCGTTTACGCAAGACCTTACATCATATTTGGTCCTATCCTCCCATCATTGAAAGCTGTCAGCTGGATCGTTTCATTTTTCTAAACCTTTTCGTTGGGCCCCTTGGTCACTTCTCTTCAGCTGGATGTTTGAATTGGGACCAAATAAAGTATTCGTGGCCTGCTCAAGAAAGCTTAAAGAAAGGAAGGCCAAGCAGTGTCGAGTTCTAGATATTACTTCATTCCAAAATAACAAGCCAGTAAAATTGCATGAGGATGAATTCAGCAGTAAGCCCCATCCATTCCACACTGGGCCTGGACAAAGACCCAATCTGCCCAAAACTGAGATTCCACAGACACCCTCGAGAGCACCAATTGTTCCAATTTCCCTCAGAATCCATGCTTTCTATCTTTGGTGTCCTCTGTCATTCCCTTCCACCGGAAAGTGGGTTGGTGGCTCTGATCCTGTATCCTCTCAGTGGCAATGCTTAAATCTTAGCATTGCCACCAACCTCAGTTAACGTGCCCCTTGAATTTGCTCGAGTCAAGAATGCGCACACCCTTCAGAGTGATGCATGTGCAGTGGATCTCGTAATTTCAAAGTATGTCACTGTGTATCCTCAGCCAGAACGTGGGAGACCTCCTTGATGTGGATTCCCCCGTCCTGGCCACAGCCATGTTGTGATTGGGGGAAAAAGAGTCCCAAGTGATTCCATTAAGTGTTGGTGGTGTCAGTAGTGCCCAAACGCATGTGTAATGTGATAAAATAGGAGTCTTCTATACAATTAGGTGAATATCACCCGCCCAGTCTTCCGTGGCCATCGGGAGTTGCCCAAGGGGTGAATTCTCCGCATGGGAGGTGAAGAAACTATTACCAAAACTGCAGCGTGCTGGTCACCTGCACATCTCACTTAAGAGCTAGGGTTTCTTTGTTTCTGTTTTTTGTTTGTTTGTTTGTTTGTTTGTTTGGTATTTAGTTAGTTCCAGATTTAGGGACAGAATAACCAGATGGTTTGGGCAACGGCCTTTGGAAAAAGCTATTCCAGACCTCACCGTATTCTTTTAATCCCCTTCTCTTTAAGAAAGCCCTGTCGTTGCTTGACGCCCTGTGTGTGTCTGTCTGGTGTGTTAGGAGTGATTCCCGTGTGTGCATACATGGTGCAGCTGCATCATTGGTGAATGCATTGGGCATTTCCAGCCATTGTGGCCATAACTTCTGTGCTTTCTGAGCCCAAAGCCATATAAGAAATGTGTGCTCAGTAGACCGCCAGACACTCCGGTAGAGCGTTTGCTTGCTTCACCTGAGTGTCAGGGACTCTCCGTTCTGTCTAAGGAACTGATGGTGGATGATGAGCAGCTAAAAGTGGACAGTTCTAATGGAATGGGTCTGGCCTTACAAATGGTATATGATCCATGGTGTGGCTTCAGAGGTCCTGAGAGGACCTTTCCTTTTCATTGCCCACCCCACTTTCAACTACTGGCTTCCTACACAGACGTACTCTTCTAGCACTGAGCTGCTCGTCTGTCATTTAAATGAAAACAGTCCCAGGAAGGGTGACATATCAAGCCATATTAGGGATTTATACATTTAAACACCTAGTTTACATTAGGAGTCTCATCTCTTTTCCTGGGATGATAATACAGGAGAAGATAGTAAGATACAAGAGAAGGGGGAGAGAGCAAAGAACACAGAGAGTAACAGAGAAGGGAGTCAAAATACAGGTTCCAGAATATAAAGACATTTAAACCGTCTCATCTTCCACCTGCTTTTATTTAAGGCTCATGTGTTGTAAGAACAGGACTCCTAGCTAGGAATTATTTTTAGTGAGTGGTCACAGGAGCGTGTAGTTTGTGAATCTTAAATTCATTATCTTGTTGGGCAGATGAAGGACTGTGAGTCTTCCTATGGAAAATGGAAGGCTGGCGCTTCTCCTCCTGTATAGGTGACTGAGTAGGCAGCTAGAACGATCAATCGAATCAGTGTTAAGATGACAAAAGTACTGCACTTATCTGTCCTCTGTCCCGGTTCAATGACTCTTCCAATGTAGCACTTGTTCTATGTTCTGTGTGTCCTCGCTGCCATAGGGGGTGCCCAGTGATATCTACGCACACTAACTGTTAAGGAGCCACCATACTACCAAGTGCTACTTAACCAGTGGGCAGTTCTTTCCTAGACGTATCAGATATTTGGGACATCACTAAGATGTAGATTCATCAGTCTGAACATGTCTAATGCCAGTCTAGACCTAGGATTCCATGCCAGTTTGGGGTTCCAATAGAGTATATAACATCACAGGATATCTGAATGCATCCCACCTCTATCCCATACCAACCGCATTGACTCAACCACACCAGAGCCCTGTGGATTCTATCACTTAAAGTATCTACACCTATCTATTGTCATGACAAAAAACCATCCCCTGCAAAAAAAAAAAAAAAAAAAAAAAAAAAAAAATGGAAGCCAATGCTATTTCCATGCCTTGGAGACATTAGTGAAGTCTGAAGACTCTAATTTGCAATATTGAAGCAAGGAAAAAGAATTTTGTCCAAAGAATGATGGGTTAGGACAGCAGTACTGGGAATAAGTGGGAAAAGTTAGAAACCATCCCTATTTCTCTGCCAGGATGTCCATTTGCATCCATCTCACAGCTCATCACAGGGAGTTTCTGGCACTGTTCTGTGCTTTAAAACATAATTGCTGGTGTGATTACAGGGGTGAGGACTCCTGATGAGAACTGAAGGTGGCAAGCAGAGTGGATGAGTAGAATCCCCCATAGCCCTGGGACTCTGGTGTGTAGAATCCGTGTTCTGGCAATGGAAACAAATGGAAACTCAGCGCAAGGATTAAGGGTAAAAGCGCAACGCGAAGCCCAATTTAAAACGGTTATTTTCAAGATTTGGTTTGGTTTCCACACTTCAAACCTGAACTCTCTTTATTTTTAATTATTTTAATAGCGTTATGATGTAGGGGGTGACGCAGATTCCAGTACTATGCAGGAGACAAAAATAAAAGCTCTAATTAAATATGTTAATTTCAATTAAACCAGTATCTATTGAGCAGTACAAACGATGCCCCTGGGCTGGTACTGTGACGAATATAAAAGATTTCCAAATGGAATATATTATACTCGCATATAATATATGAATGCAAAAGTATCAAATATTTAAATGTATGTATTATGTTTGTATAAATAGATATGCATAAATCAGTATATTTATACATGCAAGTTTTAATTTTTTCTGGTGTCAGGGTGTGAGTCAAAGATATTCTCCATTATGTGATTAAAAAAAAAAAAAAACACCGTCAGTTTTTCCTCTCACAGCCAGGCCTGGATCTTTTTTTTTTCTTTCTTTCTTTCTTTTTTTTTTTGAATCATTCCACCTCCTGGTCTGAAGCTCTGAATTCTCTCTCTGACCACAACCTTGCAGTTTCTGTATCTTACCTACTTCCCTTCACGCTCCCTGTGCTGTTCTCCATCAACTGCTCTGGCTGAAGTTCCTCACCTCTTTGGTATCGCCCCATGCTCTCCGCAGCACTGGCTTCTGCCTCTTGCCTTGTCACACCCGGTTGCTTTTCCAACTCTGCATCCCCCCCACCCCGTCATCCATTCTTCCTGCGAGAACGGAGGGTCTTCCACCTGTGCCAAGGGCACAGATGCCATCCGTTTGGTGCCCCCCTGAACCCTACCCCGCTTGAACATCTTTTTTTTATTTCGACTCCATGTCCCATCTGCCAAGTGGTCGTGAAACTTGGTTTCCATTTTTCCTTTCATCCTTAACTCCTGTCTCCCAACACGCGGTCTTTCCTACTGCATTGCTGAGAAAAGACACCTGATTTCTTGAGTCCTCACATGACCAGTCCTCTCCATTTCTAAATTCCTGCTGTCTTTCGTTCGTCTTTTCCCTCCTCCCTCTCAGCCCAGTGCTCCTCACCCCGGTGCTCCGATGCCTACCCTCTGACCCGTCCTGAGGTCCGCTCCAGCCAGCAGTACCTCCCTTATGGGCTTTTCATCTCTTCCACACGTGCCTACCACCATCTCTAACAGTCTCCCCGTCCTACCACCATCTCTAAAAGCAAATCTCTCCATCAATTTAAACTCTTGGATTCCTGTCCTCTGTTTTAGCTTTTCACTTTCCAAACATCCCAAAAATGTAGCCTGTCTTTCTTCACTTCCTCACCTAATAATGCTCATGGCTTAAGCTTTAAAAGTGGGCTACACTCTTCCACTCTACCGAAACTGCTCTGGCAACATTCCAGTGAACTTCTTGTTACAGAATCCAATGACCCTGTCCCCCCCACCGCTAACCTAAATTTACCATTGGGAAGCAGCATGTTCTGGCTTTAATCCTAGCCCTCTGGTCCTCTCTCTATGTTCTCTTGCTGGTTCCTGCTCTTCCTCCTATGCCCTCAGCGTTGACTTGCCATGGGGTTCTGAGCTTGACCCTCCCGCCCTCTTTACCGCCATGCTTCTGTAGCAATGTTTCTTTCTTTCACCACTTTGACGACTCTCTGGGGATGAATTCCAAATCTTCTCACCTACACTTTCCTTTTCATTTCCTCTTAATGCAGATATTTCCATTCACCTCCTGGACGATTTCTTGTTGAGTCAAATATCCAAGGCAATCCCTGCAAACGAACTTAATCACCAGATTCCCCCTTCTGGTTAATGGTTCCGCTGTTCCTTCTGTCACCAAACTAAAGCTTTCCAGACACTTTGCCTCCTCCGTTTCCCTCATCTTACACAGCTGATCATCTGGAAAGCCTGTAAATTCTTGCCCCCAAGGATCTCCCATTCAGGTCCTTCCATCTAGTCGGGATGATTTCAATATCTTTTAGCATTTTCTAAGTTTTTATATTTGAATCTCCTCTTCTCAGTATTCACTTCCTATTAAATCATGCCATTCTCCAAGTGAAAAAAAAAATTCCAATGGGCTGTACTTGCCATGATCCAGCAGGAAGAATAACTTCTTGTAATTTGCCAGTGTGTGCGCCTGTGCAGCAGATAAGCTGAATCACACATTTTTGTCTTACCTTTCCGATACTGACTTTTTCCCCCACGTGTTTTTTTTCTTGAACTGCTTCCTTTGCCCCAAATTCTCTCCTCCCTCTCTCCCATCTCACTCCCTTCTTGCATAATATCCATCTCTCTATATACAGATCTTCAAAGAACAGAACAAATGTACCACATGTCTACCTTCCTTCATCCAGAAAAACTTACAAATATGCCTTTTGTGAATGTCCATAGCACTTTAAGTGTATCTCTCTAGTGATATCTGTTGCAGACCATCTTATTTTATGGTTACTTAATTATACATCTCATCAGTCCTGCTAGATTATAAACTCCCTGTGGTGGTCAGGGGGCATGCATTTATTCATCTTTTTATCTCCTGTAGCACCTACCAGTGTATCTTCCAAATGGAAAGTACTTGTAAATATTTGGTATTATAAATTATAATTGAAAAGAAGTCACTTTATTTTGCCCACAGGATACTTGAATCTGCAGTAAAACCTAAGGATCAGTCCCTCCACATTTCTGTATTTCTGCGCCTACCTACAATTACAGCAATATGCTGAATGTATACATGTTCATGTTAACTATTGTTTCAAATGGGAATTTGGATTTTTTTGAGGCTCTGCCTTGCTCTGTGAAGTTACTCTGTGGCTGTTTTATGGTTAGTAGTACTTGGAATACTACATGCATGCCAACCAAATAAGTGGCAGAGGGAGAGATTATGGAGGATATTGATCACATGTTAGGTATCAGGAGCTTTCAGATGCTTTGAGTGGGGCTTGTCTCCAGATACTTCACTCCTGGACTGAGTCTCTAACAACCTGACCTATGCTGGCCTTGATGTGGTTTTCATGCAATCTGTAGCCATTTTTTTTTTTTGAAACGTGTGTACCAGAAGGATCTTGTCACAATTCAGGCTCAGTAATCACACGGTTTTATGGACCCTAAGTGTGGTCCAGTAGGACCCTAAGTAGTGGTCCAGTAGGACCCTAAGTAGGTCCAGTAGGACTTAGGGAAACTGTGCTGCTCATGACCTGTCTTGGTGATCTCTCTTTCCTGCACTCTTTGTCTTCTTACCATAGAGGCTTTGTCTAGAGGACTACTTCCCTCAAAGGGAAGTTGAGTGTTGAAATAATTGAGCACTTTGTTTCTGATCTGTGTACTGCAAGTGAAAGCAGGCTAGAATTTGAATGAGCTGACTTAGAATTCTAACGCAATCCTTTCTCTCTAAATGTGAAGGGATTCATTGCATTAGAGGAAGACAACATCACCTCTAACCACATGACTCTCTTGTTCCTTTATTCCCAGAGCCCTATTCACATCCCCCCTGCCTCTGTGGTATGCCACTAAGCAGTCTGTCTTATTCCTTGTAGTCTGTGCGAGCCTGTGTTTGTTCCCCAAAAGAACCTCTTAGAGCTGGTTCTTTCTTTCACTTATAATGTTTCCTTCCCCTGGCCAGCTTCGTCTGTAAATCTCATTATGTCATTGGTCAGGAATTAATCTCCTTTGGGAGGCATCTTCTGCCATTGTGTGCTAATTTAAAGCATACAATAGAGAACTGGACTTAAATAAGTTACAGGCTCTGACAAGTCTCTTCTTCAAAAAAGTGAACAAAGTCCATTCTTCATTGAGACAGGAGGGAGGTAGAGGCATTGTGGTTGGCAAGATGGGGCAAAGTGTGGCAACTTGGGAGGCACCCTGATGAAAATTAAAATGTAAGTCTCGAGGGAGAATTTTTCTTCTTGAAAGTCCTGTTAGGTCTAGATAGTCCGGCTCCTGGAAATGGGGTAGTTAACATTTTAGAGCAAAATCCCCCTCTGTGTGTGTGTGTGTGTGTGTGTGTGTGTGTGTATTTCATTTCTCATCTAAAAAATTCACACACACACACACACACACACACACACACACACACCCCAGTGAAACAAATTGTCTGATAATAGGTAGAACGGTAGGAAGACGCCATCCTCATAATGGACATTCATAAATTGTTGTTAGACCAATGGAATGAAAACAAATCCAGGACATCATAATATATCCAGGAGGCAATTTTACCCAGGAGGTATTCGTGTCAATTTTTTTCCCTGTAAATATCTGAGACATTAAGGGAGGGTAGGAGGAAGGAAAAGGATAGGAAGTCTACAGTGGAGTTTCTCTTCATTTCACAAAGCCAGGAGCCTGCACCCAAGTCTCTTGGGTCTCCCTGGATTACTGGTTTTTGATGCTAGCTTCAGAAAAGGGCAAGACCGAAAGCTGATGACCTTCCAGATGTCTGTTCCTTTAGTCCCCGGGAGTGAAAGCTGACGCAAACTTGGAGCTTATTTCCAGGGTATTGGACTGAGGGCAGCGTTACACCTGCCGTTCCCCATTTTCACTTGTAACCCGAGATGCAGCAGAAAGGGAAACAAATTTTTAAGAAAAATTTTAAAAGCCCCTTCTGGGGACCACCTTCATGCTCATGTGTGGACTGGAAGTTGTTTGCTCCAATGTCAAAAATACCAGGAAAGGTAACAGCTGCCCAGGGCACTGCCAGGAAAGCAAGAACCACATCATACCTGCCTTCAGCTGTAACTGTGCCCACCAGTGGTGGGTGCGGAACCTGGATCCAACCACATCCATGAGATCCTGAATGTCCACAGGCAGTCAGGCCACATGTCAGGCCTGAGCCAGTGCTTAGGCGTGTCCCTCAGACTACAGCACCCAGAGAGGCCCTGATCCTCACCTGAGTAGAGAGGAAGCGACCCCGTCACACCACCCTTCCCCACAGAATCTAAGCCACCAGGCTGTGATTCTGTCTGTCCTCGTATTAAGAGACTCTCAGTCTCTGAGATCTGACAGGAGTTGAGCTTCAGGGAATGTGGCCACAGGAATGTGAAATGTGTTGAGCTGCCTTTTCTCTTAGATAAGGTTGTTATCTATTTCCAAAGGGGACGTTTAAAAAAATAAATAAAGCATGCCTACCTGAAACCTCAGTCGTATTCAGAATAGTCTGTGTAGTTAATTCCCAATGTCACTGTCACATTGTAATTTATCATTTTCTTTTGAATTCAAGGGCTATTTTAATATTCCCTTTGGCTGCAACAAGAACCATGTGTAAACCACGGTCTGGGCCATAGTGCTGCCTCTGTCTGAGCTGTGCCCTCAGTAACTTCTGCATTGCTGCCGCATGGTGACCTGGACAGCACAACTGGACCTGATCTGATCTCTTTGCCATGAGCTCCCTCAATGCGTGTGCACCTCCCCAGTTCACACACACTGCTTGTGTGCGCACACTTCTAACAGATTCCAAATTGCCAATTTCAATCGCCTTACGGAGGAACAGGGATACATCCTTGGGAGATAAAAAGCGCTCATTTAGAACTGGGTGGACATATTCTGCTTTATCAAGCTAGTGTTTTCTCTCTTGTTCTACCTAGCCTGTGGATCCACTGACAGCTCAAGGTTTGGCAGAATATCCAGACTTTATGTGAAAGGAGCATTCTGTTTGTGATGGAATAACCTAGTTGTCCTCTTGTTTGTCCCTGTTTTACCCTGTGGAATTCGAGTGGAACTCTGATGTCCTATTGATGGATCGGTGCTAGGAAGATGGAGAAGCAGAAGCCAGTCTCCCCAAGGACAGATAGTCCTGTTACTTAGATACATACTTACCCAAATGTGCCCACATCTCTTCTTGACGACACTATGAGCAGGGTAGAGAGGTCTCTCCTCACTGGGGACAGGAATAGCAATATGTGCCTTGGGAGATTCACAAATTTTTCTTCTTCCAGGGTCAGGAGCAGGGAAAATATCAAGACTTCATGTCCGTAGGAAGAAAGGAGACTAGAGAAGCATCCAGATAGAATTCTTACTGAGAAAACCATGAAATATTGACAATACCCTTTCTTTGATGCAAATGTCATTGGAAGACAACCAGGACTCATACAGCTTTGTCTCCCTCATCCACTTACTATCTCTGACATTCTCTTACTGTTCTTTCTCAGTCTAGAGATCCGGAAGTATTCTATGTCCTGAACGATGCACACATAACACTCAGAGGGCACAGAGCTTGAACATGTGCATAGTGTTTAATGCTTCCAAGCCAGAGTCCAAAAAGCCTAGCTCCGTCAGCCCCACTGTCCTTTAATGACTGAGGACAGAGTCTGCTTGTGCATCCTGGGTACTTTGGATCCCAGAAGAGAGAACAACTTTGTTACTACATTGCTCCACTGATGAGGGCAATTACCTTGGTTATTTCTTGGTAACAGGCACAAGAAATGGAGCAGCAGAAATTTGAAGAGTCTTTGCTTGATCATTCTGAATTATGTAAAAATGACCTGAGCTATGGCAGTTTCTAGCCTGCTACCCGCTCCTTGGGGGATAGAGTTTCTAGGGTCACCAGCAACCCACTTAGTTGGCCACCATATTTAGTCTATGGTACATTCTGAGTAAATCAAATTTCCTTGGTTTGTGAATGTGGGATAATTTACCATAACCCCTTCTTCCACATAGCCTCCTTTGGCACAAAAATATGATCACCTTTTAATTTTACAGATGAAAAGTTTGAAGCACAGCAACATTTTATGATTAGTCAAAACTAAGGTTATTTAGGAAATTCTTTGGCAGAACCAAAGGTTGTCTGAAATTCCAACCCTCATCCTAGCTCACTGGGTAATGCTACCTGAATTGTCCACCCTCACCCTTTGTTAAGCGTCTAACAGTGGAGAAAAATCATTAAATCCAGGCAGCTGATTTATCCAGATCTTTCCCATGGAAATTTGTCTTCTTTGTAGACCCGTACACACACACACAGTCCAGAGTCCACATGAGTCTACAGAGACAAGTCAAAGAGGTAAGAACAGGGCAAGAACTTTGAAAATGAGAGAGAGGTAGAAAAGTTTCTGTAACGAGGAAAAGTTGAAGGCCAAACGAGACAAATGTCTTTGAATTTTGTAGAGTAAGGCAATGTGAATAATTTTATTATTATTAAACATGTTTTATGTGGCATGTAACCCACATAAATAAAAAGCTTAAGGAAAACTGAGGCAGAGGATTTCTTGCAAAGTGTTAACATGGGGAAGAAAGTTTTCAGGAATGTGTGTGTGAGGAAATCAAAATACTCTAAAGATATCAGCAGTTTTGGTCAGCCCACAGGAGGGAACCTCAGGGGAGAGCCCCCAAGAGCCTTCTTCTGGGTTCCCCTATAATTTAGCCAAACACAGAAAGCCTGATTCCAATATTAAGACATGAATTTGTTCAGGAAACAGAAGTAGAAGTATATGGAAGTTCACATATACAATGAATTCAGAAGGAAGGCCCTATATCCCCTAGATGCACAATCATTATGGCTTGCCTAAAGCATGAAGAAGGGAAGTGTGGGCATTGCAAAGACCAATAAAGGTCTCCTGAGAATCATTACGAAATCTTGATTTTGCCCCAAGATTATAATAGTTAATTCTTTAAGCATCCTGAACCCAGGGAACCGGGCAACCATTTCTCCTGCAGTTTACTTGTTCACTGATGAATAATACCAAGCTCAGGAAGTTATTATTAGTCTTTCCAAAGAGGATAGTGTCTTTAGTTTAATCTTGCCACAGAACTGGTTTTAGTTCATGTACGGAGAGCATTCTGCTTATACCAAGAACAGTAAAAGAGCTCGAAGTTTCTTACCTCGATGTGGATTTTTTTTTAACTTCATCGGATCATCCTGTCCCCAGAGGGAAGACAGGACAGGAAGTAGGAAGATGGAAAGGCCCTTAAATGGGTGAGTGGGGAATCCTCTATATAGTCAATTATACAGTGTAGTCATTCCCAGAGGCTGCTTCAGGAACCTGGTTTCAGGAAAGAATATGGGCTTAGAGAGGAGGTAAGTTTTATTCTCATGTAGAGGGATGATGTAGAGGAGGGTACTAGAATCTTCCTTAAAGTCAAAGTTTAGAATTCAGCCATTTACAAATATCCTTTCTCTACTTTTCGATTCTCCATATGCCACATGAAATCATGATGGTATCATAGTAAACTAAGAGAGGGGTCAGGGTCATTCTATCTTGACTCCACAGTGACGTCATCCTTCACATGAGTGCCATTACAGATACGTGGGTCGTGGTGCTTGTAACATCAATGATGTAACGTGGCCAACCACTGGTGAGCATGTAGAGCATCATAATCCCATGAGATGGCCATTCCCTGTTATGCTACAGCGAAAGTCTTTGGGGTGGGGGGAGATAAGAGGATTCGTGGGGGCATAAAGGCATAAAATAACAGAATTATTCAATGGAGCTATTGTGCTCAGTATCAAGATTATAATAGAAATGAAGAAGATAACCTGAAGCATAGCTTGAAAGGATAGCTTGATAAAATCCATATCTGCGTAAGACTGAAGCTGCCGACGGTATACAGAAAATGAGGGTACTTTCCCATTTGTGGTAGATTTTAGTGGTCCTGGGTGCTAGGTGTTTTATGGAGAGGCAGACAAAAGTTAAGTCAATTTCAGACCCCAGGAATTCCTACTGAGCAGCAGCCTCTGCATGTCACTGAGATGGGAGCAAGATGTAATTCCTCTCATATTGTGACTTTGATTTCTCTCCAAGCCAGGCTTGTCCATTTGGTTATTGGCACCTGGGCAGCTCACACCTCTCCTTGACCTCTTGCTTTCTGTTGCTTACATGAAAGAATAATCTGCATAACCCCGTTTGGGTAAAGCCTGGTAGACAGAAAGATAAATGAGACCAAGAACAAAGCTACTATCTTCTGGGGTCATTATTGTTGTTTTCTGGTAACCTTCGTTTCTTTTTCGCTTCCTTTGTCACATCATGGGGGAAATCTACTTGGCCATCACCAATCACACATCCTACTGGCAAAGTTTGCTATGGAAGTTCATAAGGAAATTCAATCCTCGCCACTTGGGGAGTTCTGGTCTCTCCCCTAGAGTCACCTCTTCTTCCTTTCCTGGCAGCCATGATTCCAAAACAAGTTTTAGTGCTTGGTACTGAACAAAGAGAATAATAGCTGTAACAGGAAATAGGCCAAAATACCTATGTCTCTGGCAATTTCAGTGTAAGTTTTAGCATTGAACCTTCCAGGTTCCTTACACGGAAACTCTTCTCGCCTCTCGGTCTTCCTGGCAGCTCTCCTGGTACCTTGTCATGATTTTGTTTCCCTCCTCTCCTCCTTTCCTATGACGGAGGGATGTGTTCCTTAAGATGCAGTATTATCTAAACTATTAGATTGTTAAAGCAACTCTTGGCGATTTCTCACGGTTTTCTCAGTATTTTAACTTGGGAAGATAGAGAAGGTAAAAAGGAGAATGATAAGCAAACAAGAAAGGCCATATTACCAGGTGCTTCAACTCAAGGTCAAGTGCTGGGAAATTGTGTGCCCTCAGTGATAGCCTGCAGTTCTACCAGTGGAGAGGGGTGTGCTTTGGAATTTTAAGCAATCTCTGTGAGAATGTGCACCAGGGCTTTGATTGAGGTGCCTGTCGTGTATATGGAGGCATTTTGTGGTTGTTACTGTCTTCTCTCTTTTTTATTGTTTCAAAGCACAACCCCTGTGTGATGTGGGATGTTCAGATGTCAGTCTGAACGTGCTGGTGATATGACAGTACCCTAAGGTCACAGAGTTTCTAAGTCTCTCACCCAACGAGCTGTTGTACATTATATTTTTAAGCATTTCTATCGTGCCTCCTTTGGAATGAGAGAGAGAAAAGTGAAATAGGAAACAGATTCAGTCACAAGTAGACAAAGGGCTTTACTCTGAAAAAAAAATGCTCCTCACTGAGCTTAGAAATGTTTAAACGCAGTGAAGGGAGGACTCAGGGTAGAATGGTTTGGGGGTGAAGAGATGATGACACCAACATCCAGGTGCTGTGGTCTAGTCCATAAATGATGTGTTTGCTGCTCCCTATGAGCTCTGGCAGAGGAGAAGCTTTGCTGCTATTGATTGTGCAAAACATTGGCAACAGAATAACTTTAGAAAGAGGCATAGGCTTCCTTCCAGGAAGACATTGATAAGCATTGCGCCTTAAGTTTTCAAAAATTCATCTACAGACCTTTAGGGCAGCTTCTCTCAAGTGATTTTCATTCTCCAGTCAAGAATATTTTGAGTAGAAGAGCCTTAGACCCATTATGATTACATTTACTTAAATTGGGAAGCCAAAGGGCACTGTGAAGAACAAAATATATCAGGGGAATAGAGTTAGCTGAACCTTTTTTTCAATTTTGGAATGATTTTGGATCACAAAGTTAGGTCACCTCTGAGAGAGAAAATCTTTTAAATAAAATTATTTCTTCTCTTCCCCAGTGAAAACACCAGGTTTCTAATCTGATTACTATTTACCTCAGGAAGGAAATTGGTAGATTAGATTACAAATAGGCATTTTATGGATTGATTTAATCCTGAGTCTTACACATATTAACATGGATTTTACCAACTCAGACACATGATCTTTTAAGCCATAAAATATTATTAAACGGCAATAGATCATATGGTCTAAGCAAACCAGAAAGGCTAAGATGTTAAGTAATCTTCCCAAATATTAGAATCTCTATAAATGCTATTGTACCCACAATGGATTTAGGACTTAGAAAACAGAAGGAGAGGGGGAGAGAGCCATTGAGTGAGACTCAAGGTCATTTCATTTCTTAGTTATTAAAAAAAAAAAGTAGCAAACCCAAGGAGAGTTCTCAAGTCAGAATGTAAATTCTACTCTTGTCATTTAGGAATCTGGTTAAAGTTTAAAATAAATATTCAGATTTTTTTTCCCTCAAAGTCTTCTTTTTGGGAGATTTGGCCTGTAGGAGCATGTTTTACAAAGATGGTTTATTCACACACTGCTATTTATTGAATAAAAAGCACATGCCAGGGATACAGAAGTGAACAACATGAAGTCCATACCCTCGTGAAGCTTACGTATTTATGAGAGGACATAGACAATAAATACATAAATTTCATGTCAGATACTTCAAAGTGCCACAGAGGAAAAACAACGCAGATTAAGGGGGGTGGGATATGGGTGTGGGTTGCTACTTTCTGTAGGATGGACAGAAAAAGTTTCTATAAAAAGGTAACATTTGAGCAATGGCCCCAATGGGAGTAAACTGTGGGGCTTTCTATATGAAGAGTTTTTCAGGCAAAGAGAAAGCAATTGCAGAGACCATGAGGTCAAACCACATGCTTGAGATCCTTGAGGAAGAGCCGGGATGCCAATGAGTGAGGAGAATATGAGAGAAGAGGTCAGAGAGGTGGTATTGACACACAGGGCTTGTAGGCCAGTGTTAAGGGCTTTAACCAAGAGCAAGCTGAGAAGTCACTAGAGGATTCTGAGTTGAAACTGATAGGACCCGACTTCCATTTTAAAAGACGCACGGTGATAGCTGTGTTGAGAGTATACCATGAGCGCATAGGCAACAAGGGAAGCAGTGAGACCAGTTAAGAAGCTATTGCATTAATCCAGGTAAAAGATGACAGTGGCTTGGACCATAGTGTTAGCAGAGGTGGTGAAAAAATGGTCGGGTTCTGGAAATATTTTGAAGGTTTTGTTGTATTAGACATTAAGTAAGAGAGAGAGAAAAAAAATCAAAAATGACCCTAGAATTTTTGGAGTCAACTACCAGTTTGGAACGTTTGGAGTCACCATTAATCAAATGGAAATCCTATAGATAATGCAGATTGGGGAAGAGAGCCTTATAGTAGGTTTAAAATGTCCATCAGACACCTAAGTAGAAATGCTGATTAGGCTATTGGATATATGAGTCTGGAGTTTAGGGATGAAGTAGAGCCTAAAGATATAAATTTGGAATTCATAGGCATTTGGATGGTATTTGAAGCCATGAGGGAGTGACTAAACAGAAGAGAGTCCCTGGGCCAGAGCCTTCAGAGATGAAGAGAAAGCAGTACTGGGAGGACCAGCCAGGAGCAAATCGAGGAGTAGAATAAGATTATCTGGGAACATGGAGGTCATTTTACTGATAAGCTGAGAAAAAGCTGTATCAGTGGACAGGTGGGGACATAGGCATGAAAGTGGTGGGTTCATGAAAGAATGGGAGGAGAGGAAATGGGAGACAAAAAGAACTACCAACTCTCTTAGGAGTAAAGAGAACACAGAAATAGCAGGAGGTGGTAAAGGCTGTGAGGTCCAAGAAGGGATTTTTTTTTTTTAAGATGGGAGAAATAACATCCTGTGTATGGCTGACCAGAATGACCCAGGGGAGGGGACACTGGCTGGAATGATGTCTTTGATGAAATGAGAGCGGGTGAGATCCAGGGCACAAGTGGGCAGTGACTTTAGGAGACTAACCAGGTTGTTAGAGTAATAGAGTAGTGACCTTGGACACATGCCTAAATTGGTTGGTAAATGTGATGGTGGGAGTACATCTTTTCTGATTGATGTCTTTTTAGTGAAATACAAAGGAAGTTGATCAGCTAAGACTGAATATCAGGAGTAAGTATTAGAGGTTTGGGAAGAGAAAAAGATCTGAATTACTTTATATAGCCATCTAGCAGAAGAGTAATGCAACAAAGAAAGTGTAGGAGACATGCTGGGTGACACAAAGGACTGACTTGAGTTTCTTAAAGTCGTGAGTTTAAAAGAAATTTAAGAAATTTTCTTCAGCTACATCCAGCTTAGAGAGTTAAATTTAAGCAGGGCTGGGGTTTAACCAGGTGAATGCAGTGAAGACAGTAAGACACAGTTAAGGGCAATTGTGAAGTAGGGATGATGATTGGCCATGGAATCCAAGCTGGGTGAGGACAAAGGTGAGGATTTTTAGGGAATCAGAAACAATGAGGTGTGGTCAGGGGAGGAGACCGAGAGGCAGACTGGAGTCACCAAATTATTGAATCATGTTCCAGAAGGACTCATCTGGAAATTAGGAGCTGAGTCAGAGTGGATGCTCGAGGCTTCCACTATAGAGCTGTTGCAATTATTTGTAGTGACACGGTCTGGGCTGGTGCGGGGCTGTGGGCAGAGGTTAGGTGGAGGGAAAAGTTATTGAAGGAGCAGAGGCCAAGGAACGGAGCGGCCAGGAGGTGGCAACAATGGTTTATGTGGCTATGGAAGGCAACACGAATTATGACAGGAATGGTATTGAAGACAGCAACTGGAATGAGGGTGATCCTAGAGTATTTAAACAACTGCTTCAGGTAGGAAAAGCAACTGGTATAGTCTAATGTGCCTTGAAGCTGGTTTTTCGTCTTGTTTTCTTTTGATTTTTAAAGAAGAGAGGGGGGTGGTGGTCCAGCCATAGCAATGAGGAGAAAGGAAGGTTCTGAGTGGCATGGGAAACGTGGGAGAAGAAATGTCTCCCCTTGAGAGGGCTACAAGGCCCTCAAGG
Source organism: Prionailurus viverrinus (assembly GCF_022837055.1). Taxonomy (NCBI): domain Eukaryota; kingdom Metazoa; phylum Chordata; class Mammalia; order Carnivora; family Felidae; genus Prionailurus; species Prionailurus viverrinus. The sequence goes on along the minus strand of NC_062567.1, from coordinate 44,275,383 downwards.
AAAAGCCGAGTGTCTGTGACAGCAAGCTGAAAGCAGTTGTCCAGGTTGTGGCCAATGATGAACCACTGATTCATGGAAGGATACAGGGAGCTCGTAAAGGATGGGAGATGAGCTCAGATGGGAAATGGCCGGTCATCTGGGAATGAATGTCTGAGTGATGAGACTTGGGCTTCTCATGGTGACTGTCCCAAGCAAGGCTTACAGGTATTTTGGATCAATCTTGATGGTCCCTTTGTCAGACTGAAGTGGTAAGATTCCAAGTGATGGGGATAGGGTCTTGCCAGCAGCACAGGGAATTCTGGCTCCTCTTCTTCAATCCTGATGTCTGGGTTGTTGTGTTTTTGTTTTTGTTTTTGTTTTTGTTTTTGTTTTGCTTTTGTTTTTGTTTTTGTTTTTGTTTTTGTTTTTTTAACTTACACTAAAAGCTCTATTGCCCTCTTTGGTAGGCCGTAGCATATTTTTTAGACATAAGCAAATGTGATTGTGGGTTGAGGCCACATTTTGACTCTTTGCCCTGGAAAGAGCATATTTTTACAGTAAATCTTGTCCTATTTTCAAGGCTCCCAACTAAGGTAGTTTTCCTAAGGGAATCATAATTCTTTGTTCACCTTTCTCCTCATTTATCTTTTTTAAAAAAATCGAAGTAAAAGGATCAGAAAGCAGATCTGCTTCTGTTCAGTTTTGCTAAATTAAAGTGTTCTCTGGCTGATCATTTTTATTTAGTATTTTCTTGTGTTAGAGAGGACCAGGGGGACAGTAGCATAGAAGATGATTGAAAGTCTTTAAAAGACCTGAAGGAAAGGTTTGAAAGAGCAAGAGAGAGTTAGGAAAAGGACTTTGAGTGGGGCTGCGTGAAGGGCATGAGTGAAGGCTTATAGGAAGGGCCTGAAAAAATCAGAAATTTCACGAAAGGAGGCAAGAATAAAAATCCACCGTGTTGGCTTTTGGAGATTGAGCAAGAGCAACCTAGAGTCTACCCCCAGGAACATTCCACATACTTCTAACACAGATGGTGTGCTCATTCTATTTCATTTCCCGCGCTCTTTGCACAGGGTACCTCTCATAATTTGAAAAGATACAGAAGCTGTTCAGCCATTTCTAGTGCATTAGTTCTCCAAGCCTCCACAGATTCTGGAACAGGGCAGGAATTTGGTCACAGTGATGGCTGCTACTAGTGCAGCTTCTCTGTCATCAGGAAAAGGACCCCTTGGCTTAGTCTTGTTCCTGCCTGGCATTTTCCCCCAAAAGATTAAATTGTGTTCATCCTGGCTTGTTGAATGCCATGCTTGGCTCTTGTGTTGAAAAGATATTGCAATCAACTTAAGGGACTATCTGGTCTTTATGCACTGAAGACTTACAGAAACCCATTTAGGAGGGAGGAGGAAACAAGTGAAGCTAGCCAGGGATGGTTTCATCATGCCCTCTGTCTGCTTTCTGGCCTCTGGGAGTGCAACCTTTCAAAGTTGAGCGGAAAACAGCATGGCTTCCATTTATCTGCCTCAGATTTCCCCTAGTTCAGGTTGCCTGCCGCACCTGGTTAATTGTGCGCGCCTGTTTGTTAAGGAAATTTGCAGGAAGTGAGGGGCAAATCTTCATAGGAGCTTTGTTACCCAATGACCATCCCAGCGTTAATACTTCAGAGTAGCCCTGATGCTTGCGGAAACATTTCAGGGAGCTACGCGGCATATTGCAGTGGAGAACAGAGAAGGGACGGGACAGGGCAATGAGCTCTCGTCCCTAAGGGCACATCTCTTTTCTTCCACTTGACAGGATTCAGTGCTCCATCAATGTCATAATTACATTAGCCACAATGACTGGCGTGCGTGTGTGCCCGTGAGTCTGTGCGTACACATGTATTTGTGAGGGGGTGATGATGATGGAAACCACAAAATATGAATCCACTGTAGGGTTGGGTTGCAAACTCAGAGCCGCCCCCCTCCTGAGGTCACACAGCAGAGGGGACACGTTCATAGTTTTCCCAGTGCAGTAGGCTCCCCAGGGAAAACACAGAAGATTCAGGCTTGCCTTGACTCTGTGAGGCCCAGATCTGCCCCCCCTCCCTGGGGCCGGCTCTCCTTCCTCTTGACTCTCAGATCCCCAGCCCATCCACCTCCAAGTTCTTTTTTTTTGTTTGTTTGTTTGTTTTCTGTAAATATATATTTCTTATTTTGGACGTGCAGGGATCAATTGAGATTCTGGAGTGGGGGGAGGGGGCGGATGACTGGGTCTTTTTATTTTTTCCTTTCTCTCTTGGGTTTTGGTGTTTGAACTTGAAAAAAAATAATTACAAGTATATATATAAGCAAATGACTTACCTTAAAAAAAAGAAATAAGTTGATTTCATTCTTTTGATTTATCTTGTTTCTCATTGGGGTTGGGTGGGGGTGGGGGGTCTTTTGGGTGGAGGGCTTTTTTGTGAGCTGTATAGATTTCCAGTTTGGGCTTGTTCAAATGATGCAGGAACAAAAATTAAAATGAATTTAAAAAAAAAAAAGACACAACATAAAAACAAGAAAAACTTTGTGATGTATAAAAGCTGTAAATAGTCAAAGATTCTTTCTCTTTTCTAATGGCAAATTATTTCTGTCACTTTATATTCAAAAAATAAAGAAACCTACCACAAATTATCAGGGTAAAAAAAATCCAGAATCAGAGTTTTTTTTGGGAGGGCGGGGGTAGTCTTTGTGCTTTCTTTACTTGGCTTAGAAAAATGTATCATAACAAGATGTTGGTGGGGAAAAATTTATTTTCTAGTCAATTTCTGGGTGTCAGTAGTAGTCTGGACTCATGACTCTGGTTGAGTTGGGAATCCGTTTCTGCTAGCTGATGCTGTGCTCTCTTGGTAGGGGGTTGGGCGAAATTAAATGATTGTAATCGTAGCGCCATTTTTTAGTTTCTGTAAGACTCTTCCCTCCGTAATAACTGTCATCTACCTTTTTTGTCTTTTCAGCATGGAAAATGTTAAACATATTCAAAAGTAGACCAAATGGTATAATGAACTCCCTGTGTCCATGGCCCAGCTTCAACAATTACCAAGTTATGCTGGTCCTGTTTCAACCATATCCTATCCCTTTCCTCCATATTATTTAGAAGCAAGTTCCATAATTGTATAATTCACTCTATAAATATTTCACTATATATCTCTAAAAACTAAGGACTCTAGAGTAACCACAGTACCAGTATGACATCAAACCTTAGCAACAATTCTGTGATAGCAAACATCTAGTTGCTGTTCAAATTTCTAATTGTCTCAAATTTAACACTGTTTTATAGTTGTTTTTATTTCATCATAAGCTAAATAAGGTCCAAACAATTGGTTGCTATTTCTCAACTTCAGTTTGAATCTATATGTTCACCCCTCAATTCTCTATTTTTAATCTTGAAATTTACTTGTTGAACAAATGGAGTCTTTTATCCCGTAGAGGTTCCCACAGTTGGTTTTTGCTGGTGGTATCCTCATGGTAATGATTAACATGTTCCTCTGTCCGATGTATTTCCTGTCAATTGATAATTGTCTTACTCTTTAATGCATTCTTCTTCCATTGCTTAGAAGTATCAAGAGAGCAAATTGGACCTCATTGTCACCAATGTGCAGTACATTTAAAAGAATTAGCTAGTCACATACATCTTCCATATGGACAAAGCAATATGGATCTAGTCACAAGGTGACTCAGCTCTTCCCACAGCCAAGACAAGAAACAAAGACTTGGTCTGGCTTTCTAACCTGTCCTTTGAGCTATTACATGTACCTGAATAGCCTTCTTTTTTCCTCTAGTCCCAACTCTGTTACTGACTGTATATATAGGTGCCAGATTATTTCTCTTCTTGATTTCTGAATTACTCAAGTTAAGTGATATTTCTGATAATAAAAGAAAAGAGCATAGATATATTTAGTTTTGCAAATGGAAATCATAAGGCACATTCCAACATCACTTTGTTAAGAGTCATGTGTTCCTCCTATAATCCTAGTACCTGGAAGGACTTTGCAGAGAACCCTATTTTATGGCTAAGGAGCCTCAATGAACTCATGTGTGGCCAAGTCCCAGCTGGAATCCAGCACTTCTGATCCCTGGTTCAGGGCATCTTCCAGGATGATGTATTGTCTTTTCAGAGTTATTGTCTCAGGGGGATTCTCTGTAAGGGCTCCTCCTATATTTTCTTTTCTACTGAAACAACAACAACAAAAGTTTCCTTTCTTTCTGAACATACCTGGAAGTAGACAAACATTGACATAAATCCAGAGTTCCTCCCAGATATAGTAATTCTCTTCACTTACAGAGATATTTCTTTAAATCCCAAGTTGTCCTTGGGCCATAGAATTGCTTTAACAAGAATATGAAAGTTGTACAGTAGGTTCAACTTAAAAATCTGAGACTTGTTTTTAAAACAAGTTGGGAGAGACAAGACTTCCACTCAAATCTTGAGTCTGGTTTTAAATGAGGGAAGCTTAAGAGTAAGGTATCTGAATCCTGGTGGGAACCCCCAGTAAGGACATAGTTAAAGCTTTGATCATGACCAGAGCATCTCAAAAAAACAACACAAAACCAAACAGATAGACTCACCTGGTCAGATCACCCTGTAGGAATATTCAAACCTGTGGCAGGTGTCTGTTCTTTATGCTACCTGCCTCACCCACCGCCTGGGGCTCTTAAAATAGCTCAGAGCACCTGTATTCTTCACATCCCTATGCCACCATGAGTTCCACTGTAAGGAACTATTAGCAAAAGCAGTCTAAAGGGATACCCAGTCATGTTCTCCTCAGCCAACTAACTGTCCCTGAAAGACAGGCTTCCCAGACTACTCCAGGATTGATATTTCTCTGCATTTGTCACTTGAATATTTACCCTGATCATTTGGCTTAAATGTTTCTATTCTCATCCTTTTACAAACCCCAAATAATCCCTTCAAAAATATAAATTATTCCCAGGAAGCAACTTCTTGCGAAATTCTAGAATGAAACAAGAGAACAGGAAAGACCACCAGAAAGGCACTTCTGACACAGAGTCTCGGAGCCTGTCAAAAAACTTATGCCAAAGCTATCATTTGCGGTCTTTAACAGATTTTTCAACTTCAGCGGACTTCAGTTGTCTTACCTCTAAACCCTGATGTCAACTTGCCTGCTTGTCCCCTGACAAAGGTTACCTAGTGTTCTCAATGTTGGTTGCATATTGGAGTCATCCGGATGCTTTTGAAATGTTGATGCCCGGGTCTCATCTCATCCTCCGAAGATTCTGTTCAGTTATCCTAGGATGCAGTTTGGGCATTGAGCATTTTAAAACCACCCCCCAGATAAAGAAGATGTGGTTTATACATACAATGGAACACGACTTGGCAATGAGAAAGAATGAAATCCGGCCATTTGTAGCAACGTGGATGGAACTGGAGAGTATTCTGCTAAGTGAAATAAGTCAGGCAGAGAAAGACAGATATCATATGTTTTCACTCACATGTGGATCTCAGAAACTTGGCAGCAGTCCATGGGGGAGGGGAAGGGGGGGAAAAGTTACAGAGAGGGAAGGAGGCAAACCATAAGAGACTCTTAAATATTGAGAACTGAGGGTTGATGGGGGGTGGGCGGGAGGGGAATGTAGGTGATGGGCATGGAGGAGGGCACCTGCTGGGATGAGCACTGGGTGTTGTACGGAAACCAATTTGACAATAAATTCTATTCAATATAAAAAATAAAAAATAAAATAAATAAATAAAACCACCCCCCACCCCGGTGATTTTAACATGCAGCCAGAATGAGAACCACTACCACTGTCAGTGTATTTTGGAGAAAGGAGTTTTCATACTCTCATTCAACTCAATGCTGCAGCTATCGTCTGTGGTCATTCTCAACCTCACTCTAGACCACCACTCCACAGGTGGTCACTCTCTGGAACTCCTGGACCTCTTTCCTCTTCTTTTGGAGTTGCAGAATGACTATAGGGAAGGTTCAGTGTACTGTTACAATCCAGTAACAGTACATCCTGCCACAATACATGGCTACATGTAGCTCTACTGAAAAGTTAGTCTATCTAAAGGAAATTCTACATACAAATTTTTAAATTTGAAACGGACATTAAATATGACTCCTCCCATGATCATAGAAGGAAACTCAAAAAGCTAAGCCTATAATAAGAGACTATGGATATATCATAATTCCTGGGTTTACTCCACAATGACCTTCTAAGGATGCACCTCTTTTTTCAACCTTTCATAGCTGGAGTTCTGATTCTGCATCCCCTCGGTTTGGGAAACTTATCCTAACTGATGATGTTCTTTACCTAGGAATTAGCCCCTTCCCATCTGCCGGACAATCCCTAGGGCATTGTAATCCCCCCAGAACATGCTTCTAATCATAGTAATTCAACCAGTCTGACCCCACAGGGAGCTTCATCAGGACGACTGAAGGTGGGCCTCAGTTCTCCAAAGCCAATCGTCCTTTCCCCCACTAGAATAGGGGGATGGTTTTTCAGGTTGACCAGTAGGAACCCCCATTATCATCCCATGGATAATGGAGTCTAAATTAAAGGTCAAAACTAGGAGCCCTACAGGCTGATTCCATCAGGAAACTGGATTTTTTTTTTATTGGCACAGGTTTTGAATATTTAAATTTGGATGCCTCTGGATAGTATTAGCTCTTGAGTTTAGCATGATCCTCGTCATTTCTCATCACCTGTCACACCTTAAAAGCTAGTTAATTCTGCAACACTCCCCGCCCCTTCCCTAACACCTCCCCTTGATGCGCATGCATATACTAGTCCTTCCTCCTAACTGCTGCAGCATACTCAAAGAAGTTGTGTTTCTATCATGGATATAGCATTTCTCGTTTCAGAGCAAAGCAGTGGCAGTGATGTGATTTTTCTCCTGCTCTCTCCCACCAATGACTAATAGAACGGCCCTCTACACATGTAGACCACCTACATCGTTCAAATACACACACCCACAAAAGCTTTGAATGTCAAGTTTCTCTCTCTCTCCCTTTTGCTTTTTTTTTTTGATATTAAATTTAATATTTGGGTATATCCTTTCTTCATCCCAAAGCACACAGCAGCGCAAGTTTTAGCCTATCCAAGAAACCCCTCAGATGCCAAAGGAGAGGGTATTTTTCCTTCAAGTTACACCTGAAATAAACTATCATTTAATGTGTATCTATTATCTTCCAGGCCTATTCATTCATGACCTCATGTAATCCTCTTAATAACTCCATTTCATAAATGTTGCTATTGATGTTTGGAGAGATCCATCAACTTGCCCAAAACCACACAGTTGTTGTTTAAAATAATAAAGAAGACAATGTAGGTGATACAAACTTAACACTTTGTGAAGTGGGCAGTCTCCATTCCCAAGGGTCCAGAGGCCTGCAGACTGGGGCAGAAGACAGGAAGCTTGTACAGGACAAAGAGTAAGGAGCAAAGGGGTAAGTACAGAGCCCAGAACTGGCATGGCATTTGGGGGTCGGCATGGCATTTGGATATGCTGTGTTTCTGGTCAAGCAGAGCATTTACAGGGGCACAAAGTTTTATCTGAGTTTTGGTTTGCTTTCGTGGCATCCCAGGCAGGAGAGACTCCCTCTTAGGCCTAGAAATTTATCTCAGCACTCTTAAGTAAAAGATCATCAGTTTAAAACCAAAAAAACCCATCCCAGACACCCCACTTTCACCATGAAGTCAAACAGCTTTACTAAGCTACTAAAAGGAGTGAATTCTGGAAATGAAATGAAAATAAGCAAAAGTGACTCTGGAAACTGTGGAGTACTCTGAACAAATGTAACACCATCTTATTATGTCTAGTAGCAGCTTGGTAATCACTTGTCTGTTTCTGATACCCTACAATTAGCTACTTATACTTACTAAGGCACCCATCTTCGCAAAACGTGTCCCTTTAGACACTGTAACATCCTGCTTTGTCCAAAGTGTCACAGTTGGTTGCCATTCAGAGAAAGTCATACACAAATGATCTTTGCAAGTGAAAACAGTCATCATCTCTGTCACTATAAATATCATTTATTGAATACTTAATAATTACCAGCCCTGTGCTAAATATGTCGCATATATTATTTCATTTGCTCTTCATGTTAATGCGGAGACAGGTCACATTTCCCTCCCCATCTCTTATTTTACAGAGAAGGAAATTGGGGTTTAGGGAGGGTATTTAATTTGCCTGGAGTTGCACAGGTGGAACAGATCCATCTTACCCCAGAACCTTTCCACTAGAGAGCCTTTGAAGGCCTACACTGACCCAAAGTCATATTATCTGTGTGCCAACCTGCCTTCTTGCCACACCTAGTCCAGAGATGTTCAACTCTGGCTGCAAATCAGAGTTACCTGAGAAGATTTTTAAAATACAGTTGCTAAGTTCTCAGTATTTTTTAAAAGCTCATTGGATGATGCTAATATGGAGCCAAGGTACCAAGGTGATTTCATTTAATGCCTTAAAATATAAAATCAGAGCCATCAGATGGGGGAGAGAACGGAACAAAACCTCTATGGCGCAGTGAATACAAAAGGGATTAGTGGCCAGAATATATAAAACCCAGAAATAGTTTTTGCCCCATATGTCCTTTGGGGAGGTGTCAGTTATTAAGTTGGGCCCCCAGGTTCCCCATGGACCCTTGCTTGCCCGGCTTTGTGATACTAGAGTTGGTCTCTGCAAGCTTCCTTTCTCCTTTGCCAGCCTCTTGACGTTAGGCTCTGCCAATAGAGGGTGCTAGAGGGACACTGGGAGGCTGGTGGACCAGCTTCTCTTCCTGCAACTGGCCCTGCAACACTGGTGGCCAGTTCCCAGGGTTCCAGAACTTCCTCCAGCCAGTTCCTTCACAGGCAGCCAGTGTGTGCTCCTGCAGCAGCCATGTTCCCACCACAGCGGCTGATTCAGCCTTGCAGGGCTCTCCTCTAACTACAGAGTCATTTCCTTGTGCACTCTTCCCTCGTGCAAGAGGTGGATGTCCTTCTCTGCAGAGTTGTCTTTCAACCTTTCCAGTAAACAATTACTCGGCAAACAATTCTTCAACTGAAAGTTTCCCAATTCCGTTTATTGCTATGGTTTCTGTTTCCTAACTGAACCCCGATGACCACATTGGGTTACCTGAAAAACTTGTTTTCAGCACCAAGCACTCACTCTCTTTCTAGCCCAGCTGCCAGATCACAACATGGGGATGGAGGAAAAGCTTTGCACAGGCTCCCCCATGAAGCCGAGATAAGCATGTCTGTGTTATACAAATAACAGATGTCATGTTTCAGGAAACAGACCTCATGGGTGTGGAACAAATATGGAGCTCCATTTCAATTGATGCCTTTAAGAAAAGACCTCCTGAGCTAGACTTATTTGTTCTATCACAGTTAATGTTGGACTTTAGTTTTGCTTTCATTGCTGTATCACAACGGTAGGAGAATTCAAGTTAATTAATTTGCAAACTGCATATAATTAGGAGACACACGCCCTGACAACTTTATATAATTATATTTACATAACATTAGTTACATAATATATAATTCATAATTAATTTTCTATGTAACTTATTCAATAATAAGATAATTTATATGAGTTAGATGCTTATATGTTTTTATGTGTTATATTTATTCTGATGATTGTGGTGGTGGGGGGAGAGATAAGGAAATCGTATTTATTTTGTCTGTGTCTCTGTTGATTAGGGTAAACTTGGCAGATTTTGGTAAGGCTGATCTGCTCCAAGTTAACAATGATTACAAACATGGTTTTGGGGCTGTGGAGATGATTCCTGGGCAAGTCCTATGTGAAGATGATAGGGGAAAGGCAGAGCTTCCTCTATTCTACTTATTTTCATTCATACATCCAAATATTTACTGAGTGTCGACTATGTGCTGGACAATGTTCTAGGAGTGAAAGATTCAGGAGCTTGCAAAACAGAAAAGAAGGTCCTGCCCTCAAGGAACTCCTGTGTTCCTACTTGCTTGGGTGGAGTCTTGAAAAGTCATATGTGGCCCCAGCAAACCTGGGGATTGACTTCCAGGCAGGATGCTACCTGTGCCCTCTGCATTTGGCCCCAAACAGATGAGCCTTTGAGTCTGGAATGGATGCATTAATTTCAGAGAAGAGGTTCTCTTCCAGAGAGACTCATTTTGAAGAATGCCTCCACAACAGATTGTGAAAACCGTACCTGATTTGAAGTGAGAAATAGATGCATTCATATGTAATCATGTAGAGAACTCTGGAATTGGGAGGTTGATAAGGGTAGAGAGGAGGATAGAAGTAGGTGTCTTGGGAAGAGAAAGTGCTTCCATGTAGTTGCCTTTTTGAGTCTCATACCATCCCTGACAAGTAGGGAGGCAGATAGTATTATTATCATGTTACAGATGAGAACACTGTGGGGAAAGTGACCTTCCCAAGGTCATGAAGTGAGTAAAAAGTAGATTCCGGGTTTTCCAAGCCCAGCACTCTCTCCACTGCACCCTGCTACTTTTGTGGTGATTGGCACAGATAATTGCAGACATTTATGGAAAGAAAAATGTAACATAAGGTGACGAGACTGATGTGACAGAAGTGAAGGTAAAATGGAACCAAATATAGAGACAGATGCACAGCCTTCCTTATGACTCTGGTTTACTCACTTTTACGAAACCTTCACGTGAAGAAAACGACTTGGCAGATCCTTTCTAAACATTTACCACCAAGAACTGAATTGGATGAACCCACAAAACTTGACGATTGGCTCTTCATCCATGCCGCCGTGGTGTCACGGTGCTGCTCTCTCATTCACAGATACATCTGAGGAAATTCCAAAGCAAAGGCTGCCTTTTAGCCACACTTCTGAGGGTCTGCGATCTGATTTCCCACAAAGCTGAGCCTGTACCAGAGCCCCTGACTGCAGTGTCGCTCCCTCGCCATCCTGCTAAGTCAAGTACAGATGTTTCCCTTACAGGCAGGAAAACGTACCAGGTTCTTGCTGAGGCGCTGCCTTGCTGTAATCTCTGGTATTTCAGGCTCTACACTGGTTCTGAACCATCCTCTAGAGCCTATAGGGTGGCAATCTTCTCTCTCCCACATCATACCACAACTCGCCGCTGTGACTATCTAACTGGTAAAGAAAAATGGATGAGGAAACCTCTAGGCTGCCACGTAGCCACTGGAGGAATTCACATCACCCTTCCCAAACCCAGCTTTGGCCATGGAGATGCTCCCACGGTGCACTGTCATGGGTGCCAAGCCCTCGGCCCCTAATGCTCAGAAGATGAAGGTCCCTGCTTCCCCCACCACCATTGTTCGTGCACCCTGCTATGTCTTCTGTGGGCTCAGAGCCATGGAGCTTTTACCTGCCAGGGTCAACATCAGAGAAGCAGGTTGCAAGGGACGGATTGCAAAAATAGTTGAGAGGAGGGGAGAGGCAGAGGGAACAACTCACTTGGGGAAGAGACCTTCTCAAGAGAGCTTGGAAAAAAGATCGAATGCTTCACTACACGATTTTGTGAGGATTGGCAGAAGGGAGGGCAGAGTGAAACCAAATATAGACACAGACACACACCCTTCCCTATGATTAAGTCGCCCTTCCCAGTAACGAAACAAAACAAAACAGAAACACAGAAAGCCAAATCTTCCTCTCCTTTTCCACATGAAGGTGAATGTCAGACATGGGTCAAGTTTCTATTTTCAATCCAAACCTTTCTCTCCCTCCTTAATTTGCGTCTTTGATGTGCTCCAGGCTTAGCTTCACCATGAGGAGACCTGGGAAAGAAGATGACAGCAGTTCTCCAGACTGGCAGGCACCATGACCTCAAGGGAATGTTTTCCATGTTAGTGCAGGCTGTCACCCCTGCGTGACTTCCAGGAGGCCAACCCGGCTCTCCCTGCCAACATCTTGCCCTGGGACTGCTGGCCCATAAAAACAGAGAGCCATATCCTAAGCCTAGAGTCGCGTCAACCACGTGGATGCTTCAGGAAAGACCACAATCACCTCTCACACTGGCTTCTGCACCCGCAGCCTGGACCCATGATCCCTTCGATCTGCAGGAGCTTCCTCAGCCACTCTTCTAGTGAGATTAGAGCCCTGGTTTTCAGGCTACTGTTAATGTTTCCAGTTTTTTTTGCCACCTCCGTGGTGGAGGGCAAAAATCTCTACTCTCCTGTATCACGTGAGAAAGTAATAGGCACTGTCCCATGAGCCTCCATTGCACAGTGGCTACTGCATTCACGTGGGCCTGGGTCCAGACAGGTGGCATTCAACCCATAAGAATCCCCGTTCTGTCCCCAGCTACCCAAAGCCAATAGGTCCAGTTAGCCTTTGCAATCTAGATGCCACAGGTAGCTTTGTGTTTGGATGTTCAAGAAAGGAAAAATAGTAACTTTGCCTTGCTCAGGTCCCTGCAATGCCCCCAGTGTCCCAGCGGTTTCCAGCCTGTGTCTCTCAGACCCACTGAGTGACCCTCCGGTCCTCTCACGAATGTGACCCTTCCCTGATGGAGCCTGGGGGGTGAGGGTGGGCCCGAGCCATCTGCACAGGAACAGAGCAGAGCCGCTGAGGGCCAACAGCAAAAGGGCAGCTGCACACAAAGGACCAGAAGGGCAGCAGAAGCACCATCCCTGGGGTGAGCGTGATTCCACGGGCTGGAATGCAGCCTTATTCGGAGATATCCCCACCCCACCCCTGCACTTCCTCACGGTATGAATAGCCCAGCAGGACATTTACTAATGCATCTAATGTAACCTTTTGTGTGGACAGGCCAACTCTTTCCACCACAGTTCCTTTTAGGCCAGGAGTTCAATGCACATAACAAGCATTTTGTCTTCAGATGTGCATGCTGCAGAGTGGGCTGGTGAAAGTCAGCCTCACCGGATTCCAGCAGAAAGGGGAAAAACTGAGGCATTCGTTGGTACAAGGACTTGCCCTAGGCGACCCATGTTCTGCCTAGCATCCCATTTTGTGTAGCTCTGTATCCCAGGTGGTCTGCAACATCATAGAGGGGATGGGCAAAATGGGAAAGATTACTTACTTCAGCAGCCTCCTCCTGAGGCTGTCCCTCACAACGAGGAGGGCAGCTGACTGCAGCTTGCAAACAGGCTCCTTGAAAAAAACGCATCCCCCTTCCCTGTGAGCTCTCACTCTTTAAGCACCTTTCTATTCTCCTGAGCCTCTGGCCCCAAAGCCTGGGTCATCCTTACCTCTTCCCGAGTCCCTACCCAACACGGATCAGTTGCCGAATTCTAGCAAATCTGCTTGTGAACACTGTCTAAATGCACCCCGCGCTGCTTCCCCTTAGTCTGGTCAGGCCCTCTGATCTCCTTGGGACACTGGCAATGGCGTCCTGAAGGATCCTCTCGCCTCAGAGCTCCTCACTCCAATCCCTCCTTCAGACCGACCTGCTAGGCTGACCCCACAATGCCACACAACCCTGGCCATTCCCCACCGTAAGCCTGCTCTGGCTCCCTACTGCCTATGCATGAAATGGGAGCACTTCCCCTGACATTATGGTCTGGCTTTACTTTCCAGCCTCCTTGTCTAGTGTTCCCTTACACAGTCTGAGCTGAAGCCTATTTGATTTATCCACTATTCCCCAGTCACAGCAGATAAGGTCCCACTTTCAGGCAGATATTCCTATTTAACCCCACCCCCACCTCTCCCGTTTAGGAAAAACACTCCTGTGTTTCTCCTCCACTACAACACAAAACACTTCTGTGACCAGAGGTGTGGGTCTCCACTCGTCAAGCAACTTGGTGACACCAGCTGTGGAATACCGCATTTCAGTTTCGTTCTGATACAATGTATCTGGAGAGAGCATCAGATCCCATAGGTTAGGGGCTCAGTCCCACAAGACTGCCCCCGCGTAAGTCAGGAACAGTCAGATGGAGGAGATGTGTGGAGCCAGCTGTGCGGAAGGGCGCCGAGCTCCTCTGCCCTGTCCAGGCACCCCCAGGTGTTCCCCAACCCAGAAGCTCTCCAAACACCATTGTCTCAGGCTTTGGGGAGGCTTCATCATGTAGATGTAATTGATTACATTATTGGCCATGGGTGATTAAGTCCATCTCTGGCCCCTCTCCTCTTCCCAGAGATGGAGGTGGGAGGAAGGTGGGTCTGAAAAGTCCAGCCCTCCAGTCACAAGGTTGGCTCCCCTGGCAACCAGCCCCCACCCACCCCGTGGTTATTCGGGGGTCTTTCCAAAAGGCACCTCATTTACATCAGTTCAGGTGCAGTAGAAAGGGGCTTGTTATGAATAACAAAAGATACCTTTATCTCTCTCATCCCTTAGGAAATTCCAAGAGTTTTAGAAGCTCTGTGAAGGTATGGGGATAAAGACCAAATATGTATTTCTTATTAAAAATCACAGTATCATCCCACTTCATCTACCCCCATCAAATGCCACCTCAAACATGAGCTCTTCCTTGAAGTCTTTTCCAGTTACTTCAACACATGTGGCCCCTTCTTCTCGTGATGCCCACGTCTCTCACATGCCAATTTTTTCTGCCTGGTCCCAAGATCACAGCTAGATTGGCAGGTTCCAGTGAGAGAGACCGCTGCTAAATGCTTCCTTGCACTCAGAGGCATGAGCAGGGGCTCAGCGTCGAGTACAAGTTGGAACGATGCTTGCTACATGAAATGGAGAGATTGGGGCAAGAAAATGCAACTCTGCCTTTCTTTATATCTTTATTTCCCTTTCCTTCGTCTCCTTTTCTCCCTTCCAACAAGGATTTGAACATCTGCTCTAGGCCAGGTCAATGCTTGTTACTGACCAGATAGCAGTGATGACACCTGACCGATTTCCCTTCGCTAGTGGAACTTCACATCTGGGAGATGACCCTTAAACGTGTAAGAGAGAGTTAGGGCACCTGATGGGAATTAATGCTCCGAGGAAAAGTGAAGGAGGAAAAGGAGAGAGTCTGGGGGCACTGATTAGGGAGACCTCCCTGAGAGGGCACCAGGCACACAGAGAGGGAGTGAGCCCTAAAGCATCCCTGAAGACAGCAGGGTCGTGCCCTGAAGAATGCAGGGAAGAGCATTCTCTGCAGAAGGAATGGCCACAGCAAAGGCTCAGTGGATGGTGTATGTGCAATGTGTTTGGGAAACAACTGGGTGAAGGGGGCATTAAGGAAGAACAGTATAGGCAACATTCTCTCTTTCTCCCTTTGACCTTCACTGACTTCTAAGACAGGCTCACCATCATGGCAGACAGAATCAACATGAGCAGTGTCTAGGACTCAGAGGGATCAAACCCTGGGTCGCCCTCCCTGGGTCCCAGTCGTGGAAGGCACACCAGAGTTCTGGCTCATATAATAAAAGGCCTATTTTCTCTGAAAAAAAAAAAAATCCTCATTTACCAGTTAATTGTATTGCTAACATAGCATTTGGATGGCCGCCTGGCTTTCTGTAGTTCCATCATTTCAGCATCCCGGCCCTGTGACCGATTCCCAGGTGCAGAGGATCTGGACGTGAATGGAAATCAGATAGGAACAGAGAAACCGAAGGGAGTGGCCGGAAATCCTGCGGCCTGGCCTAGCGAGGGGCCGTGAGCACGCCTGTAAACGCAAGACAGCGTGGAGCAGGAGGTGTGACGGAGGAGGGAGGGCCATGCCGGCAACCCCGGGCCAGTGGGATCCATGCTGCTGGACTTCGATGGTGACACTTGCCAGGTGCTAAATCTTGGGTTCCCGCTTTACAATATGAGGGAAGGTCTCACAGGTAGCCTGGCCTGCCCATGTTTCTTTGACCTTCGACTTGTCTCGATGTGGCTACACTCCCAACTTCTTTCACGCCGATGGTTTGGCTACAAAACCATACATCTCAGCCGAGAAAGTTCTAATGGCACAAAGCTGAGGATCACGTCTTGGGGTCTAGTGTGTGCAAATCAGCACTCCTGGAAATGCTCCCTGGTCTGCAACCAGCCCTGCTTGATATTTAAGGTACGCACGGTCCCTTCGTTTCAAACATTCTTATCCAGACTTTAACAGAGAACACATCTCAGTTTTCCACCTCTCTGCAGCCTCTAGTATCAAGATTTCT
Source organism: Prionailurus viverrinus (assembly GCF_022837055.1). Classification (NCBI taxonomy): domain Eukaryota; kingdom Metazoa; phylum Chordata; class Mammalia; order Carnivora; family Felidae; genus Prionailurus; species Prionailurus viverrinus. The sequence goes on along the minus strand of NC_062567.1, from coordinate 44,259,431 downwards.
CAGCTGATGGAAAGCAGCCAGGGGCATTTTCACGTTTACCTTCGTAGTAGCAAGAGTCAAACTAAGCACAAAGATGTGACACCACAGACCTGTGGCATGTAATCCTTACCGTGCTGGGGTCAGGGCGTAGCTATTGTTATTTCTGTTCCACAGATGAGAAATTGTTAAGTGAATGACCACGTAATATCCTTCGGGTCTTCGTGTTTATCATTTCTATTATTATTAAATTACTGTATGTTTCAAGGGCTAATTGAGATGAGAAACACAGATATTTTTTGAGCACTTTCTGAGTGCCAAGCCGTGGGTCATGTACTTTCCATTTTCAGGTTTAACGAGGCAGTCACACTGTGAGGTAGGTATTACTATTCCTGGGTTCATCATGGAGGAAACATAAGTTCGGAGATGGTAAGGAACCTTCTTCTTCCCCACAGCTTTGGTGACAGCTGTGAGGTCCATCTGATTCCACAGCTCATGTGCTCCTACAACCCCCACTGCTCCTGAATCTGGAGAAGGAAGAAACCCCACAATGTACCGATCGCTGAAATTCCAAGTTGATATGAAAAACAGCATGTGGGAACTTTGGGCGAATGGTCACCCTAGTAACGGGGCAGCTTCCTGCTGTGTGTGCCAACGGCCCACGGGGGGCTCATTCCAGATGTGGACAAAGTGGCTCAGAATCCAGACACAGAGGGAAAAATAAAGAACCGTAGGAGTTCATGATCAAGGTCATTCGCTCAAAAGGTTGGGTCGTTCAGTTTCCCTTAACTGAGCCTTGGGGTGGTGTGCTGGATTCGATGTGGATGACAACACATGGCCTTGGAGTTTCCTCCAGATTCTCAGGCCACAAATTATGTTTTTCTGCAACTTAACTTACTCTTTCCCCAGGTACATAAACAAGCCAGGCCTCTCCTGTGCAGAGAAATGCCTTGTCCCATTTCTGGGTCCACTTTTAGCTATAATCTCTCTGAATTCCCACCATAGACAAGTCTCTGGAAAAAGTCGCCATTACCCCACTTACCATAGCTGACACTTATTGAGAGATAACTAGGCACCATTCACTGGGCCAGGTGGTTTATGGTCCTTGCCTCACAACCACCCAATAGATAGGTCCTATCATCATACCCATTCTGTGGACCGATAAAGTAAGATTAAATAACTTACCAAGACCACACAAGCAAGAAGTGTCAGAGTGAGGCTTCAGACTCAAGTCATCTGAGAATGCAAGTTTTATGAAAAGAGATTGTCCCCTTTTTCTTATTTACTGAATGTAAATGTATCTAGGACTCAGACAAATGGTCCATACAGAGTGGCTGTTCAATCAGTATTAGCTGAGTGCATGAATCTGTCATTGGAGTCACCGCCTTCATCACCGTGCTATGCTGTCCCCGCTGCCTTTCTCCTGCTGCAATGCTGGGCTGCCCTTTCTTGCCACCTGACCTCTTCCCCACCTCCCTACCCTTGGCCTCATCCCTGAACTTGCCCTGAGAAAGCCAGTGAACACCTTCTAGGATTCCTCCATGTTATGTGACTATTGAACGTTCCTTGTTCAAAGTCCTTTTCCTTTGTCGGGTCAGTAATGGCCACCCCTTGAAATTGTCTTCCTGCCATTAGGGCTACTTTCAGGAATTTTTTAAACTATGTTTCTTCTCTGCAGCCCACCTCTTAAATACTGGTAGGTTCTGCCTTTAGCCCCCTTATGTTCACTGCACACACACACACACACACACTCTCATTTACACCTAATGCTTGCATTGCTAACCCAAACCTATAGTTTCCAAATCTATACCTGTGAGCAAACCTATGTTCGAGCTCCAGGGTAACATTTCTGCCTGTCTGTTATGTGCTACACCTAGAGGTCTCTTGGTGGCCTCAAATGTGTCCTCTCTAAAATAGAACTCACTAGTCTGTTCTCTGTACCTGCTCTTCCTCCTGCAGCCTCTATCTTAGCAGATGGCACTACCATCTGCCGGCCGCCCAAAGCAAATCCAGGTGCCACTGCCCACACCGAACTGTCAACCACTCCTGTCCACTTGACTGGCTCGTGGCTCTCAAACCTACCCCTCATCCTCACCCGTCTTCCAAAGTAACCCCATTTCCCCACCATTCCCACACAGCCTCTCTGCTATCTCTTTGAAACACTGCGCTGTGTCATTCAAGAGCCATTCATTAATTTCAGCTCCCTGTCACCTACAAGATAGAGTCTAAACTCCTTGTATAGCACAGACTCTTCACAATCAAGGCCTGTCCACTTTCTCTGCCTTGTGTCCCGTCAACTTCCAGCAAGCTCCGTACGCTCCGTGGAGCTGCGTTTTATTAAAGGTGCCATTGGGGCGCCTGGGTGGTGCAGTCGGTTAAGCGTCCGACTTCAGCCAGGTCACGATGTCGCGGTCCGTGAGTTCGAGCCCCGCGTCGGGCTCTGGGCTGATGGCTCAGAGCCTGGAGCCTGTTTCCAATGCTGTGTCTCCCTCTCTCTCTGCCCCCCCCCCCCCATTCATGCTCTGTCTCTCTCTGTCCCAAAAATAAATAAACGTTGAAAAAAAAATTTTTATTAAAGGTGCCATGATCTTTCCTTCGCACATGTTTCCTTCTACGTGGGACATTCTCACCTTTCTCTCCATCCTACCCCCCTTCTTTCTCATCTCTTCCCTCCCTATCATACCCTTATTACTCGGCAAGAATGAGGTCCAAGGTCCCAACACTGTCTCTCCTGTTGATGTCTTCCTTGATCCCTTCCTGCCTCCTTTTGTCCTCCCACGGTGGCCAGGACATTTTCCTTTTCAGCACTACCACACTGAATTTTAAATCAAAGGCAGGGACCAGACATCTTTGTATGAATAGGGCCCATCATGAAAACTAAGCATAGTACTTAGCTTTCACTTTCAGTGAATCTTTTGCAAATAAATGAATTGGAGAGTCAGTAAATAAGCAAAGGAATGAATGAGAAAGACTGAATTCAGGCTCCAGCTGCCGAGAAGTTGCTTAGTCAGTGTGATACAAATGAGAAAAGATCCTTAGGTAGGAGAACGATTTGGCTCAGAGACCGTTGACTTCTCTGAACTTAATTATATTTCTTTTCCAATTAGAATTGTCTTAACTAATCCTCCAGCAATTCTGTAGCTGGGTTACTCACGAAACTCAGAAGGGAATATATCATTTAACTTATGCTCAACGCTGTGTAATTAAACAGCAGCTTCAGTGCATGTTATTTCTCGTGTATGCAGTTATGATACTTTCGTGTTTAAAAAAATGAAACTTGGGCCAGTGGCTGGGGAGAACTGGGGAACTGAGTCATTCATGTATTCCAGCCGAGGAAATGCAGTGAAACACATCGGTGAGGGCACGTTAGGGCACTGTTTTTTAGCTTGTGTGTCTCAACCCAGTAGTAAGTTGTGGAATAAGTTTAGGGAGTTCTGTCTAGCCTTTTTAATGAAATGAAATAGAACAAAGTCAAACCGAAAATACCAAAGAACATTCCACACAGCAAAGATAAGGATTAGTTTGTGTAACTTGTTTCAGGTACATTGTGTGCACATGCATGTGAGTGTGTGCGTGCGTGTGAGTGTGTGTGCATGTATGTCTGTGTGTGCGTGTGTGTGCACATTTGTGTAAGTGCGTGCGTGTGAGTGTGCACACGTGTGTGTGTGTGCGTGCATGTAGGTGTGTGTGCATATGAATGTGCAAGTGGAAGTGTGTGTACATGTGTCATAGGTCACACTGTAATGTGGGTCACCATTAGAAAGTCAGAAAACACTGAGTAACAGAGTGAAATTTACTGAATATTACTGATAATGAGCTTTGTTGACAACGCCCTGGGTGACTTTGGACAATTGCTTAACCTCTCTAAAATTTGGTTTTCTCTTCTATAAAAGAGAATAATAGCACTCAGCTCTTAGCATTATCATGAGAATTCAACGTATTAAAAACGCGGAAAGCAAGTACTTAGAATAGTGCTTGTCACAGAGTGAGAAGCATATGAGTTCTAATGATATTATTATTATAGTCTATAAGGAAGAACTAGACTAGGTATGAACTGTTAACTTCATAAAGAAGAGAGGATGGATTTGCAGAATGCTGGTTCATAGATTCACATGAGCACAAATCCTATGTGAGAAGCAGAAAATGATGCTCCTCGTGTGGTGAGTCATTCATTCAATCAAAGAGACATTTATTGAGCATTTACTACACAGTCTCTGTACTTCAGAGATTAGATTCTATATTTGTACTGCTCCTACCAGTAGAGAGGCACGCAGCCAAGCCTGGACCAGAATACCAAGTTGTGAAGGTCTGGTCCTTGCCCTTCAGCACTTAAACTCTAGTCGAGAAGCAAAGACACCAGAACAAATGTCTCACTAGAAGGCGATATACAATAAATACCCTACCGAGGGTCTAAATGGCGCCAGCAGAGAACAAAGAAGGTAACTGCGGGCTGAAGACATCAGGGCATAGGAAGAGGAGAGCAATAAGAAAGATTCCGTTTGAAAAAGGACTTGAAGAGTGAGTACTATTGCTGTTTGTTTGTGTTTGTTTTTATTTTCTTAGATTGATTTTGTTTATGGATAATCTTTTTTTTCTATTTTTTTTTTAATTTTTAAAATTTACATCCAAGTTGGTTAGCATATAGTGCAATAATGATTTCAGGAGTAGAACCCAGGGATTCATCCCCTACATATAACACCCAGTGCTCATCCCAACATGTGTTCTCCTTTATGCCCCTTGCCCTTTTAGCCCATCCCCCTACCCACAGCCCCTCCAGCTACCCTCAGTGTGTTCTCTATACTTAAGAGTCTCTTATGTTTTATCCCCCTCCCTGTTTTTATATTATTTTGCTTCCCTTTCCTTATCTTCATCTGTTTTGCATCTTAAACTCCACATGCGAGTGAAGTTATATATTTGTCTTTCTCTGACTGACTGATTTCACTTAGCATAATACCTTCTATGTTCATCCATGTTGTTGCAAATGGCAAGATTTCATTCTTTTTTGATTGCCAAGTGTGTGGATATATATCACGTCTTCTTTATCCATTCATGGAAAAGTATCCCAGGCCAGGAAAGGACACAATCAAAGGTATGGAGATGACAGATTGAAATGCTAATTTAAAGAAAGAGCCTCAAGTCAACAGGAGGATTATAGGAAGTAAGAATGGAAGTAGGGACAACCGGATTTTCTGTCTTAGACTTTGTTGCCACCAATAGTGCATCTTCTTCAGGGTTTCGTTTTCCAGCATCCGAGCACCTCCTCCCATACTTCCTGATGAACTTCTTTTCTGTTGCCATTGAGGCAAGGCTTTGACCTAGAGGAGTCTTCCCGCTGAAACTGCCCCTTCTCCCGCTCTCCATTACTCCCACGCGTCTCCATCCAACCTATGCCTGAGCATCATCCCTCATCCCCTCACAAACACCGGTAACTCCTTTGGCCTCTTCTCTCTCCAGGCAACTTGCCAGCCAAAGCCTGAGCCTGGTTAAACCAAATCGTTTGCCTACTCTGTGCCTGCTTCCTGTCCGGCGAGATCTTAAAAACAATGATATATTGTACCATCTCACCTTAACTTCGTGAGCACACATTTCAAACGGCACTACACATTGATAACAGGAAAACTTACATCACTTCCAAAGTATCTCTACTCACACAGCACCCCCCCCCCAAAATTACTGTTCCATACTTGGTCTTAGGAGCCAGATCAAATGATTGTTCTTTCGCTTGCTAGTTGTGTTAATTTAATCTCAGTGTGCCTCGGTTTCCTCATCTGTATAATGAGGTTAACAATGAAGCCACCATCCAGGCTTTTCAAGGAGAATTAAATGAGGTGATAAGGAAAGCATCTGTGTACCACCCGGCACATATGGAAATAATTGCTATGATTATGGTTCTCCTCTCTTCTTAAAGACCCTATACCCTTAGGTCTGTCCCTATTACTTACTGACCTTCCCTCATACTTTATTTGGACACAAAAGCAATGGGACAGCAACTCTATCTGCCTTCCCCCAAGTCTACCACCCTTCTGGCATCACTACCCTTGCCCTTCACCCTCCCTCCCTGTCTTCTCCGGAGCCACCCCTTCTCCTGTGCTCTGGACCCATCTGCTCTCACCTTCAAGGACTCCAGCCCTGCAACTCTTTCCCCTCTCTCCTACATTCATTACTCTTCCCTCTCCACTGAATCACACCGTTCGTACACAGACCTGCTGTAGTAGCACTTAGCTTTGAGATAGAGCACAACTCCCTCTCGAGCACCGTAGCCTCATCAACTCCTCTCACCGCTCTTCTGTATAGCAAAACTTCTCGAAAGAGTTTTCAAGGCCACTCTCTCCACTTCCTGATGTCCTATTCTTTCTTTAGGCCTCCCCGGTCAGACTTCCAGCCCTACTACTCCATTGAGATTACATTTGACTAAGCTGCCATGACTCCCATGTTGCCTCTGTGTCTGTTATTTCTCTCCTCGGCGATCCCCACAGTTGATGATTTTCTCCATTTGAAAACGCGTTCTTTTCTTGGCTTCTGTGATACCTCCCTCTCTTGGTATCCCTTTCCTTCTTCACTGGCCACTTCCTCACAGACAGCTATGTCAACTCTTTTTCCTGTGTTCAGTTCGAAATATTAATACGTCCAGACTCTTGGTCCCACGCCCCCTTCTCTGTTCTATGTACATACACTTCCTAAGTGACTTCACCCTGTCTCCTGGCAGTACCTACTCTGCATATCCACTTTATCGTAAGCTTTATTGCTTGCTATCTTGAATTTTTTCCAAACCTAGATGTCTATGTGAAATCCTTATATTTATTTATTCGGCTCCTTTGCTTGGAAGTTTAGTAATTATCTTCAACCTAAAATGGTGGAAAGAGAACCTCAGATAACCTACCCCACCCCTGCTACTGCTTGAAACTTATTTACTTCAACAAATTGCACGCGGTTGCTCATGCCAAAGCCAAAACGAAACAAAACAAAACATCTATCAAGTATCTTTGATTTCTTTCTACCCTTCACCACTACATCTAAATCACCCAGTCCTGTCATATCTATCATTAGGAGATATTCTAAATCAGCCCACCCCCTCCATCTCTACTCTTCCCACCCTAATATAAGCCAATGTCATTCTTGGCATTTTTGCCTTGCCTACAGTGTATTCTCCACAGAGCAGCCAACACAATTTTTAAATACACAAATCAGGTCATGTTACATCTCTTTTAAAAACTCCTCCACTTTTTCTCCATCATAACCACACTTGGAATAACCTATACATTAACTCGGTAGACTGATTTTCAGTTCCCTAACTAACCCGGCCCCTGCCTCTCCCTCCAACCTCATCCGAGGGCACTTGTCCCCCAGCTCTTACACTCTACTGGTGCCAGCCCTTGTTTTGTTTCTCAGGTTTTCAAGGTCACGGCCACCTTTGTACTTGCTGTTCTCTCTGAAATGCTTTTCCAGCAATTATCACAGAGCTGGCTCCTTCTTGTCCTTCAGGTCCCAGCTTAACTGCCACCATTGAGGTCACCGAGTTATTCTGTCATTCCGCTTTATGTTAATGCTCTTTATGGCACTTAACTCCAATGCATTTTTGTTATGTCTACCCCACTTCTCCTCCCCACTTGAAAGCTAGCTCTGTGCAAGCTCGTCTGTCTATTCGCTGCTCACTGTGCCACCAGTGCCTACGACTAGGGCACATTCTAGGGCTTAAGTAAATTTCTTACTGCGTGAGCAATGAGCAATGGCTCTTGAGCTTTGTGATTTAGGTTCCAAGGGGGCCATAGGCAGTTAAAAGGAGTACCATTCTCCCACCCTTCAAGCTCCAGCCTCATCGCCCACAGTTCAAACGCACAGAACCCAGTCCTTGCATCCCATTGTCCAGTCTTCCTTCCTAGACAACTTCGATCGCTTTCTAATGACATTCCCTGCCTTCATTTATTCTCCATACCACCATTCCTGATCCAATCCATGGTACATACACCATCCATCCTCTTAAAATCCTGCTTCTTTCTATTGTCTTCTTAGCCCAAATCTTATAGGTTTTCCAAGTTTACAGAACAGAGCTCAAAATCCTTAACCTGTGCCAAAGAACCTTTTGCAATGACTGTGAAAGCAGTCTCTGGATAGAGAAGAAAATACTGAGTGTCTCTAGTCCAGCAGCTGGAATACTTCTGAGATGAGTTATTCTCCCTTCCCTATTCTCCCTTAAAAAGTGCAGCTGAAAATTCAATGCCAAATATCCCAGGCATCGTATCTGCTGCCCACCACACCAGAACACCTGAGCAAAGTTCCACAGCAAGCATTACCCGGGTACCTGAGCCGAGGCCAAGAGCACCCTGATAGGATTTAAGAGTTCTGCAAACACACAGTTCTTCCAAAATCAATCTGGAGTATTTTCCAAGGTTCTATGATCACTTCCTCTGAAAAAGGCTTTTGTGACTTTGTGGAGTGGTCTCATATGTCACCTCCCCTCCTCTCTTTCTTTTGATTCAAATCTGTCTGGACCAGTGGGTCCTAACTGCATATTAGAATAAGACCGGCACCTTAAAAAAAAAAAAAAAAGTGACCAGGCCCTACTGCATTTGAAGTGAATCAGAACCAAGCATCAAGGTTGTACAATCCTGAATCTATGACCCGCTGATTAAGAAATGAAACAGAATGGGCTTGCAGGAAGGAAGCCTTCAGGGAGTCCTGAAACTTTCTAAAACAGCAAGTACCAGAGTTTTAAAAACCACATGAGTGCAGGGAAGGGGTGGCAGAGAGAGATAATGGGCAAAGGACTCAGGCATATTGAGGATTAAGGTAATTTGAATAATAGCTAATATTTGACAGTTAATATATTCGAGGTGGCTCTGCTCAAACTGCACTAACTTACCTCTGCTGCAATCTTATGAGAAAAGTATTATTACCCCCATCTTACAGATGAAGAATCAGAAGATTGAGTAATTGCCCCAAATCAGCAAGGTAAATACGGGATCTGAACCCAGAATCCAGAACCCAGTCTTATCTACCACCCATAGCAACAGCAGGAACAACAACAAGCCTACTTACATAGGCTTTATCGTGCACAAGGCACCGTTCTAAGCATTTCACATATATTATAGCACTTAATCTCCACAACAATCGGTGAGCTCTATTATCACATTATCTCCAGTCCACAGATGAGGCAACTGAGGCACAGGCTGGTAAGTGACTCCACCAACACCACAGGGCACTCCTCCAGGAGCGGGAGATCGGAACATCCTCTGTTGTCTTCTCAGAGAACCATGCTTCTGCTGGCTTCCTCCTGGAGACAAGGCATGTGCACTCATGGTTTGGCCATTTTCTTTTTTTTTTTTTTAACATTTTATTTATTTATTTATTTATTTATTTTGAGACAGGGAGAGACAGCATGACGGGGGAGGGTCAGAGAGAGAGAGGGAGACACAGAATCTGAAACGGGCTCCAGGCTCTGAACGGTCCGCACAGAGCCCGATGCGGGGCTCGAACTCACGGACCGCGAGATCGTGACCTGAGCCGAAGTCGGCCGCTTAACCGACTGAGCCACCCAGGCGCCCCGGTTTGGCCATTTTCAAGAAAGTGCCTGACAGCTTCTTGGCAGTGCCATGTTTATTATTTAAAAGTTAGCCTAGAAGTCTGTCCATGAAGGCAATGGGGAGCCCGCTGCAGACAGACAACTAATTGGGTGGAGGCAGGGTCCCCTCGTCCCTTCGCAGAGGGTTTCTGCAGTGGGAAATTCCCAACTTGATCTTCTCTATATAAGGAGCTAGGATACATCTACTTCACTTGAAAATATCCTGGGCCCTGGGACGACCGGCTGGCTCAGTTAAGTGTCCAACTTCGGCTCAGGTCATGATCTCGCAGACCATGAGTTTGAGCCCCGCGCTGCTGACCGCTCAGAGCCTGGAGCCTGCTTCAGATTCTGTGTCTCCCTCTCTCTCTGCCCCTCCCCTGCTCATTCTCTCTCTGTTTCTCTCTCTCTCAAAAATAAATATGCATTAAAAAAAAATGTTTTTAAAGAAAAAGAAAATATCCTGGGCCCTTAGGAGGCCCCTCCTGCTGCTTCTCCATCCACCCCCATTCTGGGTGGAGGGTCCACGTATGCATTAGAGCAGCAGGTGGTTCATACTGTTCATCAGGGCTCCTTGACCCTAAACAGCACACCATGCCCTAGACCAGACCTTTTCCCTTCTTCCCTGTCCATGAATATGTACCACCGGCAACTTCTATCCCGAGAAATGCCTCAATGCATGAAGAAAGCTTAATTTGAAAATGTTCTTCCTGTGTCCACCCGGAGCCTGCTTTCTGTTCACCTGTTAAATGCACCCACTACCGAATTATCATTTGGTCTAACGAGCGCATATGCTCTCCTTCCCAGAAGTTAGAATAGTTCCCTGATGACAATGGCTTTGGGAGGAAAAGGAGGCGTTGATGATGGGAATTTCAGCTAACTTGGCCGAGTTGAAAAGTTTGTATGCACTTTGGAGGTAAGAAGGGGCCTTCGCAGGTTTTTAAGCAGAAGAGTAACATGGGACCTACTTTTGAAAATCACTCTGGCAGTGATATGGAGAATAAATTAGAGCAGGGAAAGGAACAGTTGGTTGGAACATGGTGTTACAAAGCCAAGGCCTTGGAAATGTTGGCACAGAACATGGGGATTCATCAGCACAAACCATTCTCGCTGCTAAAAAGCTGGTCAAAGAGCACAGCTAACTGATGATGGACTTGTATTAGGAGGACAGCACTTAAAATATGTGTCTACCCTGAGCTGCTTGTATCTTCAGACACCATATTAAGAAAAAGCTTCCATACATCTGTCATTACTGAGTTAGTGGCCTCCTTGGTGCATTAAAGCTTCTATTTCCAGACATGAATGTCCTGGGCAAGCAACTCTATTTCCAAGGTATAAGAACGCTATTTCATCTGTACGTTATGCAGGGCTGAAGGCAGGCAGAACTTTCTTCTTTCACCGCTCCGCCCATGCATTGGTTCTTCTCTCTCTTCGGTGGCTTTATCCATCTCTGACCCCGGTCCAGGGCACTCCAGAGATCAGGAGAAACACCCTTCCTCTCTCTGCCCATCAACCTCCATCATGTCCGCCATCCTCCCCATGTCAACCTCAGCATTCGTTAAGGGGGCACATCAGGCTGTACTTTGAGCTCTGACCTGGCACAGTGACAGACAAATTCAGGGGCCAATAGCTTGTCCCTTAAGAGGGGCTTTTCTGATCCCTTGGCCGAGCCTTGCCATGGTCTACAGGTCCCATCATCTCTGCTGCCTGCACGTGGTGTTAATCATGCTCAGGGCACAAGAGAGACCCAGACCCAGGTACCTGGGAACCCGGGTACCGTGTTTCTGCATATTCTTTCCATCTCTTCAGCCAGATAAGGTGGGGAAGGCCTCACTCAAGTCATGCTATTGTGGCTCCTATGCGTTGGTACAGAAAGCAGGATATGTTACAATCAATAGTTTGGGAAAACAGATTTTTTTTAATGATTCGAAAAAATTGCTAACTCACCATGCAGGCCGCATTCTCCCTTCCACTGTTCTCCCAGGAGCCACAAATCAGTTTTAAAATTTTCCTTCTGCTGACTGCTAACCTCAAGCAGGGACCCAACTCACCTCTGTTTCCCTTCCCTCCCTTCCTGTTTTTCTCTCTCTTTCTGTTTTTCCTCACAGTGTATCACACCACTTCTTTCCCTTTTTTTTTCATACTTCCTGCCCTCTTCTCACCCCCAAACAAAGCAAAGACACTCTGTTTCTTTTTAGAGCAGTCCCTATCTCAGCAAATGGCAATTTTATTTACCCAGGAATCGGAGGCAAAATCCTGGAGGTTATTCTGGATGGCTGGTTCTTGAACTTGAGCTCCACCGGAATCACTTGCAGGATTTGTTAATTTATAGGTTGCCTGGTTCCAGCCTCAGTGTTTGTGATGTAATTATTGGCTCAGAAGGCCCCGGGACAGCCGAAGGCCCCAAAAGGTGCCCTTCTAATGAGTTCTTAGGTGATGCCGATGCTGCTGGTCCAGCTATCACTCTTTGAGAACCGCTGCTCCAGAAACTTCCTCTGTCCTGCGTTCCCCTTTCCTTCCATCTGACAAATAACCTGTTGATGGATTACCCATTGCTCTTGACCTCCAAATTCATTTATCCCCCTCTGCCACTCCCGTTCTAGTTCCAGCTTTTGACACTCTTCCTTGAACTATTACAATCGCCTGCAAGCTGGACTCTCTACCTCCACTCTTAACCTCTTCCGCACCTACTGCTGGTGAAACGGCCTATCAAAAACACAGTTCAGACCCGTGTCTCCCCTGATTAAAACCTGCGGCGGCCACCGCACTAGCAACAGAAGAGTGATTAGCTTCTTCAGCATGGCATGTGAGCTGGCCCCGGCTACCTCTCCATTCGCCAACACTGCTGATAGTAACGAAACGTTAGAATATTGCAAGCGCGTACTCTGAGGTTTTCGTTTCTCTTAGATGCCGTCACTCTTTCGGGACCCCTCTTCCCATCTACGCATCTTGACTCTCAGCTCTGGCTTCAGTTGTTCCAGAAACCTTCTTTATAAAACCCCCATGATGACCTCGGTGGCCCCACGCCGCTCTTCCAGGGTTCCCTAGCAAATCTATACACTATTTCTTAGCACATTTTATTAAAATGTTATATTTGCATGTCCTCTTGTGGCAGGAAATTTATGGAGTTTCGTCTCTCAGGCTTAGGTCAATGGACCCCTGCTGAGCTGAATTTCTTCCCTCTGATTTTTCTCTCCTCCTCCTGATGGGCCCTGTCCTAATCTCCTACCCCTACTTCCCTTGACTGGCACAGAAGAGATCAAAGATCTTAGAAGGGCCAATAATGACTAAGTTTCAACTCACCACCAGTGGCCCTTCTCAGTCCCTCTGTGAAGCTGAGTTTTCCTTTCTCACGTATCCTTAGTAAAACAACAGCTCTACTCTGCACAGAATCAGCCTTTGTCTTCAAAGAGCTTGCGGAGCTTTGGAGCTCTGGCTCTGATACCGTAAGTGGAACCCTGTCAGGTGGGACGAGGCCAAAAAAGGGATTAATGTGGCACGTTGAAAGGCCAAAACTCAAATCAAATACATTTCTTTTGCCGTGTTCATGAGTCACCGTGGCTGCAGGAATCTTCAGCTCTGTAGAACTCGGTATTTCTAGGGTTTCATTTGTAAATTTGAATAAAGCCAGACAAGGGCTTCTGACCTCTGAGAGAGTGGGTACAGATAACAGAGATGAGGGGCAATGTTTGTTCCTGTCTTCTGCTTTAGCCTCCTGGATAAGACATTACATACTCAGGGGAAGATGCCCGCAACTCCTTAGCCATCTATCCGGTAATAATAGGTAACAACCGTGACGCTAAGAATGTAACCGGGGGAAATTGATGAGATTAAGTGGAGGCTAATTTAGTATCTGGGATGAAAGTTTCAATATAGGCAAAGTGAATAAATTTTGGAAATTAAACAACTGACAATGCGTCAGTGAATCATTTTATGTACCCAGCATACACGGGGCACATTCTCCCATGAGCATATGCAAATGCATAAGCTTCGCATATTAAGTAGTAGGCAAGGGGATGAGAAACGCTTTAGGTGTACAAAATATTACTATTTTCGTTATTAGTATTATTGCAAACTTGAACACGCTTTATTGGAATCATTATTTGCTCAGAGAAATTTGCTGAGTTTGGCCATTTTCCACCATCATGAGTTTCTCTGTCAGGCAGCAGCAGCCTCTGAAAGGAAAAGGGTAAATGATGCAGACAACTGGTTGGAAACAAACCCTGTTTATTACCAGAGCTTCTCTGGCCTGACCGCCGAATCTTTTGGCCATTAATAGTCCGAACCACCTGTCCCACACCTTCCATTTCTGAGAAACAGTCATTGTTTTCTGCACTAGGTTGTCAGAATGTCGGGAGACTGACCAAGATACTCACGGATTCTTGCCAGCAGCAACTGCCCTGATCTATAAGCATCAGACAGAGGGAAGCTCTGGGTTCTTTGTCCTAACAACTTGCTGAGGGGTGGTTATGGCTGTTGCCTTGAAATGTTGACGGAAACTCACTCAAGGAGTGACACAGTGGCCCGCTTTACTCGTATGGCATAGCCTTCCTCAAGCACTCTCGAGAGAACCGTTAATTGCGTCCTGGGGAATGTACTTTACCAGCAGGATGATTGGTTCTTGACCATTGTTTTTTGGCCCTTTTAGAATTAACATGTTTTTAAGTTTATTTTATTTATTTTGGGAGAGACAACGTGCACACGAGCGGGGAAGGGGCAGAGAGAGGGAGACAGAGAATCCCAAGCAGGCTGCCAGCATGGAGCCTACTGTGGGGCTCGAGCCCAGCAACCACCCGTGAGATCAAGACCCGAGTCGGATGCTCAACCAACTGAGCCACCCAGGCGCCCCCTTTTGTTTCATTTTCTTTCTTTCTTTCTTTTAATATTATTATTTTTTTATATAATTTATTGTCAAATTGGCTAACATACAGCATGCTCTTGGTTTTTTGGGTAGATTCCCAACATTCCTCACTGACACACAACACTCAGTGGTCATCCCAACAAGTGCCCTCCTCAATGCCTATCACCCATTTTCCCCTCTCCCCCACCCAAGCCTGGAGTCCCGTAACTCCTTCTGTTTGTGATAGTCTCCCTTTCTAAATCTAGATTTGCAAATATGAATGAGGAATGTCCAACCAAGGATTTAGTGCTGTCTGGCTTTTAAGCCATTGATCCAAATCACTAGGGTTTCTGTGGATGTGAATGTCAAAGAGTTTATACCAGCAGCACCCAATCCACTCAGCAAGGGTTTCTAAACAGCAGGGTGTGGGTATTTTTACTAATGAATACATTGCAAATAAAAAGCGTTTGGGCTGACCTACTTGAAATTTGGCAGATGTGACTATCCCAAACTCAGCAAAGAGATATTAAAAAATAATGAATTTAATAAAGAAGTTTTATTTTAATTCAAAAAAATTTTTATTGACTTCATTGGTTTTTAATTTGTTTCCTTTTAAAGTTAATTCCATTGAGTTCCGGAAAGGTTCACATTAGGTTTCTGTGTGCATTGGTATAGATCACCCTCACCAAATTATAGACAGGCTACAACTGGGCCGGTAAAAAACACATGAATCAATGTCATTGTGTTCATGGGAGGAAGGAGCAGAGGAAGATAAGAACACTTTCTTGGAGTAACAGCTGCCTCCCAAAGTCCTACAAAAGGCTACATAGAACACAATAGACCATTCAAGGAAGTATCTTTGACATTTTACTGTTCCACCCTTCCGTAATCCCTTCTCCTTCCTTTCTGATTCCTAACACAGGATATATCTCAACAATGATCACAATAACTATAATTTAAGGAGCACTTAGGATTGCTCTTCATTCTATACGTTTTATCCCATTGAAGCCATAAAATAATCTTATGGATTTTAGTCCCATTTTCATATAATAAAACCGAGGCACAAAGAAGTTGAGTAACTTGCCCACAATCACATAGCTAGCAAGTGAAGGAGGCCAGACTTGAATCCCGACAGTCTGACCAAAGAGAAATGAACAAAGCGCTACCTCTTCCTAGCCCTGTTGTAGTGATCTCCTCAGACTGACAGGAAAATGGGGACATTTGATCCTCCAGGTGGGACAAGACGGCAGAATTGTTAATGTTCGCAGACTCTGGGGGCCATAATCTGTCTGCCGCTCCATGCTTGGAAAACATAGGGAATATTTTTATGTGGGTGTGGTAGCCAGCCTTCAAGATGGCCCCTAGAGATCCTCATCCCCAGGTACCTACACTCTTGTGGAGTCTTTCTCATCTTATCCCAGGGTTGGTCTGCGTGACCAATGGCAAACGGTAGAAGTATAGCACATCGTTTCCAAGACAGGTTATACAGGAATGTGGCTTCCGTCCTGGTTGCTCTCTTGTATGTACTCTCAGATCGTGGGCGCTGGGTGGAAGCCGACTACCACGTGATGAGGACAGTCAGAAGACTGGAGTCGCCATAGCGGTGAGGAACTCAGATCTCTAGTCACTAGCTAGCAAGGAGCAGAGATCCTGCCAACTACCATCGTAGTGAGCTTTGGAGCAGACTGTCTAGTTCCAGTCAAACCTTGCAAGGGTTGCAGCCTGGCTGATAACTTGATTAGCCAGAACCGCCCAGCTAATCTGCTCCTAGACTCCGGAACGTTAGAAACGTTGTGAGATAATAAATGTTTACTGGGGCGCCTGGGTGGCTCACTCGGTTAAGCGTCTGACTTCAGCTCAGGTCGTGATCTTGTGGTTTGTGGGTTCGAGCCCCACGTCGGGCTCTGTGCTGACAGCTCAAGCCTGGAGCCTGTTTCAGATTCCCTCCCTCTCTCTCTCTCTCTGCCCCTCCCCCACTCATGCTTTGTCTCTCTCTGTCTCTGAAAAATGAATAAACCTTAAAAAAATTAAAAAAAAAATAAATGTTGTTTTCAGCTGCTAACTTCTGGGATAATTTGTTATGTAGCAGTAGGTAGCTACCATAGCCTCCCTGGCTTATCCACGGTTCACTTGTCCTGGTTTTAGTCACCAGCAGTCAATGACCATCCCGAGTCTCTTCATAAGGTCAACAGTAGCCTAACGTACATCACGATGCCTATGCCATTCCCCTCACTCTGTCTCATCATCAGGAGAAGGGTGAATGCAGGACAAAGAGACACTGCAAGAGAGAGACTGCATTCCCAAAACTTGTCTTGCAGTGTATTGTTATAATTGTTGTTTTATTAGTTATTGTTGTTAATCTCTCGCTGTGCCTAGTTTATAAATGAAACGCTATCACAGGTGTGTATGTCTAGGTAAAAACATAGTATATATAGGATTCAGTACTACCTGTGGGTTCAGGCATCCATTAGGGGTCTTGGAGCATATCCCAGCGGATGGGGGTGGGGGGTGGGGGCTACTGTAATACACGAGTCTTGAGGGAGAAGGCTACATTAGGCTAGGATAGGAGAGAGGAGGGGGCAGACCCCAGGGTGGGGGATGGGGAAAGATGATCTCCACGATCTGAGTGAGGAAATAAGTATTTGATTGCAGAAGTGCGGCTTTGCTGTTCAGAAGTTTCTATTTGTGTGGGTCTGCAATCAAGAATGAAGGTGGGTGGGGGTGCTCCGTGCAAATCAGCATTGATGGGAAACCAAGAGGCAACATGTGCCCCGTGGGAATGGGGTGTAGGCTTCTCTGAGGAACCTGCTAAGGCACGTGGTGAGCCCTGCAGGTGCCTCTCCGGTTTCTCCCCTTTGCAAAATGCTCCGCGTTGGGGCACAAAGCCCCGCAGCCCATGGGAATAAGCCAGGCTTTGATTAGGGAGGCCTCCCTGCGGTATCTGGAGAAAGCGCCAGTGACTTGCCAGCCTTCCACAGTCCCACAGTTAGAAGTGAAACTCTAGTGCATGACGGAGCAGCTGAAGGGTTTCCGGGCCATCCAGAGAAACGGGTCTCACGTCAAGATCACCCACACCTTGGTTTACCCCAGAGGAAGAGTTTAGTGAGAACCGGCACCATTGCACCTTGCAGAGGGCCCTGAGCCCAGGTGTATTAGTGTCCTAGGGCTGCTGTAACAAAGTAGCACAAGCTAGGTGGCTTAAAACAACAAAAAATTTATTGTCTCACAGTTCTGGAGGCCAGAAGTCCAAAATCAAGGTGTCAGCAGGGCCACGCTCCCCACAAAGTCTCTAGGGAAGAATTTTCTCCTAGCTTCTGCTAGTTACCAGCAGCTGTCTTTGGCGTTGTTTGCCTCGTAGACCGTGACCCCGATCTCTGCTGCTGTTTTCACGTGGCATTCTCCTGTGTCTGCGTCTGTGTCCCGTGTCCCTGTTCTTACGAAGACACCGGTCATGCAGTATTTAGGACCCACCTTGTCTTAGTCATATCTGCAAAGACCCTATTGCCAAAGATCACATTCACAGGTTTCACATGGACGTGACTTTGGTGGGGGGGGGGGGGGGGGGGACATCATTCAGCCCAGTACACCAGGTGTGATCCAGTTCTCAAATACGTCTCCTCCTTGCCATCTATTCTGGGTAACTCTGGTCCGTGAGTGTGGCAGTGCTGTCTGACCCCTCCACAGACTCAGCTTCCATTTCTCTGACCTCTGCTTACCTGCTCTCCCCAACTCCTTCCAGAGCCACAGAGTAGCCAGTGGACAAAGCTCTGGTCTGAGACTGGGGAGAATGAGGATCTGGCTCTAGGCTCAGCGGCTATGGTGTGGTTTTAACCTCCTGGATTATCTTTTTCTCCCACCTATAAGAGGCCAGGCAACAGCCATCTATGTCCACTATCAAGAAGCGATATATTGGGTACACACAGTCCCTTGAACTCTAATGCCACAGATATGACTGAAGAAGCTGGCAACGTATCATTCAGTATTTGCCTCTCCTTTCCCTTCAACAGATTCATTCCTATTATTGACTTTGGTATCTTAACCTTCCAGATGCCTCTATCTCAGTTTCTAGTGTCCGCTCCTGTTTGGCCAGATCCTGGGAAGCACACCCAAGGCCCCTGGCAGAACTGTGATCCCATCATCCTGACATCGATGTGGTGACAGTAAAGCCTCTAGTACCAGCATGGGTCCCCCCCACGGGAAGGCCATGACCTCCATGTCGAGGGAGGATGCAGCCAGCAACTATCTCCCCGTTATTCTAACTCTTGGCTTGTCAGCCTCCCCTTTCCTTCCCGAAAGGCACCGAGCTACAGGCTCCCTCGGCCTCTCTCAGCGTTCCCTGTCATGTTCCTCACCTCACCGCCGTCCTCCCCACAAGGCATGGTGTGTCTAAGCAGGGGGCTCCTGAGGCTGTGTGGGCTTGAAGAAAGCTCATCACGGCCCAGCCACGGAGCGGAGAGCATGCCGGGGGTGCTGTGCGGCCCAGCCCGGCTTGTGCAGGCTGCCAAAGCCTGCACAGCCTGCAGGATCCTCCCTGCATGCTTCCCTCTCGGAGGAGCAGGTCCGAACCTGAGCACACAGTTCCAGCCTGGAAGCCTCAGGGAAGCAAGGAGTGTGGCCCGTTCCCTTGGAAGGCCAGGCACCACGGGATTCCCAGTTCTATTATTGGTCTCTGGCAATTCCAGGTAAATCTAAGACGGGAAGACGGTACACCAGGCAAACCCCTGCACCTCTTTCCTTCTCATGCTTCTGAAACCTCAGGCCCATCGCCAGAGCCCGCAGGGAGAACCCCACCTCTTACTATGATGAGACGGGAGCTCTGGGAAGGGCAAGACTAAACTCTAAGTCCCGTCTATGAATTGAAAAGTGCTTGGAGACCCAATTTTAGAGGGGGCCCAAAATCTACCTAAAGAACTTGGATCTTCTCGGAGGACGAGGGACAATTTCTGTTCTGGGTCCAGTAGAGGGTCTGGGAAGCTTACAGTCTTCATTGCACACGGTCCACACCGAAGCAGTTTCTCCAGGAAACACAGGCTTGGAGGGCTGGGGCCAGCTTGCAGGAGGCATGAACAGTGCAGTAAGGGGTGTGTGCCGGGACCGCCTGCTCGTGGCTCTCAGTCTCACAGCCGTGAAGTCAATCCAAGGTAAAATGTCAGGCTTTTCTGTAGCCACACAAGGAGAGGATTTTACTCAGTTTTTGAGACAGAGAGAGAGAGAGAGAGAAGAAACGTTTAAGAAGAAAAATGACGATTGTGTAGAGACCAGGTTGTTGGGCAGAGGAGGAAGCAGAGCTCAGCAGGAGGGACCAAGATGCAGAAATTCATCCTCAGCACGTGCCGTAAGTTGCAAAGACTCCGTCACCAACTGCACAAGCTGCAGGTCTCATCCCTGGAGGCTGGACGTGCTTGGAAGCTAGGGTGAGGCAGCCGGGAAAGACCCCAGCAAGCAGGTCACCACAGCTCTGGGACAGGTGGGCTCCAACAGACAAAAAAGGGCTTAGCAAGCTCACGTGGTGGCTGACAAGAGACCCGATACCTTTACAGCACAGGGACTGGGAAGGGAGGCAGAGTCCACACTTGCCCTTCAGGTGTCAGGGCTCATGCGGAAGACTCACTGAGCTACGAGACTGTCCAGGGGCAGCCAAGGGGGCCGACACACTGCCAGGGACAACCCAGGCTGAGTCACCTTCCAGTGTGACAGGCTTAAAGGGATTTGTAGACACCACACATCCCTCTCAGCTTTGCTTTCTCGGACTCTGCATCTATGGCAGAATATAGATTTGACTTGTTCACTTGTCATTCTGCCTCCACACACACCGTACTGGAAAATCCATCAAAGCAGCCCCAGTGTCTATAGCAGCACTATCAACAGTGGCCAAATTGTGGAAAGAGCCCAAATGTTCATCAACTGATGAACGGGTAGAGACGTGGTATATGTATGTAGGTAGGTACACATAGATGCAATGAAATACTACTCAGCGATGAAAAATAATGAAATCTTGCCATCTGCAACAACGTGGATGGGATTGAGGGGAATTACGCCAAGTGAAATAAGTCGGTTAGAAAAAGACACATACCATATGTTTTCACTCATTTGTAGAGTATGAGGAACTTGACAGAAGACAATAGGGGAAGGGAAGGAAAAATAAGTTGCATACAGAGAGGGAGTCAAGCCATAAAAGACTCTTAAATACAGAGAACAAACTGTATGCAGAACGTTGATGGGGATGGGGGATTGGGGGAGGACGGGAAAAATGGGAGATTAGCATTGAGGAGGGCACTTGTTAGGATGAGGACTGGGTATTGTAAGTCAGTGATGAATCATGGGGCTCTACCTCCTCCCGAAGCCAAGACTGCACTGTATACACCGTATGTTAGCTAACTGGACAATAAATTATTAAAAAAAAAAAAAGCAGGGTTTTGGTGCATTTTGTTCCAGTGCCCAGCACAGAGTGGATACTCAATAAATACGTTCGGAATGTATGATTAAATAAATGAATAAAAGATACCTATAACTGGAAAACACTAGAAATCACATTTTTCAGCAAAACATAGTTAAGTATCGGATGCTCTTCGATTGCTTTACTAACTCACTAGTATTTGGTGACAAGGATAAGAGCGCTTTAAATACAGAAAAAAAAAAGCCAGAAAAGCAGATTGTAACTTTGTTTTCCAGCGCTCAAAGTAAGTAACTAAATTCAACGTTTCCCCTGAAAGGTGAAGAGTCATTCTGTTTCACAGACCACTGCTTCTAGGAACACAAGGAATTTGACGCACTGTCTCTGCTTCCAAGGATTCATAGCTGGGAAGTTTTCTATGTTAAACAAGATAGACAAGCTTGATCATTAGCACTGGAATCCAAAGATCCACAGCGAATTGGTTCTAAGACAGGTTTGTTTGTTTGTTTCTCCATACCCTACAATATCTGAAACTATGTTGCATCTTATCAACAAACTCCCGGGTATGTGGGGCCAGCAGTGCCTATGACCTCATTATCATTCTCTGTGCCCTTGCTAAGTCCCTCTTGGCTATTTGCATCACTGCTATTTCACTGGTTATAGTTACTCTTTGTTTACCCGGAGTACCCTGTGATTTGGCTTTGAAAAAAAATTTTTTGTGTATGCACAGAAAGGTACAGAGACAGGACAGAGCACAAATTTGATAATATTAAAGCAAATGTTTGATACTGGCAGAATGACAATTCTTGATTTTCTTGCAACGCAACACCACGTGCTTTACAAGACATAAGGAAGGAAGGTGCCAGTAATAGACGAAGTTCTGTTATATTGATTCATTGGTGTGTGCCCCCAGATCGACATACACCAAACAGGAGGTGCCATTTTCAAAATCTGCAGAAGGGTTTTAGCAACTTAGAAGAAAATCCCAGGAGAAAATCTTGTAAGAAATTCTGCATCCCAACTATCCTGATGGTGCAAGAACTGTCTTTGTGTGGAAAAACATAGATGTTGATAACTCTGAGTTGAAAACAAAAATCAAATTCTCAGTGTGTAACAGGTTTAGGAATTCCCTCACCAAATTATTTGGCTTACATTTTTCTTTTTGATGTATATTAAATATATATTTAAATGTGTATTAATGCACATCAGTAATGTAAAAAAAAACCTTCTAATTATGTTTAAATAGGCTAAAAGAGCTCTTTTTAAAAAGTATGAAATAAAAATTAAAAGTACGAATGCATTTGTCAGCATTTTTTCTAGTACATAAAATCACATTATATCTTAAATCTTGTGATACCCTAGATCCGATATAATATGGCATATCATATTTTGGACTCTCACCATCCTCATTTTGTCTGAATTAATTATTCAATAACATTTTTAGATTCTTAAACAATATCCACACTTTGTTCATGCATTTAAATTTTACAAACAAAAGAGTTTAGCAAAATTGTCACAGAACTGTGGTCAACTGCTTCAGCACGAATTTGGAGGATTTCTATGGTGACCTGTTGTAAAACTGGCTTTTATGTGGAGGTCATAACGAAATCCTAGGAGTTTAACACTTGAGTGACTGAAACATCATATATTAATGGGGGAAAAAAATCATAGCCACGAGAGAGTATTACCACACATTTCAAACATCAAAGAAATGGCCTCCAGTTTCCGTGTTGTCCACAGCACGTCAGCACTGAATTCTTAGCTACTTAGAAAAACCTACCGAATTTCTTTCTCAGAAAACCAGCGTTTTATTACTGGGAGGCAAACTTGGTGTCAGCTGGGATAATTCGGTTCCTCACTATGTACTTTGCCTGGCATGGTGCCTGGCACTTAAAAAGCAGTCCATAAATATTTTTGAATGAGTGAATAAAAGTCACCCCTGCTCAGGCTACAGGGGATTACACACCAATCCTCCGTTCTTAGAGACACAGTGTGGGATAGAGAAAAGAGCATGGATTTTGGAAGAAGGATGGATTTGCCTTCTGGCCACTTGTTAAGAGTAATAGAGCATACTTACTGGGCTATTGCAGAGATAAATTGATGTAATACCTACACTGCACTTAGGGTGAGTGAAGGATGTGTAGAATATACTAACAAATATTTTATTATTATTATTATTGAATGTGGTAAATATTGTTTTAGAAATACAGTGTAGGTAAAATGGGCTAATTACAGAACACTAATTATGGTAGACCTACCAGTGATGATGGAGTTCTTTATATATTGTTAGGGCTTAAAGACTGAAAAGAGTGAGCTTGCTGGGTACAAAGATGGGAAACTAGAAAAAGACGGTCATGTGCCCAGTGACACACTGATTAAAGGTATAGGTAATGCTTAAGACTTGCACTGTCCAATATGGTAGCCACAGCGACACAGGAACTTGAAGTTTTAATTAATTAAAATTAAATACAACTCAAAGTTCAGATTCCCAGCTACACTAGCCCAAGTGTTAGTGACCACATGAGGCTAGGTGCCAGCATATTAGACAGCACAGCTATAGAACATTCTATCATTGCAGAAATTTCCACTGGGCAGCATTGCTTTACTATAGTCTCTAAAAAGTCTTGCTATCCATGGGAATTGCTACCAACCACAAAAATGCCTGTGGAATTTCTTGGTTCCTACCATCTTTCGGTAACCAGTTCTGGTGTCTGAGAAATACTGTCAGTAGACGACAATATGATGAGGTGGAAAGAACACTATTTGGGAAGGTCTGTGTCTTAGGTCTGCCTTGAACAACAGCTGAGCAACTTGCTTGAGCAGGTCACTCTACTCCCTCCTTCCTCAGTTTTTGCACCTTTAAATGAATGAGTTGACCTGGATATTCAAGCCACGGACAACCCTTAAGCTTGGGAACTCCAGTCAACAGATGTTAACTCCACGCCATCCACCATTTTGTATCTCTGCACAGCTGCAGCATTGTAAAAGAGAGCAATCATGCTGAACAATGTTGTTATGAACCGAATGAACTTTTGTGCTTCCCCCCCCCCCCCACACCCTTAACTTCACAAGAGATCCTAACCCTCAATGTGATGGATTAGGACGTGGGCCTTTGGGAGGTGATTAGCCAAGAGGGTAAAACCCTACTGAATGGGCTTACTGACCTTATAGAAGAGACCCCAGGGAGCTCCCTCATCCCCTTCCACATGTGAAGACACAGCAACAAAATAGCAGTCTGTGAACCAGGAAGTAGGCTCTCCCCAGACACCAAATCTGTCAGCACCTTGATCTTGGGCTTCCCAGCCTCCAAAACGGTGGGAAATAAATGTCTGTTGTTTAAACCGCCCAGTCTATAGTAGTCTGATACAGCAACTTGAGTAGACTGGGACAACTATGAACAACAAACTGACTTTGTTCTGTCATGATGTACTCCAGCAAGCTTCAAAATCTCTCTGTCATCTTCTTTCCTAGCGTGGCCCCACATATTTTGTGCACATCTGTCTTTGTACTACACTGTCATTCTCACTCTCTGTATGTTAAGAGTTCCTTTAAGGTGGGCTCCTGGTTTTTTCATCACTATTTCTTGAGCACCTGGTGTAGAGAGAGAACTCAGAATGTTAGTGGCTGTCTGATGGATCCACTTCTGACCTTCTTTTTATGTCCTCGTGATTCAAGTACCCCCTAATGGGTAGCAGAGGTTAAGCCACTTGCCCAAGGTAAGTGGAGGATCTGGAATCCAGGACCAGGGTAAGCTGACTTCAAGGTCCATCCTCTTTTCATTGCCCCACAATGCTTTGTCAAAGTCCCTGTGCTGTTGTGACTTTAATTTCTGTTCCCCTCCTGGTCGTGGATTCTAAATACTTCAGTCCTGGTGTTTTCTGTTTGTTTGCTTGTATGTTTGTTTGTTTGTTTGCTTGGTCTGGCCTCTTGAATTCCTTAGACTCTGGCTCTCATGTTCTATATTTATATCTCCAATGCCTTTTAAGCCCTAAGTCCAGCCTGACCCCCAACATAACCACTGACACAAACACATGTAAAATCTCAGTGATTTGACTAAGAATATATTAGTTATTCACATGTCCCTGCCTGTATCTTCCTTTCTCCTTCTTTCTGCAACTTTGAAAATTTATTGACAAGGACAAAGAAAGGTCAAATTTTTTTAAGAACTCAAAGATGACTCAAGGTATTGTTTCAACATCTCTTAATATCCTGTTTACCAAAAAAAAAAAAAAATGTTCTCCCTGCGACATGAGAGCATTAGCAGCTGTAAGAAACAGGGGCGCCTGGGTGGCGCAGTCAGTTAAGCGTCCGACTTCAGCCAGGTCGCGATCTCGCGGTCCGTGAGTTCGAGCCCCGCGTCAGGCTCTGGGCTGATGGCTCGGAGCCTGAAGCCTGTTTCCGATTCTGCGTCTCCCTCTCTCTCTGACCCTCCCCTGTTCATGCTCTGTCTCTCTCTGTCCCCCCCCCCCAAAAAAAAAGTTGAAAAAAAAAGAAATGAAAATGGAAGGAAGTAGACGGTGGGAGAAGGGATCCGACCCACTGCTTCCCTGTTTTCTTTGCCATTTCTAGGCCATTTGAGCTTGTGTAATGTCTGCTTTCACCACGTTGAAATCTAGGTGTCTCTAGACACTCCACTATTCGCACACCTGTCATGGTATGTATATTGGGGGAGGAGGCTACCGGTAGAGTCCAGCCCTTTCCAAAATTCAGGAAGAACAGAGTCTGGCCACCTTAAGAAAAACATTTCTTAGGAAACAAAAACCGTAATCAGAAAATGGTATTTTTTAAATGAACATAAATGTATACTTTCTAAAACTGGGTAGTGTTTTTGTCTGTTTGTGTCAACTAACTTCTGAAAACACATAGCTGGGTTGGCCTTGCCTGTGGGATCCTTGGTTTTGTGGGATTTATTTGGGGCCAGTTGGTAAAAATAATCAAACTGATGGTGGATCCAGGCTGGCCCAGCTTCCAGACCAGGTGAGCCCCTCCTGTTTCTCTCTGCCTCTCGTCACCATCTCAGGAACATGCTCCCCCTGGATCTTGAACTGGCACCTGATCTTCTAGCTGGGAAAGGCCCTTCCCAATTCAAGCTGTAACTACCAAGATTCCATCCCAATGGCACCAAAGTTACAAATGCTCCCTCATGGGCACCACCTTTTCCCATCTGCAGCTCTCCAGATGGCTGTCTGATGTGTATCTCCCAGCCCGGTGCCATCAGGCTGAAGATTCCCCCGGCTGGCCATTCAAGCTGCCCTTGTTTAGGGTCACCAGTAGTTCCAGGCTTGCCTCTTCTTAGCCTCTCCTGCCCACTTTTTCCTTTGTCTTAATCCTAACACATGACTACAAGGCTTCAGTGGCCAGTGCTGTGTTCCTTTGAGAAACTTTCTTCAATACAGCAGGTTCCTCGGAACCTACGAATTACCAATTCTTTTTTCAAAGACCTTTTTTGGTTCTTTAAATAGGTTTCTCTTTGATTGCCTTAGGGTTTCCTTGAGTTTTTAACTTCTTTGAAAGTTAGATGCCTAACCTACATGGGCCTAAAGCCTAAGGCCTCCCCGGGAACCAAGCTCTCTCTGATGGCTCACCCAGAGGTAGTCTTGCACGATCTCCCACCAAAGAAGGAGGCTCACCAGGAAAATGCACGGTTGCTCTACAGGTGGCTTTTCCAGTCACTTTCTGAACTGTGGTCATTTAAACAGAACTCCATGGTCCTCCCCTGAAGATTAATACTTAATTCATGAATTATTTATTTAGCAGCCACACAGCTTGGTATTGCAGAGAACTGCAAAAATAAATGATACTTTTATCTTCCCTAATGTGGCTTATCATCTAATGGAGATGTGAGATGTATACACAAATAACTGCATTATGCAATAGAAAGGAGTAAATACTGTATATTAGATACAATTTGCTGAGAGATCCCAGGAGGAAGAGAGAGTACTTACCCACTTTTGGGAATTAGATAAGTCTTACCATTTGAGCCTGTGCTTAAAGAGTGATACCATGTCAAGAAAATGCCATCAGAACCAAAACACCCTGGAAAGGTAACGTGCCAAGCCAAGACATGAGAATCTGAAGGCAACGGTGAATCTTCCCATTGGGCTGGGACATGGCTATGGTGGAGAAGTTAGGAAAGGAGACTGAAAACCAAGCTCATGGTTTCTTCAAAGCCAGAAATTTACGTTTCATACCTGTGGAAAATGGTAAAGTGCTGATCGCTTCTGATGAAGGAATAATCAAGCCTGTGGTTTCAGATCATTGTGCCAAGAGTTTACAAAGAGAATTAGAGGAGGAAGAGACTGGATGCATTAGTCAGCTTAAGCTAAATAACAAAACGAACACACAGAACTCAACATCTCGGTGGCTTAAACAAATGTAGTTTCTTTCTCATCTCTAGACACATCCGCATCACATTGGCAAGGACCCTGCTGCACCACATCCTCATCAGGGACCCCACTGGCAAAAGGCTCCGCTGTCTGCAATGATAGAATTCTCCACAATAGGAGGGAGAGCGGGAGACACTGTTTACATCTGCTCCTATCTCTGTTCCTATTTCACTAGCCAGGGAAAGTTCTGTGTTCACACCTTACTTCAAGGACACATTGAGTGCAGGGGAGCATGACACTAGTGAACAGTGGTAATGTCTACCACCCTTGGAATGGGGACATAAGTCAGGAGACTGTCGCTGCTGTCCAGGATGGAAGTGACGAGGACCTCGGATGGTGGGAGAGGAAACAAAAAAGAAGAGAAGACCTTCCGAATCAAGAGAGACAGTAGGCAGGATTTGCGTATGTATAGCCAAAGAGGAAGAGTCCTGAAAGCTGGTGTTTTTGGAATGCTTCGGCTGCAAAGTTCTGGACAAAGAACAGGAATGTGGGAGAACTGCCCTAGGATCCCCTGTATTTCTCAACAGCACCAAGAAAATAGAAAGCCTCCCCGTTGGAAATGTATCTATCTTATGTATTCACCATAAGCCGATGGATCTGTCAACAATTTCACTGGAAAGCTAAACAATATGATTTGGGGAGGCTGAAGGTCAAAATCAGGAATATGTTTGCCAAGTGAGAAGAGGATGCCTTTCCCAGAAATAATCGTGTATCTCCAGCTCTTGAGTGTCTTTAATAGAGGGATGTGATAGCTACTACATGGATTTAATACTCTTGAATGTACATTTGAAGTAATAAATAGTGTCTGATACTTTGGGACTGGACACCCATGCTTTCCACCCATAATAAAGGTCACTGTTTTCTTCACCTTTATTTATTTTACCTTTATGTTTCCCTGTATTTATTTTGTTGCCAACTCAAGAAATGCTGAAAATTTCATTGATATCTTTATTTTGGCTTTACATTTCATGTCAGAGATTATGCTATTCTTACAACTAATTCTTGGCATCAGCCCGGGATAAATGACTCATATGTTTTGATGTGCTGAGGTTTTTTTTTTAATACCTTTTCTATATTAAATGTGAAATTTGAGTGCTGCTCAGGGCTTTCTGGCTCAGAGTCTGGTAAGCAACAACAATAAAAAGATGTCAAAGCCTCTTCTGTTAATAAGCCACCCCGGCAATATTTTCCACGATAACCCCTATCTAACTCTCAGTGAGTAGTCAAGGGAATCACCCTTTTCCTTTTGTTTCTCTGGGATTTCTGGACCAAATCTGAATTTCTAAGCTACACAGTAGCAATGAAGTCAATGATGCTGTTTGCTGAGAAAACATCACTGAATATATTACTAGTCGCCTTCTGTGGAACATTCTTTGACTGCTATGATTTCGGTCATGACCCTTAATTCCAGGTTGGTCCTGTCTAGGGGTGACACCAGGAAGTGGAACCAAAGAGACAAACTGTGTTCTCAGGAAAATGGGAGCCACCACTCTTGCCACCCACCTTTCCAGACTTAGCAAGTAGGACATTTGCCTCATTGTGTAGGTAAATGGCCTATATCTTCCTCCCTCAGCTTATGCCATGAGGGAGTCTCCCTTAAACGCCCCCATTCCAACTGGAAGCGCTTGTGGGAAGTTGCTCAGTTGCACAATCGGGTTGTGTGTGGGCCGTGGGCCGTGGGCCGTGGCCTTTTCTAGGACTTCACCTGCACACAACTGCCAGTAAAAATCAAAGACAAAGCCTACCTTTAATTGTCCTTTCTCGGGGACTGCTTTTTCCCTAGAGACAGACTTTGCTGAGGCGTTTTTGAGCTGAGTCCAGCAGACCCAGAAAATATGGCGAATGAGAGAGCCAGACTTTCTGGCAGGAAAAAGGAAACCAGCTTTCTTGCTCAATGAGGGGCCTATCACAAATGAAGTCCAAATGCATCGTGCCACAGCTGAGAAAATGCTAAGCAAGTTGGAACCCACGGTTAACTTTCCAGACCATCGATAGAGATAGAAGTATGTCACAGTGCCCTCCGCCTTTGTCATCAGGGCACAGAGATCCTTCAGCTCAGACTATAAGGTGGGCAGGGACTCAAGGAAGCAGGAGGTAAGGAACAAGGGCACATCAAAGAAGAGAAAGGCATGTTATCAGTTTATAAATGCAACTGCTATCACCAAGGCAAAAGAGGCAGAACTGTCCCTGCTCCCAACCACTACCTTTCTCATCTGCCATTTTGTCACTTCAGAGCCCTCTTCCGGCCTGTCCTTAATGTTCATCGGTACCTAATTGTTACCGATGTAGAAATACTGGGGTTTAGGGATGAGCATTCAGGATGATGTGCTCATCGCTTCCCAGCCTTTGGGCTAAGATCAAGTGCAGGACGATGTATCCAGGGTCCTGCACCACTCTGGGAGAAGTCCTAGCTGCAGACCTACCAGCCTACCGATTGGTGACACAGAAGAAATGAACCAAACACGACACAGCATGATTCGCCGGTTGCAAGTCATTTGACCTCTTTGTGGCACTAGTTGCCTATAAGTACAATCACTCTTAGATGCTGTATCTCTGTTGAATTATTTTGACTCCCTTGTGGCCCTGGCTCATCATTTGGGCATTGGTCTGGCCACGCTGAGGAGTAAGCCAAACCTATTCTTCTATGTATGAGGTCATACGTGTATGAGCTGTAGAGGCCTGTAGCAGTCCCCAGAAGGTGCCTTTCTCAAAATATCTCCTTCACATCTTAACCCCATTAGGGAAACTTCTTCCCTTTAAAATTCAAAATTATTGAACTTCAAAGTCATCAATTACTTGCAACTCCTTCTGAATAATCTTAATGCAATTAGTTCCCTACTAGGTAGGAGACTATTTTCTACTGAGTCGCCAGGTTTTGCCTGGTAGGACCGGCCTGGGAGCGTTGCTCAGATTGGGGCTCGAGGATATTTACAGAGCAACAAGACAGCACGGGTACCGGGACTGAACAGGGGAGGGGGGAGAATAAGGCAATTATCAGAGACAGACTTTGCTTACTTTTCAGTTTCATTTAAGTTCTGATATTTATACTGGATTGTAAGCCCCTTATTTTGTTTGCTTGTTTGTTTCATGGCCCCTACTGGTATTGTTTGGTCTCCTGGGAAGACGTGGCTGTTTCTTCCTGAAAATGCTACCACCGGCTATGAATTATAGGAATTTTTCCTGCAAGCTGCCTATAGGGCACTTTGTCATATGAGATGCCATGCCCGAGTGGCCACAGCATATCTCAGCAAAACATCATAACTTTGCAATTAATTATGATCAAAGGATGGTAAATCTGGCTGAAGTCTCTCAGTTATTCCAAGTCTTTGTCTAGAATGTTTTATATGCTGCCATCAAACGACTATCAAAAGGCTTTCCCAACGTTGGCTTCATGGATATGCCAGGCATACTGAGCCATTTGTACTATACTGTTGGGACTCATGGTGGTGTGTCATAACCTTGGGTGGAAGGAAATATTTCTGAGGTTCTTGTTTCTTGGCATCGACTTCCCTTGTGTCATTCCTGGGCTTTTTGTCACCGAAGTGTTAACTCAAGTGGCGCTGAGGTGGGTGCTCCTACTTTTCCCACTTTTTAGACGAGGAAATAGAGGAATAAGGAAGTCAAATAATTTACGTAAGTTCATGCAGCTAGAAAATCGCCAAGCCAAAAATTTAATTGTACAGATTAACTCCTGGGACCATTTTCTTAACTACGCCGCAGCCCGATCTCCTAGAATGCCAGATTTGACCTTGTTGGTGTCGAAGCCCTTTGTCCCAGGTAATCTAAAGATCTAAAATGTCTGCCCCGGTGCTCTCTGAAAACTTGGTTGGAATTATTCTATATTTACTTTTTCTCAGCCATCGGCCAAAATGCTTTCAATTTTTGTAGATTCCTGATGTATTAAGATTACTTTTTCTGGTTTCTTAAAAATGAAATTTTCTACTCACCAGCAGAGACAGAGATGCACATTCCCTCCTCAACATTTATGCAAACAAGGTACAGCAGTGTATTTTTTAAAAGAAAATCTTGGGAGATATCTTAAAATCAGTTTAGAGCTCTATTCCTACGGCACTGACACCTGTCTCCATCTATGTTAATGACATTCCAGAGCTGATAAAAAAAAATTGGATAACAACCGTGAAATCATTTTTGAAAAGCTAAAAGGGACACACCAGTGAATGATGGTCTTGTTATTTATATTGCTGCTATTACAAGGGACTTTTTTATTTGGGAGAGTTTTACATATGTAATTTCAAAATGATCTTTTTTGTTTCAAAACTGGCAGCCCATGTTATATATGGTAACTCTGTTGACCAGAGTACTGAATTAGCATAATGCATTTAACTGGTAATACTGAATAACAGTTTTTAGATAACTTGCCAATCTCTTTCATAACTGATGACTACCCAGATAATGGTATTCTGAACGCAATTTTATAAAATTATGTAACTTTCTTTCTAGTTTCTATCAAATTCATGTATATTTCTGGGAATACCTATACATACAAATAGACCTATAAGACTCATGTCACTTGATTTTCTGCACAGGGTCGAGGCCTCCAGTACTGGCCACAGAGTGTGTGGGAAAGAGAGGTTGAAAGTCAACCTTTGGGGTCAGGCAGGTGGTTCTGTTCTGACTCCTCCACTTACTGTTTGACTTTGGCATATTTTTTTAAGTTTATTTATTTATTTATTGAGAGAGAGAGAGAGAGAGAGAGAGAGAGAATGAGAAGGCCTGAGCTGGGGAGCGGGAAAAAGAGAGGGAGAGCGAGAATCCCAAGCCGGGTCCTAACTGTTGCGACATAGGGCTCAAACTCCCAAATTGTGAGATCATGACCTAAGCCACAATCAAGAAAGAGTTGGACACTTACCCGACTGAGCCACCCAGGTGCCCCGACATTGCCATATTTTGAACCACTCTGAGCCTCGGTTCCCTCATTTGCAGTGGAGTGCCCATCCCATAAGGTTTTTGTAGAGTCAAATGAGACGAAACATGAAGCACTTAACCCAGTGCGTGGCATGTATGTAAATACCCCAGTGTGAGATATTATTATTTTAGGAATATCAAGAAGGGATATTTTCCTTTTGGCCACACACTTGTGTTTGATTGCTTGGCTAGCATTTTATTCGGTACGCCGAAGAATGTAAATTATATTGAAATGGCATGTCCTCGTGTTTACTCTGTAGCCTTGCAAGCAAAGTTCCCCCACCTTTCTATTTTGAAAAATCCCAAGCCTACAAAACAATGGAAAGCCTGACAATGGAGACCCATCTCTGTTTTGCTCAGATTCATCAGTTGTTAACGTCTTACGATGCATGATTGCTTTCTCCCCATCCCCCTCCTCTCTCTCTCTGTCCCCCACCAAACTATTTAAGAGTAAATTGCAGGTATCATGATTAAAATTTACCCTCAAATATTTTAACAACTATCCCCTAAAAGCAACCATGTTAGTTCTCAAGAAAGTTAAGGGACGCATGGCTGGCTCAGTCAGTGGAGAATGAGACTCGATCTCAGAGTCGTGACTTCAAGCCACATATTGAGTGTGGAGCCTATTTAAAAAAAAAAAAAAGTAGTACTAATACAAGAATATCTTCTAATCTGTAGTTCATATTCAATTCTTCTATTCTCCCATGTTTTATATAGCTTTTTTTTCTTTTATTTGATCCAGAATATCTAATCAAATTCATACATTGTATTTACGTGATGTATCTCTATAACGTCTTTTAGTTAAGGTTAGTCCCCTGCCTTTTAAGAAAATCTTTCATCACGTGGCATTTTAAAGGGTTCAAGTCAATTATTTCGTAGAGTGTCCCCAAATTTAGGTTTATGTGATAATTTCCTCATGATTAGATTAAATGTTTTCTCCAAGAATACTACAAAGGTGATGTTGTGACCTCTTAGTACATCAAGTCAGGAGACAGAGAATGTCAGCTTGCCCCTTTATTGGTGATGCTGAATAGGTTCAGTTGGTTGAGGAGGTGCCTTCTGGATTTCCCCATTGAAGGTGCCACGTGTTTATATTTGTCATTAATACATAATCTGTAGAGCAATACTTTGAGACTCTGTGACTATCCTATTCCACTAACATTCACCCAGTGTTTTTATTATCCATTGATGATACCTGCATAACTTACTTAGGTGATTATAAAATGGCTACATTATAATTCTATCATTCTTTCTGTATCTATTAGGTGGCATTCTTCTATTAGAAGAGACCACCTCCCTTTTTTTGAGGCAGTATTTTGGACTCAAGGATTCTTTGTTTTATTAAGTATATTATTATAATCTGCCACTATTATTCTTCTTGACGCTCTAATGTTATCAAACTTTGGCCATCATGACCACCTTTAAGTTGCCTCCTCTGTACTTTTAACACAATGCCATCAGGTTTTGAGCAATTCCTTGCTTTCTGGGACAAGATGTTCCAGAACCTGAACTTCCCATGCCCCAGAACTGCAGTCAACTGGTCGTTACTTCATGCTGCCCTTGTTCCTTTTAATGATGAGTGTTTAGTTTTACACGTATTCAAGACTAATGAGTAAAAATGTATACACATGTATATGCCACTGGTTAACCTAATGCCACTTTTAATCTAGTGAAAAGAAGGCATTTTTGAAGCGGCCACATTTTGGTAAATTGGACTTCACACTGGAGATCCTTCTGACGTTTGCTTGGATGGCATT
This sequence comes from Prionailurus viverrinus, assembly GCF_022837055.1. Lineage (NCBI taxonomy): Eukaryota > Metazoa > Chordata > Mammalia > Carnivora > Felidae > Prionailurus > Prionailurus viverrinus. The sequence goes on along the minus strand of NC_062567.1, from coordinate 44,225,596 downwards.
TTTTTTTTTTTTTTTTTTTTTTTTTTTTTTGTTTAGTGGAGTGTATCTGAGGAGATGTGGAACACACAGCGGGGTCTTTTTGACTGATCCGATATAATAATTTGACCCATTACCTGGTGAGTTTTGCCTCAATGCTAATCAAAACCATAAATGGAGCCACAGACAGCCATATATATATGTACATATATATATGTACATATATATATGTATATATATACATATATATATGCTGTGTTATGTGTGTGTATATGTATGTAATACATACATTCTTAAATCACATATTTTATCCATTGAATATGGAGACTAAGAATCCTTCCAGGAACTCTCAGGGTTTTTTTTTTTAATTCCAATTAATATTCAAGTCTTAGGGCCAAGAGAAGGAGAAGTAGAGCTAGGGGGTCTTTCTGTCTTGGCACATCCAGGCTGTAGCCCAGAGCTACTTTCAGAGTTCAAGTGTATTCATCTACTCTGCTCTCAACCTTGCCAGCTCAGCTAAATGTCTTGCTTTCAGTCACCTCCCAGATATTTGCTTTGGGCATCTTCTTTTGGGTTCTTAATGCTCGCTTGATTTCCCTGCAGTAGGCAACTGGCATCCAGCCCATGCTTGATCTTAGAGGACAGTTGGGGGTAAATGTTCTCCTACTTGGTCCAGTCGTGAAGCGTTTTCTCTCTTCTCTCCTTGAGGCCAGTAGTGCATCTCCTCCATTGCACACCTCTCACAGGACCCGCATCACTGTCTGTCGCTATGATTCTCAGCTAACATTTTTCTCTGCACGTATAACTAAAAAAATTTTATCTTTGGGGGTTATTTGGTTAAGGTTATTCAGTAGGTTGAGACTGAAATCATGAGCTCTTGAGCCTCTAGTATGTGTTTAAGCTGATTATAAAATTTATATGCAGCAGTGAACTCCAGCAGCCTGAATCACCTTGGTCATTTCCAAAACATTATACCTGCTATTTCTATCATCTGTTCTTTGAACTTGTGTGGCCTTTTGTTTATAGCGATGCTAGATTACATTAACTTTAAAATTAAGTCTCTTCCTACCTCATCCATCTATAGTCCACCCAATTCTTGTTTTTATTTAGAATTTCACCAGATGAATTTGTAGAGACTCAAAATAGCTACCGCCCAGACTCCAACAATCCCACTGAACACTTGTAAGTCTGTCTCAAGATTGAAGGCTGCCCGTGTGCCTTGTATTAGGCCTCTTCTCAGGAATCAGGGGAAGATTCACTGTGTTTCCATGAGTTGTTTTTTTTTTTTTCTGCTTTTATCTGTCTGTGGGCACACAGCCCTCTCTCTTCACCTTCGTCATTGCACCAATCATTGAGGCATCTTGGGATTCTTCATCTCACAAAAAAAGCCAGGATGCTTTAGGAAACCCCCAAGCACCTCACCTGCCCCAGCTGCCTCCTGAGGGTTGAGAATTAAACTGCTCAGGTGGCATTAATAGAAATGACATTGTTGTGATCCTTGAATTACAGGCTGTGGACTCTTTCCCCGCGAATCCGGGTGTGTTACTGGGAGCACAGCGTGCCTTTGTAAGGTACTAATTTAACAATGTGCAGGTCCTGCGGCATTTGTACCTACTCCCCCAAAGCAAAGTCTCGACTAAATTTGGCCCGAATTATGAGGGAGATCCACTGTGGACAGCCTACCCACACGGCCAAGAAAGGCACGCACACACGTTATTAGCGCAAAATCTTCCTAAAATGAGCTGTGTCTGGATCTGGCTACTACAAAGAACAACCCAGGAAACATGTCCCGAGGGGCTATTGGCACAGCACCATGCGAGTGAGAATCAGTGTGATGTATGAGAGAGGGCAGGGTCGGTGAATGGCAGAGCGCCGCTTCTAGACTCGTATGTGTGCACAATTCAGAACGAACATCATCGAGAGGAGAACGCGTCCGGAAGGAGGGGCCCACGTTCGGGATTGTTTGGAGATTGCCCTCACTGTAGTGGTGAGTGGCATGGGAGGGTGGCCCCTGGTCCTAGGCATGATGCCTGACACAGGGAAGGAAGAAATGATAGCAGAGTGCCTCAAACTATGATAAAAGATTGTGTTGTAGCCCAGTGAGTGGTCAGCTTTGCTCAGTGATGCTACGGAGGCAGCCTAGAGGGTGAGGTGGTAACAATGCCGTGCTAAACTATTTCGCATCCTCTACCACCTGTATAGTGTGCGGGATACTTGGTTTGTTGATAAAAAGAGGGCACGCTTGCCTTCATATAGAAAAAAGGCCATTAGAGGGGCGCCTGGGCGGCTCAGTTGGTCAAGCATCGACTCTGGGTTTCAGCTCAGGTCATGATTCCAGGGTTGTGGGAAGGAGCCCCATGTGGGCTCTGTGCTGAGTGTGGAGCCTGCTTAAGATTCTCTTTCTGCCCCTCTGCCCTGCTTGTGCTCTCTCTCTCTCCAAAAAAAAAAAAAAAAGGCAATCCCATAGAATTGCTTTCTGATGAAAGGATGATTAAGTTTTCTTAATTAAAGCATAAGAACTTTACACGTATTATAAATAAAATGGACCAAAATGCACATACGTCAGCGGTTAAGTGTGAATCCTTCCCGTGCACGGTGTAGTCTGGTTCTTTTGATGGAACTCCTCCCTGGTAATTGGGCTCTCTTCAATTTCTAAGAAGACAAATTAGGCTGCAGCGCTGGCAGTGGGCTCCAAGGCGGCCGTGAAAGCCTTGATGAGACAAGGCACTTTGTAGCCCTGGGTTTGTGGTATATCCTTCCCAAATTAAGCGGCGCGTCCTGTGTTTCATAGCAGGTAATGTGTCTCTCCTGAATACAATCGCTCTACCTTCTGTGACACACTTCCATGATTATATACATAACATTTACAATGACAAATACGCTGATAAAAACCCCTTTTGGCTGATGACAGTAAAGAGCAAGCACACTATAATTATGACATAAAGCGAGATTATGAAAATTTCATAATGTTGGCTGGAATCCATTTACAGATACCACGACGTGCCTGTGTCTCCTCAACCATTTCAAAGTAACCTTTCATGTTCCGAGTCGCGCCCAAGGAGATCAAGCCTGCTCCCCTTGAACAGCATGCTAGGGGTGGGGTTCCAGCCAGCCCCCGCCCCTGCAGGCCACCTTGTTAGGTGCTCAGAGGACTGGGAACCAAGGCCCCAGCTTGGCTCTTGCCATGCAGAGTAGTCAGCTGATCCACCTACTAGGAATTCAGCTTTGTGTGCCCATAAACCAGACTGCACCCTCCGAGAGGGCAAGGGAAACACCTGTCTGGTTCATATCTGTAATTTGCTACAATGTCGACACATAATTATTAACCGAATGCAAATAAACAAAGATTGATCTGGAAGACCATAGTAGGGGGCTGTGCTGAGTGGATGTTAGAACGTGAGTCTGGACACTTCTTTTTTTTCTTTTTTTTTTTTAAGTTTTATTTATTTATTTCTTTTGAGAGAGAGAGCATGCAGGAGCACAGGAGGGGCAGAAAGAGATGGAGAGAGACAGAATCCCAAGCAGGCTCCACACTGTCAGCGTGGGGCCAGACATGGGCCTCGAACTTGTGAACCGCAAGATCATGGCCTGAGCTGAGATCAAGAGTCGGACACTCAACCAACTGAGCCACCCAGGCACCCCAAGCCTGGAAACCTCTGCCTCCCATTCACACATACGGTCCCCACTCCTGGGCCCTAGAAGGGGGCCAAGTCTACGTCCAGGAAGCTTGGGCCTTCAAGGCTGACAGTCAGTAAATCTCCCTGACATTTTAGCTGATGACCAGGCATAAAGTCTAAGCTGTCCACGGGATTCTGGAAAGTTCAAAGGATTGGGTATATTTTTGGTTCTGGGACTTCTGGTGGTGTGACCATAATGTGAGAATGATTCTCAGATCACACCATGGGGGTCTCCACCATTCTGCCTTCTAATGCTAGCCTGAACCTCTGACCTCCTCAAGCTTCAGTTCTTTCTGCTTCTTTTTCCCTAAATTATGCTCTTCTGAAGACTTCCCTCAACAGTTGTTTTTTCCTTCCTTCCTCCCTCCCTTCCGTTCTTTCTTTCAAGCTTATTTATTTGTTTTGAGAGAAAGAGCCACCGTGCATGTGGGGGAGGGGCAGAGAGAGAGAATCCCAAGCAGTCTCTGTGCTGTCAGCGCAGAGCCCAACGTGGGGCTCAAACCCACAAAGCGTGAGATTATGACCTGAGCCAAAGTCAAGAGTCAGACACTCACCAACTGAGCCACCCAGACCCACCAACGTTCTTTATTTTTTAAGTCAACTTTTTTTTTTAATTTTTTTTTTCAACATTTTTTATTTATTTTGGGGACAGAGAGAGACAGAGCATGAACGGGGGAGGGGCAGAGAGAGAGGGAGACACAGAATCGGAAACAGGCTCCAGGCTCTGAGCCATCAGCCCAGAGCCTGACGCGGGGCTTGAACTCACGGACCGCGAGATCGTGACCTGGCTGAAGTCGGACGCTTAACCGACTGCGCCACCCAGGCTCCCCTTAAGTCAACTTTTTATTGAATTATAACATACTTACAGAAGAGTATACAGGTCATGAGTCAAGCTCAATGAATTTTCACAAAGAGGCTCCACCAGAATACCGAACACTTGGATCCAGAAACAGAGCTCACCAGCACCATGGAAGCCCCACTCCAACCCCACTTGGTAACCACTATCCTGACTTGCAATAGCTTAGGTTGAGTTTGCCTATGTTAACATTGTACAAGTAGACCTGTATACTGTGTGTTCTTTTGTGCCTGGCTTCTTTTGCTAAATAGTACATTTGAGATGCATTCATTTGTTGTGAAAGGCAGAAGTTTGGGTAATATTCCATTATATGAACATAACAACATAACAGTATTTATCCATTCTACTGTGTATGGACGTTTGGATTTGTTTCTAGTTTGGGAATGCTACAAACTTTCTTACACATGTCTCTTGGTACCCGTAGGGTTATATTTTGTTGGGTATATCTCTAAGAGTGGATTGCTGGGTTCTAAAGTAGATCGCGTTTGACTTTAGGAGACACTAGTAAACAGTTTTATAAGCGGTCACATAAATGCACACTACCACCCGCAGTCTTTGAAAGTTCAATGGCGCCACATACTCACAAGACTTTTCATCTTAGCGGTTCTGGGGGTATAGGGTGGGATTTTATTGTGGTTTTGAGCTGCATTCCCCTGATGATTGTTGAGGCAACGCTCCTTTGTAAATGATTAACGGGCCATTGTTAATCATTTGGAAAGAGTACTCTTTGTGTCTTGAAAAATACTCTTTGTGTCTTTTACCCATTTTTTTCTGGGTTAATAGTTGTCTTTTTTATTATTGATTTTTAGGGGTCTTTGGTAGATCTTGGGTATAGAAAAGACACAAAAATATATTGTAAATACGTTCTCACATTGTGTTTTGCATTTTTTCTTTCTCTTAGGAGTATTTCTGATAAACAGGTCTTACTTTTTATGAATTCTAATGTATGCTACTCCCCCTTTATGATTTGTGCTTTTCATTTTCCATCTGGTAACTATCTGCTTATGCAGATATTTTCCCATGTTTTCTTCTAGATGTTTTATAGTTTTGCCTTTCATGTTTAGATCTATAATCCATCTGTTTTTGATTTTTGTGTATGGTGGAAAGTAGGATAAAACTCATTTTCCCCATTTAGATACCCAATCAAGCTACCACCACCTACTTCAAGGATTCTCTTCTCCCCAGCTGTCGTAAGCCATGCGACCTCATGTATGTGGTCTCTTTCTGGACTCTGTTCTGTTCTGTTTGTATATTTGTTGATCTTTGTGTCCACACCACATTGTCTTCATGACTAGTACTTTATAAGAAGCCTCAATGTGCAGTGGTATGAAAGCTCCAGCTTTGTTCTTCAAGAATGTCTTGCTTTCCTCATCCTTTTGCACAGCTATATAAATTTTAGAATCAGCTTTCCAGTTTACACACACACACACACACACACACACACACACCCCTGCTAGAATTTTTACTATGATTATGTTGCATCTATAGATCAATTTAGAGAGAATTTATTTTTAAGTTTATTTATTTTGAGAGAGAGAGAGAGAGAATGAGCACAAGCAGGGTAGGGGCAGAGAGGAGAGACAGAATCCCAAGCAGCCTCCACACCGTCAGTGCAGAGCCCAACGTGGGGGTCAAACTCATGGACCATGAGGTCATGACCTGAGCCGAGATCAAGAGTTGGACGCTTAACCGACTGCACCACCCAGGTGCCCCCAATTTAGGGAGAATTTGAATCTTTACAACATTTCAGTACATTAACCTGGCATATATTCCTTCATGTGTTGGGTCTCTTCATTTGCCTCAGTAATGTTTTATGGTCTGCAGCATAGAGGAATTGCACAACTTTGTATGATGCATTCAGAGGTATTTCACGTTTTTGATGCTTTAACACTGTAACTGTTAAATACATTTCCGTTTAAAAATGTGTTGCAAACATATAAAATACAAAGGTGTTGTGTTGATCCTGAGTTCAGCCTTCCTGGGAGTTTAACTCATTAATGCAAATAGTTTATCTATAGACTTTTTGGATTTTCTATGTAAGTTATTATGCCATCTGTAATTAATGATAGCTTTATTTCTTCCTTTCAACACTTATACCTTATTTTCTTGTCTTATTGCCTGGCTGGGACCTGTGGTACAGTGTTGACCATCCGCAGGAAGAGTGAGTCATTGTGTAATGACCAGGATCAGGGAGCACTGGCAAAGTTGTCAGCCACCTGAGTTAAAGCAGGGCCTCCCCTCTCCCCAGATCAAGAAATCTGAGCTTTGATAAGCTTTGAAACTGGGCAAGGGAGTTGAGGAAGGCGGGGAGGGGAGTGAGTGAGGTTGAGTGAGAAGGGGAGAAGGGGAGAAGGGGAGAATTTGCAGTGACCTAAATGGAACACAGGGAAGACCTGCTGCGCCCATGCTTCACCCACTGGTAGTACAGCCGATGCAAGGTGCGTGTCTATGCGTGGGGGGGCTGCTGCATCAGGAGAGGAGACGGAGTCTTGTCAGTGGGAAATAAGGACTTGCTGGCCTCCATGAGGCCCTGTAATCCCCCCAACACAGGGAGAATGTGGCTGACTCAACAGAATCACCACATCTTGGACTTGGGGAGCATCTCATTCAATCTTCTACCCAAGGCATGAGTTGCTGAGACTATCTTGAAAAACTTGGGGTTGGCAGATAACCGTGATCACCCCCACATCCAATAGCATCTCTGTTACCATCCCACCAGCCCTTCCACAGCCTGTGCCCGTTCCTTTTCACAGCTTCAGAGTTCCCTGCCCTCACCCCTTACCGGGCCAGGCGTGGTTCTCTTGGCTGCCGCTCTTCTGGGTTAAATTTGGACGTGCCATTTACAGAGCTCTAAGTGAGCATGCCCCAAGTGAGCTGCCCTTCATGAGCGCCCAGCAGTGTCTGAGCCCGGACCCCAGGGCTGCCTCCTGCTGCTGTGCTCTGTTGGGAAAGCCCCTTCCCCTCTGTGCGACTTAGCAACTTTATTTTTTTAATGTTTATTCATTTTTGAAAGACAGAGACAGAGCATGAGCAGGGGACGGGCAGGGAGAGAGGGAGAGACGGAATCTGAAGCAGGCTCCAGGCCCTGAGCTGTCACCACAGAGCCCGACGTGGGGCTCGACTCACCAACCGCGAGATCACGACCTGAGCCAAAGTCTGAGGCGTAACCGGCTGAGACACCCAGGCACCCGGGCGACTCAGCAAGTTTAGATGATGTGCATCCCTGGGCACTCTTATCTCTGGTTTCAGTGAGGCCTGGTGGGACCCCTCCTGCTGGCAGAGTAGGTGGCGAAGACCTAATCTAAAGCAGGAAGAAACCTTAGATACTGACAGGGCAACGTATGCCCTGTTCCCACTCCTCTGTCATTACCTCCTTAGATAAATCACAATGTATCCAAGCCTGCTGTATGCCCACATTGGCTTTTGCAAATCCTTCTCCTTTTTCCTGTCAAATCTGGTGACTGGTTTACAGTGTGAGACCCTCCCACCCTGCCTCCCCTTTCATGTCCCGGTCTCTCTGATTTCTTACTGTACTTACTCCCCAGGAGGCTTGTACACGAATCTGGTGCCCATTTGGACTCACACTCTGGACATGAGGAAAGGCCACGTCCCAGGATCTGGCCTGTAGCAGGCTCTGTCGCGTGGCTATTATGTGGCACCGGCTCCCGCTCACCCCTCTTCCCCCAGAGCTCACTGTGGGAGCCAGAGCTGGGGCCTGCGCAGCCCCTGTGGCGGGAAGCATAAGGCACACGCTGCCAGCAGGATTCTTATATTCCCTGTAAGTGAGAATTTTTCCTCTTGAAAGAAAAAGAGATTGAATGGGAATGACAGATCACAGGTTCTCTCTCTCCTTTTGTGTTTGTCTCTCTCTCACCTCTCCCAGCCCTTTCTACGGCTGCTTTCAATTTCTCATCCCTGAAGGGGGAAAAAAAAATCCCAGCAATCCACAAGGCTGCAGAGAACAAGCAGTTACTCCCAGAAAAGGAAGGAGGTGCAGTGAGGGTTTGCATGAACGGAACCGGAACCGGGGGAAGTGGGGGGAGGGCTGGGCTGCAGCGGCCGGGCCGGGGAGGAGGCAGGAACCATCCTCCTCCCGTACCTCCATGCCTCTGGCCAGTCCTCCCCATGCCTTCATATGCATTCCCCACATCGCCACCAGGGCTGGGACACGAGCTGCGCATAATTAATTTTTATTGAAAGAGGGTTTTTTTTTGTCTGCAGACATTATGTTCTGCTTTTGCCATGACTATAAAGTCTCCAGTACAATTTTGGATTTAATTATAGCCCTATTTCGAGGGAATAAAAAAAAAAACCCTATGTCAGAGGCACAGATAATTGGTGATGCCAGGTGGAACTGAGACATGGGTTCTGGGGACCAGAGCGGTGCTTCCGGCTGATTCAGATCTCATGAACCATTCAGCTGGGCTTTGGTTGGGTGCAAGCCTCCCTCTACCCCAGCTCCAGAATTAACTTTACCCTGCCAGGAGGGGTAGATGTGGAAGGATGCGACTTTGCATTGTGCTGCAGACCAGCCCCTTAACTCTGTCCCCAACTCCTGCTGCCCCCCAGTGTCCTGGTGACTTGAAACCAGGTGGGGATTTTTCACAGTGGCATTAACATTACATTCCTTAGGTCTGTTTGGACATTCCTCTGACTTTCATGATTAGGCCTGTTTGGAAACCCCGCATGAGGCTTTGCTCCTGTGGGTGTGACTGATGCTTCTGAATAAGAGTCACCAGGAAGCAGGAGACGTCAGCAGGAACTGACTGTGTCATAAGACTGGCTGTGGGCAGCTGGCACAGGAACGTGACCTCTCATGGACACAGCAAGAGAGGGCTGTGGCGGAAAGATGGGCAGGGAAGAGGGGATATTTAATCCATCCCAGAGAGCCTGGGTCAGCAAGAGAAGCACACAGGACCCAGGGTGACACAGGGGACAGTCTGGGGAGAAGGTACACAGGTCCAGACGTTTGAATGTTTCCTTGGCCATTCCAGGTGGCCCGGCAAGGGATTTAGAGATGTGAACCAGAGGTGGATGTGTCTAAGAGAAATTCTCTTAGATAGAGGGGTTCGGTATTTACGAGTACTCCTGATAGACATTTTTGCCAAAAATTTCACAACATATGTCCTTCTTTTGCAGTAAGGCCTGAAATTATTAGCCAATATTTGAAACTATATTGGGGGGAGGGAGACAAAAGCTAAAGGCAACAGAAGGAGAGGGGAAAACACACTAGACAAAGGGGGACCAGAGATAGGTGATTGCTGAGGAATCAGGGAGAGACCCCTCCGTGGACTAGGTCAAGACAGAGAGAAATAAACGAAATAACTGCAGTGGTGAGAGGAAGAGGCAGTTTACTAAGACTCCAAGAGAGGCAGAGACAGAAAAAAAAAGAGGACAGTTGATACTAAAGTGTTCCCAGATGCAGTCACATTTGCTTCCTCTCCTTGGTCTTCGTCATCCTCCCGTCTCAGTCCCACAGTGTGCGCCCTGTAAGCTGCCCTGGGGGCATCAATCGCAGGCATCCGTTGTGTTCTATGTGAATAGCGCCTCCTGGAGGTGAACGCTGTGATCGTTCTGCCTCCTGCCCTGCTGATGCCCTGTAGAGCAACCTGCTCCCGCCCAGGGGGGCGGGGACCTGAGAGGCGGCCAAGACGGTTAAAGGAAGGGTCCCAGACAGGCCGCCTCAGGACAGCACTGTCCCACTGCGGTGACACGTGTACTCCACTTGCGGAAAACACCAGATTCACGTGCATGGGCATACAGCGCTTCGGTGACCAGGGGCGAACGTGGTTTTATGCTGCAGCACTTAGTGAACAATGTTAGGCAATTTTAAGTATTTCATGTGTATTCTGCCTTCTCAGTGAATGTGTAAGCTATTCCAGGATTGGGCTCTATCACATAAAGTCTCTTCAGTTATGGTATTTTATTCATGTGGTTAAGAAACCTTGAGTTCAGAAAGTGTATCGAATGAGCAATTGTTTCCATGGGAAAGACAGGTTAAAGACTAGAGAAATTTGGCCTTTTAATAAAAGAGTTCTTTCCAACAGGAACTTCGAAAGTAAATCCTTTCTGATAGCTGTAAGTTGGTAGCTATAAAACCCAAATATTGCTGAGTAAATCCAACTTCTGATTATATAGCGCTTCTTCTAAAGAGACAGGGCCAGCCTTTTCCTTCATTCAGACACATGATCCCTAACACAGTCTTACACGGTGACCATCTGTGTTTCTCCCATGACATCTTGCAGAGCCAGACTTACGGCGGGCTCAGCAGGTATTGCTGTATGGGATATAGTTTCTAGAATCCAGGAAATGGGCCTTTTGGCCCTAAAAATAAGCTTTCCCCATCTGCACCCAGCCTCGGGGAGGTCTTTCAATTTCTTCTGGACAAACTGCCATGGTCCTTAGTTTGGGATAGAGCTTAAAAAATAAACATACCTGGCATGGACTCAGATTGGGACTAAAGAGCAAACAATAATGCCCTCAGAGTAGGGAAGGGAAGGTGAACTTAAAAGCAAGCCACCCGGTCTGCACCCATGGAGAGATCCGCCTGGGCTCCTCGCTCATTTTCCAGTGCAACGCATCTCCTCCCCCTCCCCCAGGTCAATTCATACAGAAAACTCAGCTTTGTATTCAAGTATCACCCTCCCGTGGTAGATTTAAGGGTCTCTCCTCTGGGCTCCCGTTGCTCCCGATGCATCCTGCTGCCACCACCCTGTCCGCACCACATTGACCGAATTCTCCACGGTATGGCTCCCCCGGTATAACCTGAGCGGCACACAGGCAAGAGCTGAGCGTTCTTCAGCTACGTTCCCTGGCTCTGAGCGCGGTGCCCGGTACCCCGTGGGTGCTTAATAAATACTTCCTTTGAGCTGAGAACGAGGGTGGACTTGAGAACCAGATGCGGCTCTGACTGAATGCCTCCGAATTGCCAGCTTTGTGACTTCGGGCAAACAGTGTAACTCTGAGCCTCATCAGCAAAAAACAGGCATAATCAAACCTCGGCGGCTGGGAGGATTTCACGACATAATGAAGATACTTCAGTTAGCACAGGTGTTCCCTGGCTGTCCGTAAAGGGAAACCTATGGTGAGAGCTTCAGATGAATCATCAGCCCCGCAAGTATGTGTGCTATTTACACGCCGCCTCGGAGAACATCTCTCCGTGTACATTTGGGAGAGGGGTGGAAGGGACAGAGGAGCTGACTGTGGGTCACAATCAGGAGTGAGAATCAGATGCAGCTGGGGGGGAAGTCTCAACCCTGCCGGATATAAACTGCCTTCCAACCTCCTTTTCTCTTTCCTTCGGTAACATTGTGGGTTGGGCTTCATCATTCTCAGGTTTAAAAAAAATCACTGGTGCTTTAAACTTGGATCTCAAACTTGATTTAAATCTCATAGCCTCCACTCTTCCCAGGAGGTGCAGGGTGAGGTGAGGTAAGGGATGCTATAGGCTGAATGTTTGTGTGCCACCCCCCCCACCCCCCCCCCCGCAACAATTCAGTCCTTAAATCCTAACACCTAAAGTGGTGGGGCTCTCAGGAGGTGGTTGGGTCATGAGGGCGGAGTCCTCACAAACAGGATTACAGGATTGGGACCCTCACAGAAGAGACCCCAGAGACCTCCCTTGTTTGCTTCAGCTCTGTGGGGACACAGCAAAAAGATGGGGGGGGGGCAATGACAGAGGGAGGTTGAGAGACGCCACCCTGGTACCTTGCACTTTTCATCAGCAGTTTGGGAGTGGAGAGAGGCACTGTCTAGACTAGGCACATGCCTGTTCCACCTCTGTCTTCAAGGTCTAGCTCCCCTGGGCTGTGGTGGGCCAGGCTCTCAGAAAGCAGAGAGTAGTGCCAAACACGGTGTTGTAACTGGCAAGCTGGTGACAGAGGCGGCCTGGTGTTGACCGGAAATGCCCGTGCTGAAGCTGTGAGTGTGACTTCCAGGACGAGAAGGGCTTTGGTGTCTGGGGGGGGGGGGGGGGGGGCGCATGCCAGACCGGAAGTAGCATGTGCAAAGGCACAGAGGCACGGAAAGGCTGCTCTGCTCCCAGGCAGACGCACTCTTGGGAGTGGCCAAAGGGGTACTGGGGCGATGGGCTGGCAAAGTAGGCAAAGGTCAGATCAGGAAAAAGCCCTCTCTTGCCTGGCCAAATAAGCTGGGTTTTATCCAGTGATGAGGGGAGCAACCAAAGGACATTGAGGCAGAATTGCGGCATATTGGGGATATCTCCCAGGTAGATCTTGGAGGACAGAGCAAAGGGGACGAGATTGGAGGGCAGGAGACCAGGTCACCTGGCCCAGATGATGGACTCAGCGCTGGTGCCCTTCTGAGCATCGCCTCCCCTGCTGCTCTCTGCCAGACCCCTTCCAGCAAAGATCCCACCTACTGGTTCCAGGTCACTTCCCCACCCCCGCACCCTGGGCCTCCTTTCCATAGCTGCCCAAATGCAGGTGGGCTGGGAAAATTGTCAGACTCACTGCTTGAGGCAGCACTTCCCCTGCCAGCAGGGGAAAGGAGACCTTCCTTTTATGGAAGGCCTGGGATTCTTCCTTGACAACCGCTCCTAGGTCCTTGCTTAGTAACAGAAGATTCCCCCTCCCACTTTTCAAGTGCTCCCAACAGTGGCGCCCACGCGGGCCCCACGGCTCTCAGCCTGCCAATGGCACCCCCTACTGAGGCTGCAGAAGGGAGTCTCAGCAAGGGCCCCTTGAACACTCCCTGAGACACACACACACACACACACACACACACAGAGGAAAAACGACTCTGCCAGTGGAGAGAAATGCCAGGGACTTCATGCACCCGATGCGATGACAGTCAGTGGCCCAGTGGCACTGAGGCCACACCAAACTAGGGAATTCTAGATTCCTACTCTGCCTCATACTTATTTGGTGAGTTTGGCTGATTATTTAACCTCCCTGAGCCTCAGTTTTCCTAACTGTAAAATAGGAACAATCCCTACCTTTTGGGGTTATTTTAAGAATTAGAGATAGGGGCACCTGGGTGGCTCAGGCATTTGGGCATCTCACTCTGTTTCGGCTAGCTTCTCTAGCCCATTAGGATATTATAATCTCATGGTTCATCAGTTCAAGCCCTGCATCGGGCTCTGTGCTGACAGTGCCCACTGCTTGGGATTTTCTCCCTCTCTCTCTGCCCCTTCCTTGCTTGTGTTCTCTCTCTCTCTCTCTCAAAATAAATAAATAAACTTAAAAAAAAGAATAAGAGAGAGTGTCTGTAATGCGCCTTACTTGCATAGAGTTATGAGATCGGGTGAGTAACTACTAATGCCATTATCATTCCTGCCCATATCAGCATTTGAGGCCTCCCAAGAGACTCCTTCCCTCCCCGCCTAAGATATCACTGTTGAAACCCTGCTAAATTCAGAGCCCTGTCACAAATACTATAGGAGATAAGATATAGAGGACAATAACCCCATCCTTGAATTGTTTACAAGAGATGTCAGAATGGAATGTTTTGCTTAGAGCTAGATTTTAATAGTAGGTTTCATTTATACCTCCCTTAATAGATCTTCTCAGACTCGGGTTTTAGGGCTGTATTCCCCTAAGGGGAAGGGAAAAAAAAGAACGATTGTTCAGCTTAACCCTAAGCCAGAAATTCTTAATATAAAATGCTTTGATGATTTAATTTTAAAACTATGGGTGCATGTGCATCCAAATGTAAATATGAGAGCTGAAGAAAGGTTAAAGTTTTTGTAAAGGGCCATCAGGTCGTGGCAGGAAGATAACCCCCCTCCTTAGCACTAAGAGAACAATTACTAAACACAGGATTTGGGGCAAAGCATTTGACTTCTCTGCCAATGGCCATTGTAATCTTCTCTCAAATCATGGAAGAGTCATTGAATCCAATAAAATAATAGCCATAAATATTTCACGAAAGAAAACATTAAATCTTTAGCAAAAGATGATTGAGGGGCACCTGAGTGGCGCAGTCGGTTAAGCATCCGACTTCAGCCAGGTCACGATCTCGCAGTCCGTGAGTTCGAGCCCCGCGTCAGATTCTGGGCTGATGGCTCAGATCCTGGAGCCTGTTTCCGATTCTGTGACTCCCTCTCTCTCTGCCCCTCCCCCGTTCATGCTCTGTCTCTCTCTGTCCCAAAAATAAATAAACGTTGAAAAAAAAAAATTAAAAAAAAAAAAAAAGATGATTGAGAAGTTGGACATAAGCCAAACTTTAAATGGGTGGAGGTTGGAGGGCAGGTATGTGAGATGAGGGAAGTATTTCAGACTGTAGAACTTGGCAAGTGGTCTCTTTTCCTGACCACTCCCCCACCCCCAACAAAGATCTCTCCTCCTGACACCCAAGTTGACCCACTCTGAGGGCCTGTAAAGAGAGAAGGAAGACAGAAGATATGGGTTCTTTCCTCTCAAATGAAGAGGTCCAACCCACAATACTCAGGGACTGGCTCTGCCCACTTCCCTTCCCCCAACCCAACAGCCACCATTGTCCTTCTTCCTAGTAACTGACATCCTCAATAAGACCATCTGGACATGACTTGGTGGGCTACTGACTGGCCTCCTCTTCTCCATCATCAACTTGAACATGAAGGGCCTTCCAGAAGGGGTGGTCATTGCATTTGGGTTTCACTTTGAAAGCTCTTAGCTTGGAATCTTAGCTTCTCTAGCCCATTAGGGTATTATGACACTGATTAGAAAATTGAGTATCTTCCTGTTTGCTAAGTACTCTACCTATATGACCTCACTCAATCTCCACAATAGTCCCATGAGAGAAGTTCTGTTATTATCCTCATTGAACTGATGAGGAAAACTGAGGTGTCAAGATTGAGTGACCTCCCTGAAGTCCCACAGCAACTATAAGACCTCACACCAAAAACCGTGCTCTTAACCACCCTCTTGTGACTATGAAGTTAGAATCAAGTATGGAAGTCCCGCTACCTGAAGGACACCTTGAGTTCATTAGGGGATTCGGGCTGTTCTCTGGAAAGGTGAAATCAGAGGAAAAAGGACACTGAGTGAGAAAACTGGAATTGAAAAAGGAGCAAGGACTTGATGGGCACCCTAGTAGGAGGAGCACTAGAACGAACTAGCAAATACTCTTCCATTGCCAGCTTGCCAGGAGGCCTTGTGCAGGACAAGCCATCCGGGCCTCAGACTCGTCCTCTGAAAAATGAGGATCTTAGAAATGATGCTGTCTCATTTCCCTTTGGATTCTGCTGGAAAATGATGTGATTTGGGTGTCATGTCATTCCCAAGAAACCCTGGAGGCCCCTCCTCCTGGAGGACGATCTTAATAATCTCCTCTTCACCTCTTTGGATTTTGACCCCAAACCACAGAAGAAGAGGGACAGTTGTCATTAACCATAAGAAGAGGGACAGAGAGGATGAGGAAAAGGAAGAAGGACATCTAGAAGACCCCCCCTCCTCCTTTCTGGTCGTTTTTTTTTTTCTTTAACTTCTCCTTCTGGCAGCCAAATAACACATCTTGTCTCAGAGAGGCTTTCATGGCGTATAATTTAAGGCCTATAAATAGATGACTGTTATTAACAAACACATACACACACATTTTTCTCTCTATTCAGACATCAGCAGAAATATTGCAGCTAAGGAACATAAGCTATTCAAAATGGGAGGCACCTTTTTCTCTCCTCCACCAGCTGGATGGCTGCACCTGTCTCTTCCTCCGCCTTTTGCTCTCAACTCCTATTCTTCTAGGTTTTATTCGCATCTCTGTCCCCCTTACGCTGCTAAGCCCCACCCTCTGTGTTCTTACTGTGAGCTTTCTGTAATGCTTGACTCTCCTCTAATCCTTATGCCTTCGTCTTTTCCTCATTAATTATCAGTCTCCTTGCCCCTTTCCAAAGACAGCTTAAAACCTTATTAGTCTTTCCTAAAATTCTATTTGACACAGGACACACACTACATTAGTAGAAAGAACTAGAACATAAGGGTTTACAGAGATTCACATCAAAAAGAAGCAACCTCAAGAAACAAAACAGATAATGAAATCCGCTGCTATTACAGGAAAATTAAAATGCTGGCCAGATCCGGTAGGGTAATAGAAGATGATGGGTTCATTGATGGTTAATATATTAAAATACACAAGTACATGGCATAATACAGATTCCAAAGAGCTTTTAAGTACATGATTTCAGTTGATCCTCAAACCAATAAACTAGAGGGCAGAGAGGACGTGGAGAGCAAACCAGTTGATTCTCTTCCTTAAGATGCCCCAGCCAGAAATGGAGAACACAGAGCCAACACCCAGTTCTGTGTGACCCTCAGGAGGTAGTCAGGCAATGATCATCTTCGTGTCCAACACGATGACTTATAACTGTCTCTTTACTTGCCTTTCCTCTCCCTTCTTCTGAAAATTCCTTGGTTGTATCTCCAGTGCTAGGGAAATGCCTGACACAGGAAAGTGGGGTAATAAACGCGTTGTCAGTGGGTGAATACCTGAATGAAGGAAAAGATGGAAATATGAAAGCATCTTTCCTCAAAGGTCAATGTTAAACTAAGCGGAAACAACATGAAGTTTGACTTGGGACATCTCCAATCGCCTCCCACCATGCCGTTTGCTTAGTGACCACCCCCTGCAGCAGCAGGGTCAGGATCCACGTGCCCCATTCAACGACCACAGCCCAGTCCTTTGATAAATTCTGTCCCGTCCGTCCAGACAGTCTCTGCTCGCTCGTATCCCAGCGCGAACACCAGCTGCATTCTGCCTTGTGTTATTATCAGCCGCTCACTGCCCCATCTTTCCTCCTATCACATGCTTTAAGCTCCTTAAGTAACCACGTTTTATTTAATTGCCTCTTTCATTAATTAAAGGAGAGCTAAAATGAATTAAAGATCTGCCGTGTGCCAGACATTATCATAACCCTAAGAGATTTGTACTTTACCTCATGGATGAGGAAACTGAGGCTCCAAGAACTTAGGTAATTCATCAGAATTACACGTAACAGGAGGTTCATACATGTTTCTTTAATGAAGGAAGGAGAGGTGGTGCAGGCGGTAAGTGATTGCTCTGGGATTCAAAGCCAAGCCTTTCTGATTCCATAGCCCAACAACATGAATGACTTATGAAATCAATGAATTGAAAAATCAACCCCCGGTCTCCAGGCGTATGTAATCATCATAATAATTCTGTGAACCTGCTTTAATCTTTTCTTCCAGAGAGCATAAGGACTAATATGCACACTGCTTACCCCCGCTGCAATTTTATTTACACACAGGGGGGACCTGTTATTAGTTCCATTTTTCACGCTAAGGCATGAAGCTGTTTCCTGTGTGACCCATGGTTACCAAGTGAGTGAGGATAGCTCTGGGGTAAGAGGCTGGTTCCCCAACCGGATGTATATACCCCGTCCTTTCACTAGGCCAGCAAATAAAGCTTCTTTTATTTGCTTTTTAAAATATCCTAGTTTCGTGTCTCCAAAAGGAGACTCAGGAACTGAAATGAAGGCTGTCAGCACTCTCCTCTCTCAGAGGCTCGCCCATCAGCTGGCACACTCTATTAGTCAACGCTTCTGCACACTGCGCCTTGTGATCTAGAAGCATTCTGGAGTTCTTTAAAGTCCTAAATGAGCCTTCTGAGCAGGCAAAGAGAGATTAAATTATTTTCCCTCTTGGTTTGGTATTAACTATGCTCTCACTCTCAGCCCCCTGAGCTTCCTGTGTGTTTTCCTTCGTGGCCAGGTAAATCCTGCAGGTCCTTCAAAGCCCAGGGGATACCTCACCTCTTCCAGAAAATCCTCTCTGACCACAACTACCTCCTAATTGCTGTTTTTCTCTGAATCCCAGTTTCCCTCATGATCAAGCCTTCTTAATTGTTTCATGTGCTTTGGGTTGTTTATCAACTAGATTTTCAACATCTTTGAGACACCAGCTTAAATGCTAGAAACATAGTAAGCGAACTGCAAGTAAATTTCAGTCCCTTGAAAACTGGAAATACACAAATGCTATATACAATAACATCTATTAGTGGGTGAGGCCAAGCCCCTATTAATCTAAATTAACCAGAGAGAACTCTCCATTACTCAAACTTCACAGACAGCAGACTTTTTTGGGTTTCTGCCAAGCGAGCCAATGTCTCTTTGAAAGCATGCATTAGGAACACGAGGTGAGGCGTAAGGAGGACCTTGATCTCACATGAGGAGCACGCGAGCCCTGGTGAGACACTTGTGTCCGTGGCTGCTACCCAGCCCAGCACAGCTTCCACAGCCAGGAAGAAGCGGGGCCTGAGGCGGACTCGAGCTGCAACTATATTCAGTGTCCTGGGCGGCGTGCTGTCTGAATCCTATCCTAGCAAATCCTCGTGCCAAGCGAGGCAGGAACCTCGCCACCTCCCCTCTCCCCACCGCCTGCCCCATGCCTGACATCTGGGCCACTGGCCTTCATCAGTGCTGCTCCCTGCCCTGGAAAAGGAGCTGACCCTTGGACAGTGGGTTCCCACAGACGAGGTTACAAACTCTGGTGAGCACCGGGCAAGGGGGCGTGTTTGGAGGCGGGGACTCTCAAGGCTGGGGCATCTTTCGTGTGCAGACTCTTCCGCTCTTCCCCTCTTGCTCAGATTTTGTTGGACACCAGTGGCCGATTGCGTCACACATTTACAAGCCTAAGCGGGCCTCTTGGGTTTTCGAATTTTAATGTAGGAAATTATGTATTAGCTAAAAATAACATTTTAATCAAACGTCCTCTAGAACCGAACCGCAGCGGGGCTGTGATACTACAAAAGACACGACAGGGAAGTCAATCAAGATCTAGAATTCAAGGTCAGTTAGAACCTCCTGGGTTCCGGTTCTCAAAGTTGTAGGGGCTCTTGTCACTCCGCGTCTTATAACAAGACTGACCATCAGATGGAAGCAGAAACTTCTTCGGAACCACTGTTTAGGGTAACAAAAGCTTTCCTTGGGAACTGTCATTTTCACTCCTGGCTTTCATGTGGGGGTGAAATTATGTATGTAAAATTAACCACCAAGGCCAGGCACAGTTTAGCAAATTTATAGATAATCTGTATTTCTGTTCTCAAGTGAAAGCGTCTTATTTTTGTTGTTCTTTTCTTCTCTCTGCCTGTAAATGTGCATAATTCAATAGGTAACTGCTGAGCCTAGAAAAGTGAGCAATTGTGCCTCTATTTCCTCTTCTTTTTTTTTTTTTTCATAGCTAATGTTTAAAAATACTCTTTTGAAATGCTAAGAGACTGAAATATTTATGTAAACAGACTATTAGGTTGAGAACCTAAGTGTCAAACAACAGAAAACCGATGTAGCGATTTGCCATTTGGTAGACAGAATATAGAGCTACCTGGCAGGAGACAACAAAATAAAAAATAAACACTGCCTGACAATAGGCCTACCAAGCAGGTCCTGCAAAAGGGCCGAGTAACAACACGCTGAGACAAGCTGATTTTTCATTGGAAACGCCTTTCAGACGTTAATCTCATTTCATGCCATATCACTGAGATGGGCAGAGGTTGTGACCCCCATTTTATAGGTGAGACGATTGAATCTCAGAGAGGTTCAACAGCTTGCCTAAAGCCACACAGCTACGTGGTGATTGAACTGATGCCAATCAGTGCTATTTTCAGGGTACCATGCCGCATGTAGAAGGCATTGCATACCTCCAATCATCCTTTGCTTCTAGATAAACCTAGTGGAGTATCTGTTGCCCTTTTTTTTGTTGTTGAACAGTTTTACTTAGATGTAAATAACATACCGTACAATTCATGCAGTTAAAGTGCACAATTTCATGATTTTTAGTTGTGCAATCATCACCATAATCAATTTTAGATTTTCATCACCCTGCAAAGAATCCTGTAGCCGTTAGCTGTCACTCCCCATTTCCCCCACCCCCATCACAAACCCCTTCTCTCCACCAGCCCCAGGCAACTGCTAATCTACTTTATGTTTCTATGGATTGTCTATTTCGGACATTGTATAGAAATGGAATCATGCAGTTTGTGGCCTTTTATATCTGGCTTCTTTCACTTAGCATCATGTTTTCAAAGTTCATCTCTGTGTAGCACGTTTAAGTACTTTGTTCCCTTTTACTGTGGAAAAATACTCCGTTGTAAAAATTTACCACAATTTGTTTATTCATTCATCACTTGATGAACATTTGGGCTGTTTGCACCTTTTGGCCGATTATGAATAATGCTGCTACAGACATTTGTGTACAAGCTTTTGGGTCTTCTTTTCTCCTGGGTGCTTCTTTCCTTTTTTGTGTGTTTTCTTTTCTCTTGGCTATATAGCGAGAAGTAGAATTACTGGGTCATAAGGCGACTCCGTGTTTAACATTTCGAGGACGTATCAAACTGTTCTCCAAAGCGGCTGTACCATTTTACTGTCCCACCAGCAATGTGTGAGAGTTCCAGTTCATCCACAACAATCCTCAGCCACACTTTTGTATTACCTGTGCTTCTTATAATGGCCATTCTTGTGGGTATGATAGAGTATCAGACATTTGTTGTTTTGCTTCTTTTGTTGTTGTTGTTTATTGAAATGTAATTGACACACAATTCCTATTAGCTTCAGGTTTACATTATAGTGATTTGGTGTTTTTATGCATTACAAAGTGATCCCCACAGTAAGTTTAGTTATCATCTGTCACTACAAAAAGTTATTACAATATTCTTGGCTATATTCCCCGTTCTATACTTGTTGTCCCCATGACTTATTTCTTTTCTCACTGGAAATTTGTACCTCTTAATCTCCCTCACCTATTTCACTCATCCCCCAACACTTTCCCACTGTGGTAACCAACAGTTTATATTTCCTGTATCTATGAATCCGTTTCTGTTTTGTTTGTTCATTTGTTTTATTTTTTAGGCTCCCGATATAAGTGAAGTCATATGACCTTTGTCTCTGACTTATTTCACTCAGCATAATAAGGTCCATCCATGTTGTCACAAATGGCAAGATCTCATTCTTTTTCGTGGCTGAGTAATATTCCATTGCATACATAGATCACTTCTCTATGCATTCCTCCATCCGTGGACACTTAGGTTGTCTCTGTGTCTTGGCTTTGTAAATTATGCTGCAATGAACATAAGAGTGCACATATGTCTTCAGATTAATGTTTTCATTTTCTTCAGGAGCAGAATTGCCGGATCACATGGTATTTTTATTTTTAATGTGTGTGTGTGTGTGTGTGTGTGTGTGTGTGTGTGTGTGAAACCTCCATACTGTCTTCCGTAGTGACTGCACCAGCTTTCCTTCCCACCAACAATGCACGAGGGTTCCTTTTCTCTATATCCTCATCAACACTTGACATTTTTTGTCTTTTTGGTAACAGTCATTCTGGCAGATGTGAGGTGACATCTCATTATGGCTTTGATTTGCATTTCCCTGATGATTAGTGATGGTAAGCATCTTTTCTTTCTTCCTTTTTTTTTTCAGGTATAGAATTTAGTGATTCAATACTACCATACAACACTGAGTGCTCATCCCAACAGGTGTGCTCCTTAGTGCCCATCACCTATTTCACCCATCTCTCCACCCACCTCCCCTCTGAGAACCATCAGTTTGTTTCTTGGTTCAGACCAAGAGTCTGTCTATTGGTTTTCCTCTATTTTTTTTTCTCCCTGTGTTCATTTGTTTTGTTTCTTAAATTCCACATATGAAATCATATGGTATTTGTCTTTCTCTGACTGACTTACTTCACTTAGCATAATACTCTCGCGCTCTATCCATGTCATTGCAAATGGCAGGATTTGATTCTGTTTTATGCTTGAGTAATATTCCGCTGTGGCAGGATTTGATTCTGTTTTATGCTTGAGTAATATTCCGCTGTGTGTGTGTGTGTGTGTATGTATGTATATATGTGTGTGTGTGTGTGTGTATATGTGTGTGTGTGTGTGTGTGTATATATATACATATATATACATACCACATCTTCTTTATCCGTGCATCAGTGAATGCACATTTGAGCTCTTTCCATAATTTGGCCATTGTTTTTTGGGGCTTTTGGGGGGGTTTGGGTTTTCTTTAAATATAATTTATTGTCAAGTTAGCTAATAGACAGTGCCTTATGTTCGTCCATCCTCCAATAAATCCCAGAATACAGGTCAGCAGCCCATGACCAGAGATGCGTTGCTGATGCCATGAAGGACATGGTGTTGATCATAGGCAAAACTATCAGGTAAACCCCTTATCAGGGCTCCTCTCCCCCTCAAACCAAATGAGATCTTTGTGAAAAAGTTTTTAAATGGCCAAACGCTACATAAGCATAAAGTATTACTGTCACCTTTAAATTTTGTGAGCCCCCACAGAAATACTTTTTATCTTAATCCCACACATCCTGCCTTCCATATTCACCAGCCCAGCCCCTATTTTGCATATAGTAGGCTCTCAGTGAAAATGTATTGATGTTACTATTGAGTTTTACACCTTAAGGATATCCCTTCGAAGAATACTTTCTAAAAGCTGAAAAGATTGTACCTAACCCATAACTGCAGCAGGCTAGGAATGGATGGGGTTCCTGCAGTAAACCTTTTAAGATCAACTCTACCTATGCGCTCCAGAGCACTCGAGACATGCAGAGCCATTTGCTTTTTCTAGAATACAGCTGCTGTTTCTTACTTGCCCACGCATTCTCCCTTCACTACTCCACATTTGCCTGGCAATTGGCCTCCGAAACAGACCTCACGCATCACCTTCTGGAAAGGTGTCTCTACCCAAGACCCACCTAACTCCTAACTGCATTTCCACGCTTAGACGAGCTAGCACCCTGCTGTAATCAGTGATCTTCATTTCCTCTATGGGTGGTAAACTCTTCGAAGCTCACAATTTATCGGGCTTTGTCTCCCAGCACCTGACCCAGTGCCTGGCACATTAGTGGTGCTCAGTCGATGTTAAATGACTGGTGCCAAGAGCTTTTGCAAGAGAGGCTGGAATGAGGAATGGAAATGCCAATTCAAGTCATTGTCTCCCAAAGTCTTACTTCAGCTCCTGAATGGATAGTCCTGGAGTACTTCTGTGTATTCCTTACCAGGAGAGTTTAGCCAGGCCATTCAACAGCTTTGGTGGGTCAGGTGTCTTCCACAGCTACCAGCAAATGGAACTCACCATCCAGTGGTGATAATTTCATCTCCCCCCGCCGCTTATTTTTAAAAAGTCATGATGTACGAGTACACACGCAGAAAAGTACGTAAACCACACGTATATGTTTAACAAGTAAATGAATAAAAATAAAAAGAACGCCCAAATATCCACCAGCCAGGACAAAAGGAACACTGTCAGCATCATAGAAGATCCCATGGGCCTCTTCCTGATGACAACGTTGCCCTTTCTCCCTACAGATGACCACTGTGCTTTCGTGACCATATTTCCTTGCCTTTTTCTAGGGTTTTACCACTCATGTATGCATAACTGTAAATAATAAAATTTTGCTTCCCATTTTTGAAGTTTATATAAATGGGACTATTCTATCCCTATTCTTTCATCTGACATTGGGTTGGTGGGATTCATCCACGTACCTGCACATGTTGGAGTACTGTCATTGCTGTGTAATATTCCATTCCGTGAATAAACTACAAAGTAATTCATCTGTTCTTTTGTCCACGGGTATTTACGTCATATCAAAGTGGTAGGTGCCACAAACAGTGCTGTTATAAATATGCTTGTGTTTCTTGGTGCATCTGAACAAAATCTGGTAGGGTATATACCTAGGGATTCTATTTCTGGGTATTTATATTTCTTGGTAATATGTTAAATAATGCATAACTGATTTCTAGGTGGGTGCACTGACGCTCTGATCAGCAGTCAGGAAAGTTCCCAATGTTCTATCATCTCTTGCCTGTCAGATTTGAAGAGCTTTTGTCCATCTAGTGAGTATGGAAGGAATCCCATCCTGATCCTATTTGATTTCACTGAAAATTTACCTTATATCTAAGTGGCAATCATACTTCCTTTTGGTGAAGTGTCTGTTTAAGACTTGTGCCCATTCTTCCTATGGGTTCTCTGCCTCTTATGGGTGATTTGGGGGGTTTCTTTCAATATGTTGAGTACCAATCTGTTGTTTGCTGTGTGTGTTGCAGTGTGGTTTATACTTTTTCTTTTTTATGTTGCCATTTGTTGAAGAGAATGTCTTGATTTTAATGTAGAGAAAATTTACAAATGTTTTTCTTTGTACTTCATGTTTTTTGTGTGGCTTATTTAGGAAATCCTCACCCCAAGATCATATCAGTATCTTTCCTTATCGATTTTCCTTCTCCCCTCCACCTCTCAACCCAGGGAAACCAACTTTTATAGTAAGGTACGAGGTATAAAATCCAACTTTATTTTTCCCATGTGGATACCTCATTGCCCCAGCAATTTCCTGAAAAATCCTTGCTTTCCCCACGGATCTTGATGTCTGGGAAAGCCAGTGAGTTCTACTTTTTCAAGAGTGTCTGGGATATTCTTATGAACTCTTTGCATATCGATCTGAATTTGAAAATCAGCCTGCTAAGTTAAAACCACAACACCAACAACAGAAGTTTATGAAGTTTTACTTGGGTCTGCATTAAATTTATAACCTTTTGAGAACAAGTGACATCTTTCAAAAAACTGACTAATCTGATTCATAAACTTGGTGCTGTCTCTCCACTTAAGGTCATTTTCTTTTTTAATGTCTCTCAATAACATTTTATAATTTTCTTGGTAGACATCTTAGACAAAAGTATTTTGTTAGCGTTATTCCCAAGGATATCATCTTGCTTTATGTGATTGTGGATGGTAGCCCTTTTATTTCATTTGCAATTTGTCGCTTGATTATATGAATGAAATTTATTGCTTAAGTATTGAATATGAGTAATATAACCATGTCAAACCCTCATAATAATTATAGTGATCTATCTATGAGTTCCTTTGGATTTTCTATGTGTAATTATATCATCTGTGAATAGTGACAGTTATTTTCCTCAACTTTTTAATTCTTATACCTTTTATTTCTTTGTATTGTATTAATGAGCTGGCAAGCAACTCCAGGCCAAGGTTAAATAGAAGAAGCCCAAGTGGGAATTCTTTTTTTGTTTCAAATTTCCAAATGAGAATGATCAAAGTTTCAACATTTAGTGCGATGTTTGCAATAAAATTGTAGCAGATTGCCTTTGTAAAATTAAGGAAATTTCATTCTATTTCTATTTTCATAAGAGTTTCATTATGAATGGATGTTGACTTTTACCAAATACTTTCTCTGCATCTCTGTGATATGCCATTTTTCCCACTTTTTCTTTTAATGTGATGAATTACATGAATCACTTTTCCAAAGTTACACTAATCTTGCATTCCTAAGATAAACCCAAATTAGTCATGGTGTATTTTTTATGCATGTTGCTGGATTCAGTTTACTAATTGCAGTTTATGTTTTGCATTTACATTCACGAGTGAGACTGGGCTTTAATTTTCCTTTCTCATTTTGTCTTAGTTGAGTGTTAGAATCAAGATTACGGGTAGTGTCATAAAGCATAATGAAAGATTTGCCCCATTAACTCAATTATCTGAAGGAATGGGTATAAATTGCAAATCTTTCTCCCATGAACATTTATAGAACTTTTTGGTAAAACTATCTGGGCTTAGAGAGTCCTGGATAAGAAGGTTTTGTTTTACTGGTTAGAGAAAAATTCAAAATTCTTATTTCTTCATGAGAAGGGTTTTGTATATTATATATATATTTCCAAGAATGTATACATTTTTTATTTATCTTCAAACATATTGGCATTAAGTTGTTCATATAGCCTATTATTATCTTCTCAATATGTGCAGTAACAGTAGTAATATATACTTTTTCATTCCTGGTATTATTTGTGAATTTCTTCTCTTTTTTTTAATCAATTGCACCAGAAGTTGTCAGTTTTATTCACATTTTTGAAGAACTATTGGTTTTGTTTGTTTTCTTGATTATATTTCTATTTGGTATAATAATTTTCTATTCCATCAATTTCTTTCTTGTTTTCTTTCTTGTATTTTCGTTGTTTTTGTATTGCTTTGTTTCATCTAGTTCCTGAAATTAGAATTTCTAGCCTTTCTTTTTTTTCTAATTCATCCTTTTGAGGCTATAAATTTCCCTCAAGATAATGTTTTAACTGCATCTCTTGGTGTTCTGTAACTAACTTGTGAGAAAGAAAGAAAGAAAGAAAGAAAGAAAGAACTACAAGAAAGAAAAGGAAAAGGGAGGGGAAGGGAGGGAGAGGAGAGGGGAGGGGAGGGAGAGGGGAGGGGAGGGGAGGAGAGGGGAGGGGAGGGGAGGGGAGGAGTGGAGAGGGGAGGAGGAAAAAAGGAAAAATCCTGATATGTAGCATGCCAGGTCCATGTATCTGTGTTGTAAGTACTCCACCATGACTGATTTCAAGCTACTAGTGAGTTAACAACCAGCTATTTCTAGAATTTTTAGAAATTTCTTGAATATTTAACAATTGGCTCCAGCTCCAGCATGCTACTGGCTGTATGTCTCAGATTTTAAATAGCATTTTCGCAATTGTTTAGTTCAAAATATGTTCTGATTAACACTAAACTTTCTTTTTGGCTATACTTCTTTGATTATTTAGAAGTGTCTAAATTTCTAATCAAATGAGAATATTCTAGTTAACTTTTGTTTTTTTATTTCTATCTTAATTGCATTTTTATTAGAGGTCATGTTTAATATGATTTCAATTCAATAAAATTTATTGAGATTGAATCAACATCCAGAAATAGTTGATTCTTATAAATATTATATGTGTGCCTGAAAGGAATATGTTTTCTGTAATAGTTTAATGCAATGCTCTATATCCAGCCATTAGGTCAACTTTTTATCTGGTTTAAATTTATCATTATTAGGAGTGCCTGGGTGGCGCAGTCAGTTAAGCGTCCGACTTCAGCCAGGTCACGATCTTGCGGTCCGTGAGTTCGAGCCCCGCGTCAGGCTCTGGGCTGATGGCTCAGAGCCTGGAGCCTGTTTCCGATTCTGTGTCTCCCTCTCTCTCTGCCCCTCCCCTGTTCATGCTCTGTCTCTCTCTGTCCTAAAAATAAATAAACGTTGAAAAAATAAATAAATAAAAATAAATTTATCATTATGAGTTTTTCTGTAAGATGTATCTATGACTGAAAGAGGTGTATTAAAATCTCCCATTCTGACTGTTATTTTTTCCTTCATATACTTCTGTTGATTTTAAGTTTATATATTCTGAAGCTTTATTTTTTAGGTTTTTTACATATTTTAAATTATAATATTTTTGTTAATTAAAACATGTCATTTGTGAAATTATACTCTTTATCTCTAAAAATGTTTAGTCTATTTTGCTTCATAGTTCATGAAGCCTTCCAAGATAACTGTCAATTAGTTTTTTCCTGCTATATTTTTCCCATCCTTTTATCTTTCGCTTTTTGGTATCCTTATGTTTTAGACATGTCTCTCAAAAATAATATATACAGGAATATATATCATATATAATCTAGCCAGAAAATCTTTGAGCTTTGTTGTTGTTGCTGTTTGCTAGAGCCCTTAACCCATTTAAATTTGTGTAAGTTCTAATATTTTGGGGTTAAAAATCTGCCATGTTATTTTGTGCTTGTATTTGCCCTACTAATATGTTTCTTTTTCTTTCCTTTATTGCCTTCCTTTGAATTTATTTATTTTTATTTGTTAGGGAGTTATACACTCTATTTCTATTCTACTATTTACTCTAAAAAATACACTATACAGGGGCACCTGGATGGCTCAGTCGGTTAAGCATCAGACTTCGGCTCAGGTCATGATCTCGCGGTTTATGGGTTTGAGCCCAGCGTCAGGCTCTGTGCCGACAGCTCAGAGCCCGGAGCCTGTGACTCCCTCTCTCTCCCTCTCTTCCCCACTTGCTCTCTGTCTCTGTCTAAATAAATAAATAAATAAATGTTAATTTTTTTTTAAATAAAAAACACAATATACATAATTTATATAATTTTTCAAATTAACCAATACTCATGTCTATTACAGATAGTATAAAGACCCTAGAACACTTAACTTTATTTTCTCCCACCAACTTATATGGTTTTTTTGGTGGATGTTTTCATTCTTTTTTTTTTTTTCTTTTCAATTTGATCAGACTTATGTTACTATTGTTTCAACAATCAAGTATACTTATAATGGAATGCATATTCATAATTTAGTCCTTCCTTTCTTCCTTTGAGAAGAAGACCTGCCTGAAGGCAGATGTGTGTCATAAAGACTGGAAACCCGGAACGGATGGTGAGACAAGCCTCACGGTGAACACCAGGCGCTTGCTCTGATTGATGCAGCCAGATTCATGGGGCCATCTGAGAGCTGATGGTCAAGGCAGAGCTCTGGTCAGAGTTAGGAGAGAAGACAGAAGCCAGGAAGTCTAACTAATGAGAGGAGCCAAATTTTAGGCGAGCAGTTGGGAACCAGGGACTGGGGCAAGCAAGGGACAGGGAGGACCCAGCAAGTTGTCCTGAGCACAGGTATAAGGCATCACAACCTACAAATTGAGGCAACTCCCAGTACAATCAGGGAGCATCTTACTTGCCATCTGCTGAGGGGGGCATGAGCCCACCGATGTGGCCAATAAGTAACGCCAGAGAGCTGGAGGCTGAAGAGAAATAGGGGTCAACAACAAGAGCAGATCCTATTGTATCTGTCGACACTTTCTGTTCAAAGTACTGATCTCCAGAGCATAGCACAATACCCAGCACTTCATAGGCACTCAGTAAATGCCTGTTGATTTATTTGCTACCTCTTATTAAATAAATGGGACTATGCCAGCCTTTAGAATGATAAAAACATGGATTGTACCTGTTTCCTAACCTCAGGGCACTTATATTTAGGGGTTGAGATCAACATTTAACTACAATATAAAGCAGGATGACATCATGCTAAGCAGGCTTAAGGTGCCAGGGTGGAGCCATGAGTTCTGCATGAGATTATCAAGGAAGGCTTCAGGTAGGACGAGGCAGGCTTGTTGTCACTGTCATGTCCTTGTCATTGTCATGAAGATGACAGCGTCAGGGGCCTCACTAATATTCCGAACCTGTGCTTCCTGAGATACTAGCACCGGAGGTCAGGGTGGGACTTGCTCTGGGGTGGCTGGGACTTGCACAGGGGAAAGTCTGGCAAACAAGAGAGAGAGAGACTCCTTCTCTTCCCCTTTTTCCCCCCACCAGCCACCTGGGAGCACAGTTGTCTCTGCTTCTTATTACTTTCCTTCCCATCCTGTGATACTTGTCATATTCTATCTTGTATTCCAGAGAAACACATCCTGGGCCATTCGAAGCTTGTGAGACTGGGAAACGAACCAAGGCAGATTCGTAAGGATCCCCAAAGCCCTTGATGACAAACATTACTGGGATTCAGCACTAGGTGGAGGGCCAGCGGTGGCCTTTACCACTTCCTCTCCCAGCCTAGACCCTACTGAGTTTTCACTGCAGCAAAGAAAGCAAGTGATGGGCGTGCTGTGTAGCTTCCACACTCTATGCAGGAAGCCTCCAGGTCTGCTCCGACACTCAGCTTTCTCAGAATCCCATGTTAGCACCCGAGAAGTCTCTAGAAGGGGAAGCAACACAGAGACGCTGTCTGGGATTCTCTCACCTACAGCTTCCTGCCTATTAATAGTATCCCAGGACCCCAGACCGAGCACACGTAAAGCACAGCAGCACAGGCAGGAGCCCTCAGATTATTAGCGGGGTCCCATGTTCTATCAAGCAGCAAAAGATAACCTTTACCTGTGTCACTTCACAACCTGCCACCTTGTCCACAAGACTTTCCCTGTGATAGTTCCTTTCTTCGTACTGTTTTTGAACCTCTATTTAACACCTTTCCATCCCACCTTAGAGTTTCATATAGTTGATGTGTTGTCACCCACGAAGACTAGAAGAGTCTCGCGCGTAAAATCATGTCACATCTGTAACATCACAGAGCTTAGTATAGTGCCACTCATCAAGTAATAGTCAAATTGCAGGTCAGCCAACAAATAGTTACGGTCGAGTGTTAAATGCCAGGAGCGTGCTACACTCAGAGACGTCCCATGGGAAGTAGCTTCCTCCCAGGGTTTGACTAATGCGCTCGTTTCCTGGGGCTGCCCTAACAAGTATGATAAACTGGGTGACTTAAAAGGCAGAAACGTATTGTCCCACAGCTCTGGAGGCCGGAAGTCCAAATCACTTGTGTTGGCTCCTTCTGAGGCCGTGAGGCAGAATCGGTTCCAGGCCTCTGTCCCAGCTTCCGGGAGTCTCCGGCATTCACGGGCTTCCAGATGGTGTTCCACCTATGTTTTCATTTGGCTCCATGATTAAGGTAATGTAATGAATATAAATGCATCTGAATAGTGTGGCTGTGTGCATGAAATGTTTTTATATATCAATTCCCCGTGTAGAATTCACTTTATCCCTCTGGTTCTGCCATTTGCCATGTTGTGTGTGTTTCGAGCGGTTGTAGTTGGCGTGACGGTGCCATCTTGGTGTGTTCACTACCTCCTCCGGTTTTGCAGAGGTGAGGCGCTGCCTGATGTGATAGGGTGCCCTTTGTGACAGGTTGGTGGGGCCTTTGATCAAGAAGAGAGAAGTCAGCACAGATGGGCTCTCGGAAAAAGAGATTGAAGTCTCAGCCATCAACTCCTCCTAAAACATTATGTAAACTCATTTTCCATTCTGCAAGCATGGTCTTCTGTCCTGGATTGACAACTCCTGGGAGAGCGGCCTCTGCAGTCTGCTCAAGGCTAAGAGGAGAGTTTGTCACATGTCACCTTCACTCAGGCACCACATAATCCTTTAGCTTGCCCCAGCTGTGACCCAGCTGCCACTTTTGAGAAGGGCCACATGGCCGTGTGCAAACAACGGATGCTTTGCAGATGTTTTTGGCATCAGCGATGGTGCTGATGGAAGCGCTGGTGATGCTGGTAGAACATTCTGGAGGTGATGGTCATAGTAATGGTGACAGCGATGGTAGGAAATGTAGTATCTTAATCTATAGCTTTAGTGAGTGTCAAAGGAGCCTGAAGTCTGGTGACAGGTGGAGTCAGGCTGTAGAACTTCTAATGTCCCTTCTAACATCTGGCCCAGGATGCTTCCTATAGTAGATTCTAAGTCGAGATCTGACAATTGGACAGATATTCAATATGATCATTTCCTATCAACCTCACAGCTCCCTGCTTAGGAATTGAATCCTCACTCCGCAACTTATTAGCTCTGTGACCCCACAGAATTTATAGGAACAGATTTTGGCACTCTACCTGGACAGAGTAAGCTGTCAATTTATGAGCTCTGTTCATAGAATTATTATCCTCACTTGGAATTTAGTAAAAAAAAGAAACACCTGATGTCTCTATAGGCTAGTCATAGAGACGGAGAACCTCTTTGGCCACTTCAAACAGCAGCACGCAATGGGTGAACTGCAAAGGCCCTGACATTCCGCAGTCAGCACCCTTCTGTTTCTGCCCCTACGCAATGCTAACGGTGGGGTTGCAATGAAGGTGGCAAGTTTATAAATGACCGGCATGCCGATATGTGACTCAGCAATGAAGAAAGAACTGGAATTGTTGGTATTGATTCATTAAATCAAACTTCATTAGCTGTGACTAATGTCTCTAAGCCCTCTGTCTTCGGGAAGGAAGGACCAAGCACCTGACCTCAGATGCCACCTTCACCTCCCTATTGGGGCACTTTTCAGAGACGGGAGGCACAAAGTTGTAGATGAGGTCAGTGCCTCATCTACAAATGAGATTCTCTGCTAACGTGGGCTAGATTGCCTTTCCAATGTTTCTTGTCTATTTCTTTTTCCTGACTGCGGATTGCTCCTTCATACTCTCTCCCCATTCCCTCAGTGAGGTGTTAGACTGATTCATCTCATTTCTTCCTGAATGAGAAGAACAATTTTAAGGAAAAGGTCAGGTCCATTTAAAATTCCTTATAAAGGCATCTCGGAGCTTGCAAGAGAGTGGTAGCAGCCTTTCAAGTAGCTGGCTCAGAGGAGAAACACTGCCCATCCTTGGTGTTAAGTCAGAAATTACTCATCAAGGTTGAAAATCTTCTATCTCTTGTATACACACGCACGCACGCACGCACGCATGCACACAACAGGCCTTCAGATTTAACAAACATTTTTAAACCAGCTCTTGAGGATGAGGTGACAGTTTAGGTAAAGAGACAGGTGCACAGGAGAGAACTGTGCCCTAGGCAGGGTGATCAGTACTCTGCTGGAGGTACAACGGTTTGCTGTGAGAACCCGAATGAGGCCAGCTGGGACGCTTGGAAAAGTCAGCTGCAGCCCATTTTAATCAGGGCTTTGTTTTTCCCAGCTTTGTTAGTAGTTGATTGTCTCAATTTTGTTGGGATCTGAATCAGCTGTTAGCATTGTGGAACTAACTAGACCAGCTATGTCTCTACATTCTTCTTAATAATAGCTCACATTTATTTCGTGCAGCTTTCCCACACAGCCTCTACATGCATTATTTCATTTTATCCTCCCACTATCCCTGTGAACTTGCTCTGGCAGAAAGTACGGATGGCCCAGTGCTGAGCTCAATGCTGCCACCCAGTAGAAACTCACCGGGTTTTGTTGAATGGGGTTGGCTGGCCAGCTGGATGAAGGAAATTACCTATTTAGGTTAAGTGACTCTCCCAAAATGCCACGGGTCTTTAATACCAGAACTGGACCAGAATGTCCACTCTGTCACCATGTGCCACATAGTCAGGGATCAGCCAGTCCCAAGGTGGGACTAGCCCTCTGCCCTGAACTATTTGACCTTACTGCAGTTGGCGTATTTTTCATAGGGCCGCCATGATTATTTTCAGTTTCCATACTGATTTTCAGGTTTCAGGATAACAATCAAAGAAACATTTTCTTTTGGTTATCAGTATCATCACCATAGTTACCAAAACTCATTTGGTAAGAGTATATGGCAAAAAGGCATAGGACATTTGCATTGATCAAAATCACCTTTTTGCACTTCCATTCTTTGACCATACGGACTTCCCACTACTAATGGCCCTAAACTTCAAGTGAAACGGGTTATATATTCTTTATGTTAATTATATTTATGCCCACATTTGTATTCAAAAGATAATATAGCCACAACCTTAAAGACATGGGAAAAATCACTTAAAGTCTGACGGCATTAATACCAGCTTCATCTTCCCATATCACCTTCCCAGGTTTGTTGTCGAGCAACGTGATAGTTAAGATGCTAGTTTTGGACTCTTTTTTAAGCTTTTTTAATCAGTTACCAGTCTATTATATTTTCCATATAGCTCCATTCACATTATAACTACCATTTTAATAACTGCATAATATTCCACCATAGTGATGCACCACGATTTACTGAACCTTGTACCTCGTTGTTAGGCATTACGTTATTTCCAGTTATTTGTTATTATGATAGCATTGCAGTGAAGATATTTTAATTACAGACCACAGTGTTTCGCTTTGATGCCCATGACTCATCAGGATGCCCAGATAGGAAGCTTGATTTGTAAAATTCAACAATGTTCATTGTATAGAAACCTATGCTTGATGTTGTGTTGTGGATACTAGAATATTGCAAGACACAATTCTCTCCTTTAGGAAACTCACAGCTTTGCTGGGAATGGGGTAAATGAGCATGGGGCCATGGAAGCTATAGAGGAAGGTGCAGTAAAATACCCTCATACAGCATAGACACAAAAGGCCCTGAGCACTTCGAAAATGTGAACGTCAAGGGAGGTGATTGGAAGGTAGAGAGGATGAAGCGCAGTGTCTGCTTTCTTGGTGTTCTTACCTCCCCTGGGGCCTGGGTGCCTGCCCTCGCCCATGCCCACTACTTACCCAGTCCCAAGAAATTAGTGATGGGGAATAGGTGAGCCCCAAACTGTCAGGGGGAGGGATAAGCTGAGGGAATCAGAGGAGAAAGACAGCTCACAGAATTGGGTCTCAGACCTAGAATTGCACTAAACAGGACAGGAAACACCCTCGGGGCCAAGGCATGGGCAAGATGCTCCAGGGGAAACAGGCATCCGTGTTGGCCTCACCCCTTCTACAAGGTAGAAACTGTCCGGAAGCATATTAATCCTATTGAACAGCATGATAATGCTTCATTTGGATACCATTTAGCGAACATTTCTTAGATAGCCACAGGGCTTCTGCATTCCGGGAGCTGTGCTAGGCTTTTAGGTACACATCTGAACAAAATGTGGCTATTTTAAAAAATCTTATAATCCGTTTAAGGAGACAGACTTACCAACAACTGTCTATCTACAAGATAGAGCACAATGAAATCAGTGCTAAAACTAGAGTGGCGCATTTGACTGGGGCAGTCGACAAAAGAGTCTGAACAGATGTGGTATTTGAGTAGGGCTTTGGCGGCAGAGGATTTCAACGGACCGAGAATGGAGCAGATGGTAGGTACTAGGGCAGCGGGTTTAGGCAAAGACCCAGGGGCACGAACAAGCAGGCCGTGCTTGAGTAGCTGAGAGCTGTATGTTGTGAGGGTACTAGAAGCTGTTCCCAGACATGTGGTGGATGCTAAATTAAGAAAAGTAGGTGGGGCCAGGTCAGAGATTATCAATCAATGCCAAGGGACGTGAATCTGAGCTTGGCATCCGTGGAGGGCTACCGAAGGAGCCAAAGAAGTTCCCCCACCCCTTGGGAGCCCTGGACTTAGAGGGGACTCGCTTCCAGCATCCCATTTGCCCACAAGCTGTGATGCTCACTGGGACCCCACCAGGATCTGGAGTGTCCCAGAGCAATTGCAGCCTCCGGCTCTGACCACACAGCCACTGCCCCTTGCCCTCGTGCACAAGCCCGGATGGAGCACCTGCCCAAGCTGTGTTTGGCACCCAAACTCCTGGTTCCGAGCCAGTCTTGCCTTTGTGACCCCGCAGTGGTGCAGACCCCTAGATGACTGAGCCTACCTTGTCTCCAGGAGGAGGTGGAGTAAACCCTGAATAATCTAGGTTACCAAGGAACGGAGCTGGGAGCTGCCATGTGGCTCTGAAAGAGCGCGATCCCAGGAATGCAAAGTCAGGAGGCCTCTTAAGGAACCTAGCCAGGGGCCCTTTGTATTGACTCTCCAATCCACGTGGCATTGGGCATTCTGCCCAGGACAGAAAGAGCATGGGTAGTGAAAAAGCCAGAATCTTTTTGACAATCAGGAGCAAAGAACAGAAAAGGACCATTTTCCGGTTCTAAAATCTAAGACTTAGAGGCCTCATTTTAGGTGGTGCATCTGTGAGATATTGGTTCACTCAACTAAATTTAACTGAGTAATTAATATTTGCTCAGAATCGTATTGAACGTTCTTTCAGATGCAGAGGTGAAGCTGACACAGAGCCTTCTCTCAGGAACATATAGTTTTCATTAGAAAATGAGACATAGCCTTCAGAGAATGCAGGTGACGTGCTATAAACTCTGACAGGAGGAATTGATTTCTTCCAGCTTGGAGAGAGAAAGAGGTGGGGCAGGAGGAGGCTTCAGGAAGAAGGTGATATTTGAATCAGGGGAAAGGAAGCGTTGAGGCAAGGGTGGAATCTGGGCAGGTGTAGATGGGGGCAGGGGGAGCATTCTAGGCGATAGAGAGGTGGGAAGGAGGCAGAACTGGTAAGCTGCTTGAGATCAGAAATGTTGCCTTTCATTTCTGTGTCCTCAGTGCCTTGCACAGTGGTTCGATAAATAGCTATTAAATAAATGAATGAGTGAGCGAATAAAGAGAAAGTAGTTTGATTTAGTTGAAGCATAGGGAGCACGAAAGGAGTAATGAGAAATCATGTTGCAAAGGCCACACCTTGAATGGATGTGGACTTTATTCTGCGGGGAATAGAGAAGCCACTGAATGGTTTTTAACAGGGGTAGGGCGTGATGAAAGCTCTGTTGCAGGCAGATTGACCTGATATGTGAGACTGATCTGAGTGAGGCAGAGAGACCATTCAGCCGGTTACTGCTGCAGTCCAGGCAAGAGGTAATAAGCATCTGAATTAGGGCAACAGCAATGGGAACAGAGGAGGGGACAGGTGTGAGAGGTAACAGGAAGGCAGAATTGACAACAGCCAAGCTGTTGGGGGCAGGGGAGGGGGAAAGGGAAGCAAAGATAACAGGGAGATTTTGAGCCTGGGTGGCAGGGAGGATGGTGATGCATTAACAAAAATAGACAACACAGGAGGGGATGCGGGGTTAAGAGGGCAGATGACGAGTTCTGTTCTGCACACGCTGAGATGTGGAGACGCTTTCTTTTCTACCTGTAACATGAATCAACTCTTTACTGGGAAAATACATGAGAGTCGTGAATGGGCTCCCCAGGCAAGCGGCAGCATCGGCCCATATTTAGGGACTGGGTCAAGACCCAAGTCATTTCCTGAATGCTGATTTTGCCAACAGAATCTAATGGTGCTTTACACAGAGAAATTTTGGGGAAAAAAATAATTCTGTATTAATAATGATTTGAGATAAAAACCTGCCAGCGTTCTTCCTTTCCCTCATTACTAATGAATTAGGAGATACTCAGACCTAATAAAAAAGCACATAAAAGGCTTGTAAGCATCCTTCAGATCTTCCCTACCAGTCAGTCACTTTCATTTTATAAAGCCAGAATTTCCAGTTTTTAAATATTGCATAGGAGCAGCATTTGACTGTGGTTTTAACACTCTATTTCGACAACAGAAGAAGAATGAAGGAGCACTCCCTATGGACTGGTACCATACCAGGAACTGCAAAGATAGTGTTGGAAAGAGGAAGCCACAGTCTAGTGAAAGGGATAAACAAATAAAAACAATGAGCACATACAGCATAGGATGTGCCAGAATAGAAATGTAAGTAGGCAAGAAATTTGAGAGTTATTTATTCTATCTTCAGAGAAGGGAGTAGAGAAGACTTTGTAGACGAGGTGACACTAGACAATGGATTTGGAGGACTATTGTGGAACAATGATGGGAAATTGTTCCACATAAAGATAGGAGATGAAGAAAATGGAGACAATTGTTTGTAGAGGTTGAGTGGAAAGAAGGAGAGAGACAAAAAAGAGAATCAGAGGCCATATCAAGAAGGGCCATTACATATGTCAAATGCTGAGGGACACAGACTTTGTTTTAATGAGGTGGTTAGACCAGCACTCTGGATGGGTCACTGTGGCAGCACCATAGAGAATGTCTTAAAGGGATGAGGATGTGAGATGGGGAGAGGACAGCAGTTAGAGGTATTGTCACAGTCCAGTGACAGACGGTAAAGGTCAATGGAGATACAGAGGCAAGATTAAAACATAAAAGATGGTTTTAGGAGACAAATCCACTGGACTTGTTGATTAAGCAAAGAGAGAAGTCTTAGGATAGATCTTAGATTGTGGAATGATGATTTGAACTATAGAAAAGAAAATCATAGGAGCAGAAACATTTTGAAGCAAAAACAAATTTTGACTTAGGATTTGGGCGTGTTGAATTAAATATCTTTGGGTGAAGGGGCGCCTGGGTGGCTCGGTCGGTTGGGCGTCCGACTTCAGCTCAGGTCACGATGTCACGGTTCGTGAGTTCGAGCCCCGTGTCGGGCTCTGTGCTGACGGCTCAGAGCCTGGAGCCTGCTTCGGATTCTGTGTCTCCCTCTTTCTCTCTGCCCCTCCCCCGCTCGCCATCTGTCTCTGTCTCTGTTTCAAAAATGAATAAACATTAAAAAAAATAAAAATAAAAAATCTTTGGGTGAAGCCATCCAGGTATCGCTGTCCAGTAGATATATACATCCAGTAGATACATACATCCACTAGATGTATATATGTCTGACACATAGGAGCAAATTTAGAGCTGAACATTAAGCATGGAATTAAAACCACAGGATTCATACCATTCTTCAGCAAAACATGAAGAGTGAGAAGAGAGAAGCCTCAAGGACAGAATCTGGGAATAGTCAATCTACAGGAGATGACACGGATACAAGGAAAAAGACTGAGAAAGACGGGCTAGTGAGTTAAAGGAAGAACAAGGAGACTGTGACTCAAGGAGCCAAAAAGGAGACAGTGTCGGCTAGAAGGGAGTGGTGGGCAAATCCAAACAGCACAGGGAAGCGCAGTAAGAGAGGACTGTTATTGTATGTTGTCATCAGGAAGAGACCAAATGGGGACTGGATGAGGAGAGAGAGTTATGAAGAAGAAAGAAACTGTAAGTCTAGACTAAATTGTCTGGAAGTTAGGGTAAGAAGGGAAGGAAAGACCGAGGTAGGGACAAGGGTGGGATCCTTCATTTACTAGAGGCACTATGGGGTGGCTAGTGTTCTCTCAGCCCTGCAAAGTCCACTAGATTAATGAGTAGCATGTATTCCCTCTTTCTTAGTTCCTTCCATCCTATTGCAACCTCTCCTAAAACACATAGACATGCATTTATTATTTACCTCCTACTGTGTGTCAGCTACTGTACTAAGGTTCTACATGTTGGGGAAAGTATGATAAATAAGATACAGCCTTTATCCATAAACAAACAATTGAAAGGCAATGGGATAAGTGCTATAAAATCTCTCTCTATATAGTCAGTGGTGACTTGAGCTGGCTCATACTAGCTCATTCCCACCTCTGCATTCCGTGATGTTAAGTTGGTAGCTTGAAACCAGCTATTGTGGAAGTATTTACACAATGGGAATTGCCATTTACACAAATGGCAATCATTATTTTTTTCTCCCAGAGAGACGGTTGTTAAACATTCACCAGCAAGTCACCGGATATGGCAAAAGTGAATGAAATGGCAGAATAATGGGCTGGGGGAAAGCCCACTTCCTGGGGAATGGGAAGGGTATTGACAAATGGGCAGGAATTTGATGGCAAAGAAAAAGGGGAGGAGTCTGTAACTGGTGGAAACAGCCTGAGATACAGGGGTGGGGAAGCATCAACTCTAGCAGAGACATTAAGTGGTGAAGGGCGAAGGGCTAAGGGAAATCCTGAGCCTGAAAAGAAGAATGGGCTTTGGGGTGCCCGAGTGGCTCAGTCAGTTCTGCGTCCAACTCTTGCTCTCAGCTCAGGCCCAAGATCTCATGGTTTGTGAGTTCAAGCCCCGTGTTGGGATCTGTGCTGACAGCACAGAGCCTAGTTGGAATTCTCTCTCTCTCCCTCTTTTTCTGCCCCTCCTCCACTCATGCCTGCACACTCTGTCTCTCTCTCAAAATAAATAAATACTTAAAAAAAGAAGAATGGGTTTTCCCAGATCATATTGCTTCTTATATGTCCAGCTAAAGATTTTGAAGTAGGGAGCCACTGAAGGATTTTAGGCATAGCAGTTACACAGTCATTAAATATTTTAGAATGACCTTTCTGAAGGAATGGGCAAAGATTACTAGTAACCCACCAAACTCTGTTCTTCTCTTCTTCAAAGTAATAAACTTTAGTCTTGTCCCATGGTCATGTAGCTAGCCAGAGAGTATATTCCCCTTTCAATGATATATGGTTTTGTGGCTTAGTAGGCTAATGAGATAGATGTAAATAGAAGTTATTCATGAGTCTTCCAGGTCATTTCCAAGTTCAAAGACAAGTTGTTTATCTTCCTTTGAACTGGTACTCAGGTTAGACCGTGTTCAGCTTCAACCATGCAAATGGAAACGACGTCCCGGGGGATGGCAAAGAAGCAGGATGGAAGGAACTACATTTCCTGAAGTGACCCTCTTTACCTGTACTTCTTACCTTCAGATATTCTCATACAGAGAAGTAATTATTTTAAGCCACCGAATTTAGGCTTCCATTCTGATGGTGTAACAGTTACTAGACTTTCTCGCTCATTATAAAAATACCATCAACTGTAAAATACGTGAAGTGACTTTTTTTTCAGGCATTGAAAAATAGGACGTTCAAGACCATTGAGAAAAGGAAAATACACATAGGGCAGTGCATGGTATCTTATGATCCAGCATTAGAAGCCACATGGTGTTTTTTGGTTTTGCTGTCACACCGGTCTGTCTAGGTTCAAGTAGTGAAGACATGGAATCTATCTCTAGATGGAAAAGAGGGGAAGTTCCAGAAAAGGATGTGGGACTGAAGATATTCTTGTGGCCACATTTGGGAAATGCAATCTGTCATACCTACCCTGTGATCCAGAAATCCTACTCTAAGGTATCTACCCAAGAAAAAATAAATGTCCACAAAAATACTTGTATATGAATATTCATAGCAGCATTATTTATAATATTTGCATTTGATCCAAATGTCCCTTGGCAGGAACATAGAGAAACAAATTGAAGTATATTCATACAATGGAATACAATTCAGCAAGAAAAAGGAATGGATTATGGACACACACAATAATCTGAATGATTTTCACAGATATTATTCTAAGCAAAATAATGAAAGAGTATTTCTATATTATTCCATTTTTGTTAAGTTCTAGAATAGGCAAAACTAATCTTTGATGAAAAAACAGATCAGAAAAAAAATGATGGCTGATGGGAGACGGCAGTATTGACTAGGAAAGAGCCTAAGAGAATTCTGGGGTGATAGATATATCTCTTGATAGAGGTGTATGATATCTATAGGTATAGACATAAGCATTTGACAACACTTAATGAATTGTACACTTAAGATCTGCACATTTTCACTGTTTACATGTTTTACCTGAAAAAAATCATAAACAGATGTTAAACTCAACTTCGTAAACTTAGTTTTAGCAGTTGCACATATTAGGAATTCTGGAGTTATTTTCTGTTTACTCTAGGCTTGGAAAAAATGAGTAAATATATCGGAGATCATGAGAGTCAGGCTTCTTACTCTTGGAGAAAAGAATCAGACATACAAAAAAAGGAGAAAGAATGTGTCCTATAGCACACGTAATTTTACTATACATGTATGTATCAATCTATCTGTCATATACATGCATATATGTTAGTTCTGTCTCTTGAGAAAGCCTGGAAACAATGACCACTTAGGACCACTAGGTGTATACAGAACCCAGATACTGGTTTCTAAATACTATTCACCATTAAAAGGAACAAGTGTCCCTTGGAGAAAAGGCTCAAAGGACAAGATGAACCTGACACGTCGTGTTGTGTAAGAAAGAAAATTGTCAAAGAATGGTGGAGAGACATCAAAAGGACACAGGAGTCAGCTAAAAGGGGCTCCCACTTGCTAAATCAGGGCAATTTGAGCATCGAATGATTATAATTGACTACAACCTATTGAATAAAATAAGAATCTATAAGTTTTTACAGATATAAATAGATTATTATTAAACAGCCCCAATGAGTAAACATGAAAGGAATGAAGGAGCTAGAAAACCATCAATGGATGTTAAAACCACTGGGTGAAAATTTGACGAAAGACATGATAGTTCCCATATTCTCAAATTATTTCCCCACAAATGACTTACTAGTTACAAGAGAAGAAACAATAACTTCACAGAAATGAAAACTGGTAGATGCCACCTTAACCAAATAATCAAAGTTAATATCACTAGTATTGGGACGAACTGACATCACAGACCTGCCAAAGCGATATTCCTGCCCAAATTGCCAAGCCTGAATTGACTTACAAGGAAACATCAGGCAAATCCGGACTGTGTCACATTCCACGAAATAACTAGCCTGTACTCTGAAAAACTGTCAAGGTCAAGCAAGACAAAGGAAAGCAGGGGAACTATTTCAGATTAAAGAAAAAAAAGAAAAAAAACTAAAGAGGCATGACAAACTGAATGCAGTGTATAATCCCGGGCTACACCTTAGACCAAAGGAAACAAATCTTACAAAAAACGTTATTGGGAGGATTGATAGCACTTAAATACGGACTGTGGGTTAAATGTAACTATTATATCAATGTTAAATTTCCAAATTTTGATTGTTCTACTATAGTTATATAAAAGAATGTTCTTTCTCTTAGGAAACATGGAAAGGCACAATGAAGTATTTAGTTGTAGAAGGTCATGATGCCTCAGCTTACTCTGGAATGGTTTACAGATGAAAAGCACACACATGTAAGGAATGAGAGAGAGAGAGAAAAATAGAAACAATTGATTAGTTTGGGTATGGGACATACGAGAATTATTCAAGGGTTACAACTTGTCTGGAAAGCTTGAAACTATATGTAAATAAAATAAGTCTAAATCAAGACCAGGAAGAAAAAAAAAGTGATAACTTTTAGAGAGGCATAATGGGGATGGAACAGACTATGGAAAAGAATTGAAATGATTGGGTTACTTGTAAGTTTCTAATGGAGAAACTAGATGAATAGTGTTGTTACAAACGAAAGCGTTCCCATGGAGGACGGGAAGTGTCTGGGCGGGTAGTGAGATAATGAGATCATTTGTAGGCAGTATTGAGTTTCGTTGCTAGAGGGTCATCTGGTTTGAACTATGCAGCAGGCAGATGGTGTACTGGTCTGGGGCTCCTTCGTACAACGATCCTATGTGGCTCAATAATCCCTGAAGTTGGGAAGAAGAGAGAGCCTCAAATAGCATGCTCGCTTTAGTCCATTTACTCTAGCCTGACTCTGACATTCCAGGGCACGTGCCTAGACTGTAACTCCAGTGATCACTTTTTGAAATCAGGAGGGCTTTGAGGAAGACAAGGACTTGACGATTGATGGGGCAAGAGGGGGTGCTTGTTGGTACAGCCGGTCCACCATGGAGTTCATTGCCTCATGAGGGACTAGTACGGGCTGTCGCGACACAGCTACTTCTGGGAGACCTCTCCTCTTCTTCATCTCTCATGTCTCATCTGACCCCCTCCCCAACCTCCACTCAGGAGGAAAAACTAGACCTAAAAGCCCAAGGTCCTTCAGACAGACAAATAGATTCTGACCAACGTGATAGAACATTTGCTTGGATCCCACGAACTTTAAAAAATACATATATCACAGAGCCCTACTCATCTGATACACACTATCATTGTGTATGCCCAGTTCCTTCTTGGTGGACCACCCCTTGGCTGGCTATGGAATTCATCTCAGCAGGGTCTTGCCGACATGCATGGCCTCTGATTCAGCATTTTGGAGGCTTTTTACCGTATGCCAAACGCACCAGGCTACTTTCTGGTCAGGTCCAGAACTCG
Source organism: Prionailurus viverrinus (assembly GCF_022837055.1). Lineage (NCBI taxonomy): Eukaryota > Metazoa > Chordata > Mammalia > Carnivora > Felidae > Prionailurus > Prionailurus viverrinus. The sequence goes on along the minus strand of NC_062567.1, from coordinate 44,182,205 downwards.
ACAATACTACGAGGCTCCAAATCCATTCTAGCTGCTTTTGAAAAATATTATGAAATAGCTCAGATGTGCAAAAATTATACGAAGAAGAAGACTATGAGGTTGTGTGTGTTAGTTTTACGTTACCCATGAGACACTCAGCAGTTGAAAACGACACTCGTTAGTGAGCTCACAGTTCTGTGGGACGGCAGTCTAGGCACCGGGTGGCTGGGTGCTCTGCTCAGGGTCCCACGCTGAAATCAAAGCATCGGCGCACTCGTCACTGTTCCTCTCCCCTGTGCCTCAGGGTCCTTCTCCTGGACCAGGCTCATTCAGGTTGTTAACAGAATTCCGCTCCTCGCAGTTGTAGGACAGAGGACCCCATTTCCGTGCTGGCTGTCCACTGCCACCACCCTCAGCCAACAGAGGCCACTCTCAGCTTGTTGCCACCCGGCCCCCTCCATCTTCAATCCAGCAACAAAGACTTCCTGTCACGTCAAATCCCTTCCGTGCTTCAAATCTTTCGCACCAGGATGAGTTCAGCTGATTACCTCAGGCCCATTTAGCATAATCTTATTTTAAGGCCTATCTTAAAGTCAACTGATTTGGGACCTTAATTACATTTACAAAATCCCTTCTCAGCGGAACTGCAATTAGTGTTTGATTGAATATCTGGGAAAAGGTACGTGTACACCAGGTGGCGAGAATCTTGAGGACCCTCTTAGAATTCTGCCTACCACACCGTGAATCCACCGCTCAGTTTGAGAAAGAGCCTATTCTAATAAATGGACGCCCCTATGTACCCCTCCACTCCCCACCATACGGAATGTAGTGTTTTCCATTCCTCTGCACTTTTTTTTTACATATGTAGGTATCCCTGATCAATACAGAGTCATTGTTTTACATGTTTTTAACCCAACGCATTCTCCTGCAACTCTCTGTTTTACTGCATTCATGAAACGCATCCGTGTTGATCTGCATAACGTCCGCTCATTTATTTTCACCGACGTAAAATATTTCATTGTATGACTATATCATGATTTATTCATTCTCCTACTAACAAACATACAGATTATATTACCATCTTTGTGATTAACAGATGGCTGCTGCTACAAGCATTGCTCCACGGGTTTCCTATACGTATGCAAATGTATACCCAGGAGAACAGTAGCTGGGGCATAGGGTTATGCATGCACACCTTTGACTTATCCAGACATGACCAAATTGTTCTCCAAAGTGGGTACACCAATTGGCACACTCATTCCGGCTGCTGGTTACTAGTGATACAAATGACCAACTTACGGTGCCTTCTTTATGCAACGTGTAATAATCTCTGCACACATAGTGTCATATTTTGTAATCATGAACTTATGAACTACGTATCATTATTATACCTACTTTACCAATGAGAAAACTGAGACTCAGAAAGGATAAGTATCTTTCCTAAAGGCACATCGTTAGTAACAGAACCAGGATTTCAGTCCATCGACCTGAATCCACAGAATTTGCTCTTAATCACTACACAACACTGACTCCCTTTCCCCCAGGGAAAATGAGACAAGCTGCAGGAAGGGAGGGAGAGACAGGGTAGAAATGAGACTCAGATGTGTGGCCTCCACCCCCATCACCACCACTTCCCTTCTCATCCAGACATTCTTGGGACTCCATCTACTGGAAGATGAGGCATAAAATCTTATCATGTAGGAAAAGTTCAAATATGACATCATGCTTTTTCATAGGACTATAGACCCATGTTATGCTCTAGGAAGCATACTGTTCTAAGGTCAAGCCGATCTTCATTTGAATCACATTCCACCATTAGCCAGGTGATTTTTGACCAAGTCTATTAACTTTTCGAGTCCTCATTTTGTTCATCTATACAAGGGATAATGATAACAGCTGCTGAACAACATCTCGCACTGAGCCTGGAACGTGGAGGCACTCAGTAAATGCAGAATTGAATCCTTGAGCGTAGGAGGTTTCAAAGCCTCAGAAGTTCTGTTCCGTCTTTGAGATCTGGAGAAGCGAGGCATCAAGGGTGCGGTGACCCATTCACAGTAGTAGAAATGGTCCCGCACTGTCAGCAGATCTGGTGGAGGAAGGGACGGCAAACAGAGGTGGCAGCAGTTATATAACTATGGGGGTGTGATGAGTCACATGGCACACAGGGACATGGGGACTCTCTACGAGGGAGGGGAATACAATATGCTGTAAGCCCCCATCTATGGCCCACATGGCTCCCGCATGCAGAAACCAGATCCGCAGGCACACAGAGATAAGGCGATGCAAAGGCAATGCATGTGGTTGGGCCTGATCTTAAAGGGAGAGACTGAAGGACAGTAAGGGCCCAAAGGTAAAAGCATTGACATTTACTTTAGCTGAGGTCAGAGATAGGCTAACAATGTCCGTGGGGCAGTCAGGCAGGATTCACTTTTCTAGGGCAGCTTCTCAAAGATACCATTCACAAAGGCACACACACGCAAGTCTGTCTGTTTAGTCTACAAACGACCACTTCTTAAAAGGGGTGCTAGATGGGGGCTGAATTGGGCTAACTTCAGTGCACCCAGCTCTGCGCTTGGTGCCACGTTAAAAAGCGAGATGAGCCAGACCTGTCCCTGGTTCTCAGGGAGGCTGGCTCCTGCTCTTTTCCAGTGCCCTCCATGAGGGCACTCTACAGCTGTGTGCTCCAGGTTTCTATTCCTCCAGGACTCCTCTCCCTCCTGGAAGAGTGTTGTCTCAGGAATGAAGTCTCTGAGCCTGTAAGATAAATGATCTATTATCTTGGTCCCGGCTAAAATGTGGTCTCCTCGCTAAGGAATGCTGCTAACACAGAGAGAACTTCGGGTAAGCAAGGGAGATGCGGTTGGTGAGGTGATCTCTTGGCACAACTCTCTCCTGCTGGGGAATAAGCAGGGGGATGATTTTTGTACATCACAGTTCTGAAAGAGAAAGAAACTGTGGAGACATGAAGGTGTTGGCTCTGAGAAGGCCCAGCACCTAACAGCATCATTAGCCCTGATCTCAAGGTACGTTTTAGCTGAAGGTAGCCTCATCTGGCAAAAGTTCCTCATCTAGGAGGAGCCAAAATGAGAAGGGAGGCTCCAAATGCCTCTGCCCCAGTGAGGGAATGATTACTAAGAAGATGCATCAGTGCCAAAGCCAGAAGTCCAACAGTGAGGAGGGACTGGGTCAGTCAGATGCCCATGTTGTAGGGAATAATGGACAAGGCAGACATCTTACTTTGCAATGGAATGATCTTGAAGGCCAGCAGGCAAGCCTTAAGGAACCTGAGCCATTAAAGATGTTGAAAAAAAGAGGAAGGGAAGGGGGGAAGGGGAAGAGAGGAGGGGATCCTGCTTCTCACACGCAAGCCCCAGGATCCGGAATCTTTAAGGGAGGAAGTATTCCTGTTCACATGATCATTTCTGGATAAGAATGGAGAAATAGGGCTGGTTGTTCCCAGACTTCAAGTACTAGAACTTTCCCCACTGGGGTTGCGCTAGATAAACAATGGTAGCAGGGCCATCTAGGTGCAGGATGGTGCCCCCAACACCAGTCTGGGGGAAAATAGTTCTACTATTGATGATAATAAGCTACCTTGGGGATTAAGCCCCTAAGTGAAGAGGCAGATGGCCCTGGTTCCAAACTGTTTCTTTGTGGCTGTATCACAGTCTGGCTGGGGGTGAGTCATTTCCCGGAGCATTTTGGTTTCCCATCTGCAAAGTGCCCTGATAGTCCCAAACCTGGGCAAGGGGGAGGGGAGGGAGAAGGAAGAGTCCAGAATGAGTAAATATAACTTCAGATTCAGCTTGGCTTCGAGAAGGAAGCAAGGCACTGCTTTCCTTTGGTTGAGAAGGACGCTTGCTTCTATGTTGGGTGATAGATGTTTCCCCGGTTCCACCTAAGCTTAATTTTTCTCCAGGGCTGAGGGCTATAAAAGGTCTGGCCTTTGGAAGGGTAGCAGAGTTTAGAAAAGCATTCCCTCATACTAGCCTCCCAGGGCATGACTCAAATATATGCCTCAACAAAACGGAAAATTAGCATATGTTAATAACCTTTAGGGTCTCTGACAAAGAGTCAAAACTATAAAAATATTGGTGATGTTTATTAAATTTTTTCTGATTATAGAAGTGATATGTGCACACTTCAAAAACATTAAACGTTCACAACCCATAAAGAGGGTAATAAAAATTACCCATAAACAATGGTCAATATTTTGGTTTCAATCTCTCTATATGTAAATAAGATGATGGGAATGCATTATGTGAATCCAATTTTACATCTTACTTTTTATACTTTATACTGTGAGCATTTTCCAGGGTCATTAAATATGCTTCAGAACCATGATTTGTAATAGTTTCATAAAATTCCTTCCTACGAGTACAATATAATTTATTTAACCTTCACCCGTTTGGGGACATTTATGCGTGCTGTTTCCTATTTTTCTCTCTTATAAATAATGGTATAACTTAAGTATTTTATACGAACTTATGATTATTTCATAGGAATAGATTCCTAGAAGTGAAATTCCTGAGTCAAAGTTAGCAGACTTTCAATGGCAAAGAGCAGAAAACAAAACTCAAATCGGCTTAAAAATAAAGCAATTTTGTTGTCACATGTTAATTAGAATTCCAGAAGCAGACCAATTTCAGGTTGACTGATCCAGTGATTCGGAGATGCAGTCAGGGATCCATTTTCTTCCTCTCTCATCTGTCAACCACAAAGCCAACTCTGTCCTCGGCTGACTTCCCTCATGGTTATAGGATGGCTACCAGCCACAGTTAAGGCTACAGATGTTCTCACTTACATCTAGTGGGAGAGAGTACATTTCTGTCCCTGCATTTCAAGCCAGAGTTTTGCAATCCATCCTGATTGGAATATAGGCCCTAAGCCTGTCCACAAACCAGGGACCGTGGACCAGGAGTTCGGATGCTCTGATTGGGTTAAGTCCACCAGAGCCTATCCGTGATGGGAGGGAGACAGGGAAGTGGTCAGTTTCCCTGGAACATATGGGTCCTTGGAGAAAAATGAATGATCAAATAAAGACCTTAACAGTAGGAAGAGGAGAAAGGCAAAAATGAGGGCTGAATTCGCACCAACAGACATTTTTTAAGGGGCTTGACATGAATTTTCAAATTATTTTCCATAAGGGTTATACCAATGTAAAATCAGCAGTATATTAGAAGGTCTGTCTAACCATACCCTCACCAGCACCGATTATTGTGTCTTAAAATATTTTAAAACTACTTCATTCCAATTTGATAGGCCCAAATAATTATTGCATCCCTATGTAAATTTATATGATTGCTTCTTATTACGTGCCTGTGGCCATTTAAGATTTCAAAACCTTAAAACTTAAATTCTGATTATAAACACTCCAAGCTTAAGGCTGACCTACCCGATCCCCTAAGCATTGAGTAACAAAGATTGTAATATCTGGGTGCTGTCTCTACCAGTGAGTGGAGGCGAGGTTTAGTCTCTAGCTCCTAACATTTCCTCAGCGAGCGCCCGGGTGCTCATATTATCTGCTATGCTTCTAGGAAAACAATTCTCCCCTCATTCCAGCCCCAGTTCCTAGCTTGCCTTCTAACGCCCCATTAGGATTGGAACTCTGATATTCTCCTCCAACTAGGAGGGGTATCTGGCTAAACCCCAGCACCACATTTCAGTCACAGTGCTTTTGCTGAAGCGGGAAAGAAGCGCTCTTCTACCAAGGTCCTGGATTGCTGTGCCCTGAGAACCAACACTGTGCCCTCTCCTTGTACCCTGAGCTTCCTAAAATGCCATTTCTACATCTCAGACTGGACCGGTGCTTATGACATAATTTGACTGCTTGCAAGGGCAGTTCTATAGCCAGGGCAGTCTCTCTAGAATTGCCCTCATGACCCCTGATTACTTCTAACCCCCTCCAGTCCACCATTGCGTTGCACCTTTCATCTTTGCTACAGCTAACCTGATGTGATTCATCCAACACACAGAAGTCTCCTTCCTCACCATGCTTGGCTCCTTTTGAAACCCTCCACTCCTTAGTTTCCCCCTTCCAGGGGGTTGAGAGGAAACAAGGGGAGAAGGTGCGTATCATCAAAAGGTAGAAACGGGCTCCAGACTGTACCTTCCAGACAAGGCACTAGCAAGAGTCACCAGGAAGCAAGGCCCTATCAAATAGGTTGCAGTATTCACAATAGTAATATATGCTGTGCTGAGCTCAAACCTAGGCTTTGAACACAGGGAAAGAGTTCATAGCGATTATAGAAAAGTCCCCCAGGATGCTGGTTCAATGTGCTGAAAATCTTGGACAGGTTCCTCAATGCATGGAATGTTGTAGGTAGCGGGGATGTTAGAGATCATCTTCATTCGTCTCACTTATCGGCAAAAAGTGCCAACCTTGGGCTAGTTGCTGGGAATATAAACGTGAATCAGATATGAGCTCTATCCCCAAGAGTGGGAAAGACCAGGAGAAACAAATGCATACAAAAAAGTAGTATTTGTGCTGTGATAGACATTTGTTCATCTGGAAACAGAGAAAGGTGAGTTCAGATGAGCTTCACAGAAGATATACCTTGAACTAAGTCTTAAAAAGTACACAAGTTTTCTCTAGGTGCACAAAATGGGGTGGGATATGCTAAAGACAGAAGGAAGCTGAGGAAAAGTTGGAAGGCATGAAATATCCTACCATATTCTAAAGAACTCTGAATAATTCAGTGTTGCTAGAGTTATGAGGAGGGATGGGCAAGAAATGGGACTACAGAAGGGCGCCTGGGTGGCTCAGTCAGTTGGGCGTCTGACTTCGGCTCAGGTCATGATCTCGCGGTCCGTGAGTTCGAGCCCCGCGTCGGGCTCTGTGCAGACCGCTCAGAGCCTGGAGCCTGCTTCCGATTCTGTGTCTCCCTCTCTCTCTGACCCTCCCCCATTCATGCTCTGTCTCTGTCTCAAAAGTAAATAAACGTTAAAAAAAAACTTAAGAAATGGGACTCCAGAAATTGATCAAACAAATGAAAAGATTTTGAGTTTACACTGTGGGCCGGAAAGGAAAATATGTAGATATCTATTTCAGATATCTCTGTGGAGATTGAATAAATCACCATACTGCAGGGAAATAGGAGATTAGAGTCACAGTTCAGGTATAAGATTGAAAGGAGGAGACCTATGAGAGATAATGAAAATTAGAATGCCCCAGGTTTAGTTACCAGTTAGATGAGAACTGAGGGAATAAGGAGTAGTATAGGAAAGCTACTAAATCATTTATTCACGCACTCATACATTCATTCAAGCCTTTATTTATCTACTCAATAAATATTTGAGTGCTTGCTAATTGCTACTTAGGCTTGCAGGATATAAGCTAGTCATGATCTCTGTCTTTATGAAACTTACAGATAATTGAACAAGTGGTAACAATAAGAGTCATTAGTGTTATGATAAGGGGAGTACAGAGAGATTAGGCATGATTAATCTTATCTAGGGGACAGATAAAGCCTAGCTGAGAAACTGATGTTTACACCCATACTGGAAGGAGGAGCTGAAATTCACCGGGTTGAGACAAGGGTGAAGGAAGTGTTCTGCACAGAGAAAAATAATTAGTGCAGACCCAGAAGAGAAAAGCTTGCCACATCTAGAAATTGAAAGAGGAGAAATATGACTAGAGTATAAAAAGAGAGGGTGAGGGGCAGGATGTGAAGGCAAAACCAAGACTAGACCCAGAAAGTAAATGCTTGGTAAGCAACGGGAGAGTTCAGACTAGATTCTAAAGGGCTGGTAAGCATGGGGGGACCTGGGCGGCTCAGTCAGTTAAGTGCCTGACTCTTGATATCGGCTCAGGTTGTGATCTTGTGGTTGTGATCTGGTGGTCATAAGATTGAGCCCCACTTAGATCGAGCCCTGTGCTGGGTTCAGCGTAGAGCGTGCTTAGGATTCTTTCCCTGCCCCTTCCCTGCTTGCTCACTCTCTCTCTCTCTCTCTCAAAATAAATAAACATTAAAAAAATAAAGGGCTGGTAAGCAATTTTGCAGAGTGCAGAACATACTGCAAAATGTCCAAACTCGGCAACGTGGCTTGTCAGGTGAGTGGCATCATCAGATATGCATTTGGAAAAGATTATTCTATCTGCATGATGGAAACTGATTTGAAGAAGAGCAGGCCTTGAGGCAGGAAGACCAGATAAGAGGTTGATGCAACACTCCGATAAGATCAGAACCAAATTAAAGGGAGCCGCTTGGTAGTGCCTGGAGTGTCAATTTATGGAGGGAAATGCACACCTCGGTAAGTTTCTAAAACATCAATAGAAATGTATTAAGGTAGACACAATTATATTTTCAGACGTCCTGCCCACCAGAAACATTGTATGTAAAGAATGCTTTGATCAGTGCTGTAATTGTGGAGAACACTCACTGTGGTTATGGGGGATACCTTGCTGCCTCGACCACCCCCTTCCAACCCTACAGGGAGAAATGGTAGACTTACAGAACATGATTTCTGAATTATTTCACAAGGAAGTATGCAAGTGTGGGGCCAGAGCTGAACTGTTGAAAACAATAGGAGATCAGCAAATATTTTCTGTAAAGAACCAGATAGCAAATACGTAAGCGTTGCTGGCCAGTTTGTTTCAACTACCAACCTCCATTGTTTTTTGTGAAAGCAGCTAGAAACAACACAGAAATGAATGGGCATGGCTGTGTTCCAATAAAAGTTTACAAAACTGGTAACTAGTACACTAGCTTTAGTTTCCCAGCCCTTACAATAGAAGGTAATTCTTCCATGGGTCTTCCTTCTCTGTGCTTTCCCTCTAAATAAACAGTGAATTTACATTTACACAATGTTGCTTTGAAGGTATGCCAAAAAACTGGCCTGCCTGGAGAATCCACACATCTTGCATCCATCCTCGAAGGACAGATGGTGGTGATCTGGATTATGGCAGCAGAGAAGGAGAGAAGTGGATAAAGCCAAGGTCTATTTAGATAGTGGCATTATTAGGACTTGGCGATTGGTTGGATGTGCATTGAGGCAGAAGATGGAATGAAGAAGACTTCTGCATTTCTGGTTTTGCCAACCAGTAGACGCTAGGGCAACAGAAAAGAAGAAGCTATCTGGAGAGTGGAAATGAACAGAGTACTTCAGATGTTTTCTATTTGAAATGTCTGAATGGCATACAGATAAAGATAACTCTCTAGTAAGGAGTGAGATTTCTGAGCCTGGATCCCAGGAAACAGTTCCTGGACTGGAAATATAGGTTTGAAAGTCATCAGTAATTAAATGAGTGAAATAACTCAGATATAGAGAATGGCAGAGGGCTAAGAACGACAAGCCTGGGGACAAGCGTCTCAGGGACAGGCAGAAGAAGAGAAACCAGAGAAAGGGAAAAGAACCAGCCCAAGGGAGGAGAGTAAATCCAGACAAGTGTGGAATCCCAGAAGCCAAGGAACATGGATTTCAGTAAAGGGAAAGTGGTCAGCAGGGTCCAATTTTTAAAGGGAAACAGAATTTTCTTAGAATGCTAGAGACATACGCATCTAGCAATGCCCCTGCTTCCCACAGCTCATTTTATGTAAAGGAAAGAGATCTTAATCCTAGCTTCCATTTTTCCTTTCCTCTTTCCCCAGCAGAGACAACTAATGAGCAGAAATAAATGTTCCAAGATCAACATCCAGGGCCCAATTGCACATTAGATATCAAGAGGAAGGAATCTGGTTTCCCACCAAAAGTACCTGGGATTCTGGGAGATAAATATGAAAAGGGGGCAGAGGTCCCTTTCCTCCACTCAGATCCCTCAGAACATCGTCTCTTTTCTTTTCTGAGGACCACAACATCCTGATGGGCTCAGACTGCTGTCTCTATTTGCCTTCCCAAGCAAATCCCTTAAATCCCTACTGTCTCCTTCAATGCTTCCTCTTCTAAGGCTGCCACCATTTCCAAAATCACCAATGCTATCATGCCCAGGCATACCAACAACAACCATCTAGTTTATCAAAGAAGCTTGAAAATAACTAATTAATTCCATCTCCCATACGGTGAAGAAAACAAAAGTTTGTAATGAGGAAGCCATGGCTGAGCTGCCCTTGCTGTTCTACAAGACAGGAAGTGCTAATTATGGCAATAAGCCCCTGCTGCGGTCCAGCAGGAGGAACACAACTGACTTCCCAACCTGCCAAAACCCTTTTCTCCCTGCCTGCAGTCTCCAGGAGGGAGCAGGGAAGAAATCCTGGGTGGCCATCCACCCCAGAATCTCAGCTTGCAGCTCACAGCCTCTTGGGACGGTGCATAAGCTTAATGGGGCAGCTTAGTGGGATGTGTACCGGGGATGAAGAAGAAAGCCCATTACCCAGATAGAGCTTGACGGAGGCCACTGGGAATTAGACTACGATAGAGATTATCTTGGATACGGAGCTTTCTGGTGCTAATCCGGAGGCCAAGGCTCGATGTGAAAGGGAGACGTTCCTCTAAGCTGTCTATGAAACGGCTCTTACGTTGAGGGAGTTCCATTATTACCCTTGGAGCTTCCTCAGAATTCAGTCCCGAGGGTTTATCATTGCACAGATTTAATCACAAAACATTAGCGATTAGAGCATTTAGAAGTACCACTGGTTCTAGTCTATAAGCTGGGGAAGTTATAGGATTGTTTCTTACCTACATTGTCATGGCAACAAGCATGCAGCCTGAGAGTAATCCTGGCAAGCTTCCCAAGCATCTGGTGGGAAGAGAATGTTTGAATCTGTGCATAACTGGTTTATTGAGCAGTCAGAACTCGGTGGGGTGTATACATAAAATAATTGTATTTTTTCCAGTCACCGCTTCCCTCTTGCTCTGTAGAACCTCCTTTTCCTAACACATAGCACACCCTTCAATAAGATTTGAGGCAGATTCCATCATTTTCTGGTCATCTTTGGCTCTTAAAAACGCAGCCCAGTTTCAAGTTTCAGTGGACTTAAATCATGTCTCCTTCCCTCCCTTCGCCACAGCACTGAGCTGTATATTGGTTTCCTAGGGCTGCTCTAAAAAAGTACCACATGCTAGGTGGCTTAGAACTACAGAGATTTATTGTCTCAGCATTCTGGAGGCTTGAAGTCCAAACCCGAGGTATCGTCAGGGGCATGCTCTGCCTGAAAATGCTAGGAGAGGACTTCTTGGACCTTCTAGCTGCTGGTGGCCCCAGGTGTTCCTAGGCTTGGGCACCATCACTGTGGTCATCACATGGTGCATTTCGGTGTCTTTTCACATCACCCTCCTTTTGTGTATGTTTGTGTCCAAATTTCCCCTTTTCTTATTATCAGAGCCCACCATAATGACCTCATTTCCTAACCCCCAGTCCCATCACATTCTGAGGTACTGGGGGTTAGGATTTCAACATATCTTTGGGTGGGGGACATAATTTGGCCCACGACAACCTGGGACGTGGGACGGTAATCTGACTCTGAGATACCTCCTGTGCCCTAACCATACAAATCCCGACTCTTCCAATAATGTTGGGGTGGGAAGAAAGGAGAGAGAGGAGGACGCGTATCTCCTTACATGGCTGGTCTCTGTTGTGGTCCTTTCTCTGCCGCTTATAGCTGCTCCCTCAGCTTACACAGATTGGCCACTGAAGCTCTCCATGCAGTGAGCTTCCAGTCATGGGCTGTCTCTCCTTAGACACATTTGTGAATTCTTCAGAGTGCCATATGAGCCTACCCACAGCACAATGCTGTGATGGAGAAGATTCAGCTCAGGCTTGATCTCTTCTACCCCCTGGCCTTCCAGCTCTAGACCCGGGAGCTACCCCTACCTTCCCAGTGTCCTGCTGCAGAGATCCTGACCCCCAGCAGGCTCTGTGCTCCAGATACAAATTCCAAAACAATAGGAAACATTTCAGTCATCATCCTGTTAGGTATGTTGCATACATACATACACGCATACAGACATATATCTATACCTATAGATAGATATAGATATAGATATAGATATAGATATAGATATAGATATAGATATATAGATATAGATGATATAGAGATAGAGAGATAGAGAGATAGATATATAGATATAGATATAGATATAGATAGATAAGTAGGTAGATAGATGATAGATCATAGATAGATAGATAAATAGATAGATAGATGATACATCACAAGTAAGATATCACTGAGACAAATCAACAGCAGATTAAAGCCTTGGATAATTCAGAAAATATAATAAATTGTGATCACTCTAGAATTATGAGAATTATTTAAGAGACAAATTGTCCTTGTCTTTACTCCTTTTTTCTAAGGCTAATGATTGGTTTTGAACATCATTTTCATGAACTAAGAACTTGTCACAGAGATAGCTGAAGAAATAATAGCCATACATTGCTGATTACAGGGGGACAATAGTGAAAGGGACAAAACATAATGATAGCTACTCCTTATTGATTACTTTCTGTATCCCAGGCAGTGTGCTGATTGCTTTTGTAAGCACTCTCTAGTTTCTTCCTCAAGCTTTGTAAGATAGGAACTGTTTCTGTCCCCAATTTAAAAGGAACTGCTCAGATCAGTAAGGGTCATGAGCAAGACCAAGCAGCTGGTAAGATCCGCAGCTGGAAGTTGAACACAGAAGACCTAAGTGCAAGTTTACATGCTTTCCACCATTTCTCCCTACCTTCCTTGGAATCCATGCCATATGCACACCGTCACTGAGTCCTGCTGACCTGGGGAGTTCTCCTGGATCATGTCTCTCAAGATACTCTCTTTCTCTCACTCAACACAACTATGCTTTGAGTGCACAAAGCATTCAAGTCAGTGTTTAATGTCATTCCCCCTGTCCCGCCTCAGCCTCTGCATCTCTCGGCCTCTAAGGAATCCTATGAATTCATACCTACCTGTGCTGAACTGAGCCATAGTTTCTGCTAATGAAGACTGAGCATGGAGTGGAATTCACCAATATTTTAGGTTTAAATAAGGGTTCAGGGTACAGGGAATAAAAAGAGACACAGATAGGGAAGGAAAAAAAGTGTTGCCCTCAACACAAACCTAAGAGAGAAGAGGGGAGGCTGGGGAAAATAATCACATGCTAACTCCTTTTACCTCTCATAGGTCAATTTGAAATATTCAGGCTAGAAGAAAATCTATGTCATATAACAAAACCCATGTGCAATTATAATTAGGTGTGACAGTATCTGTGTTATGCTCAAAGCCTCTTTGAATATGAACTTGGGAGAGGCAACGGGATGGAAAAGAAGGAGCAGAGGGCTGACAGATGAGAGAGTGTCCTGACTGAAGTCGAGTTGGGGAGGGAAAAAATTTGTGTTCAAGTTTCTCTGACCCTTTCTCAGCAGAGTGCCACCTCTCAAGTGAAGTCAACCATTGTTAAAGGCCCCAGAAGCACCTGTAGTAAATGCTGGACCACAGTGCAGGGTTTTGCATCAGTGGACAAAGGTAAACAGAGAACAGGGCAGGAAACAGCTGGGGAAAGTGAAGTATAATGGACTGATGTCCATGATTCACAGTCCCGGCAAATGTGAATGAAAAAGAAAACTTACAGTTCGCAACAAGCAACGACGCTGGGTCCTCCTATGAGGAAGAGACAGCAAGCACATTAACCCTCTGAATGGAAGAAGCACTGAACTGATCACATAGAACACACACACACACACACACACACACACACCCATCTCCTTTCACTTGCACTCACTGCTCATTGCTAGTGGGCACCTTAGTCTCTGACAGTCACAGCTTCGCGTCCGATGCAGGTGCACTAAGTCATTTTCATTTCCTAGGAGACATAACAGACTGAGTTAGGTCCGTGAGAGTGGTCCAGAGGTGGTTAGTATAAAGACTGTCATAAATAGAAAATTCGCTCCAATACATGTTCCAAGGAAAGAAATTTGAGATGGAGGCCAGGATTGCTATGTCATTGAGGGGAAAGGAAGAGGGCTAAAACCTCAGGTACAGATTACCTTCATTGTCCAAGCACTTCAAGAGATCTACAACTTATACTATTTTTGACACTCTCAGTTTAGTATCTATCAGCCTTTATTGCCACGAAGGGCTCTCTTACACCCAACCTAAGTCATTCTTATCAATGCTCAGCATCATGCAATCATCAATCAGATAGGAAGCTATCCCAAGAGCCACCCCGTTTGATTTTACTTCTACTTTCCAATCTCTTAATCACATTTCTGACCAAATACTAAAAATTTCTTTCTGTCCCCCTGAAACGGTACTGCATTCCTGCAGGCCTCCATCAGCTCATTCGTGTACGAAGTGATCAAGTGCTTACCAGCGTATCAGATCTTGTAAGGGATTCAGATGCAGGCATCCAAAACATGTTTCCCATCTTTCAGAAGCTTGCAACCCCATGACCTTGAAATGTTGAATCACTGCGTGATAGAAATATCGAGTTACAAAAGAACCTGTAGTTTGTTTAACCCGCTCGGCATTTTTCAGCCATACACACCAGTACTATTGATATTTGTATGAACCACTGATGTTGATGGGCATACCATGGGCAGGGAGTTGTACCCAATCTCCAGGTAAGTTACCATCCTCTCCCACTCAAGGAACCATAGCCAAATGCAAGTCAGTGAATACAAAAATTATTATTTGGATAAATTAACGTGCTTTGAATTATTATTATCGAAAAGCTTGGGGCGCCTGGGTGGCTCAGTCGGTTAAGCATCCGACTTCAACTCAGGTCACCATCTCACGGTTTGTGAGTTCGAGCCCCGCGTAGGGCTCTGTGCTGACAGCTCAGACCCTGGAGCCTGCTTTGGATTCTGTGTCTCATTCTCTCTCTGCCCCTCCCCTACTTGTGCTCTGCCTCCCAAAAATAAATAAATGTAAAAAAAAATTATTATTATAAAAAAGCAGATCATTTATAAGCTTGTATAATTTGCTACCACTAGGAACAACACTTTTGAAAAACCATAGTTGAAAAGCATTAATCTAACCCAATTTCCCACCAGGTCTGGGAGTTTTTCTGTGATATCCATGGTGTAGTCATCCTGTCTTTGGTCAGAGAGTTTAGAACCAGAGGGTTCCTTGCCTAACTAAACCCCTTCCGTAACCTTCCTTTAATCCCCCCATCTTGACCTCCACAGAGCAGCCCCCACTGTTGAAGAGTTAAAGCCTCTCTACTTTGAGTGACGTGCACTGCTCCGTTCTGCTGCTACGTATCCTATTGTAGTCTGATATCTAATTTGTCAATTCTAAATGTAACTGTAGCCTAACGTTCAGACTCTGGCTTCCATCTCTTCTCTCTCGATACTTTTTCTTTCGGAGACAGCCACATTAAATAAAGCCCTCTCAGGTCTACATTTCCCCTCTCTGTGGGTTTTCCACTGAGCTTTAAACCTACATTTGCCTCTGCTTCTGGACGTTTCCCTCTCTTACCTGCAGTTCTATGCATCTAAAATGAAATGCTACATCCTGTTCCATATGATTGAAATCTAAAGTTCCTCCTTCTGGTTCCTACACTTCTCTATACGATATTGCCTGTCAGAATCTCTGGAAGCTATTAGGCACCCTGAAATTGCTTATTGGCTACTGACTTTCTGTACGCCACAAGAAATTTGAAGTCAGGGTCCTGTCTTAATCATCATGGTATTTTCCACATCTAGGCCTGACATCTGACAAATAGCACACACTCAATAAATGAATGAATGTGCATGTATGTAGGTGAGTGGGTGTTACTGAATCCTCTTGAAATCCAGGCGTGAAACATTCAAGATCCACATTTGACCCAACTCTCTCTTCAACCCCATATTGACCCAGCCATGAAAACTTGTTGATTTTTCTCTCCCAGTTTCTCTCTCTTATGTCTACCTACTCTCCACAGCGAATGGCCACCCCTGACCTTGCTAAGTTGTTCTGGCCTCATGCTTAGACCTCTGTGACAGCCTCTTAAATAGCTGATCTTTTTTTTTTATGTTTATTTATTTTGTTTGAGACAGAGAGAGACAGAGCATGAATGGCAGAGGGTCAGAGAGAGAGGGAGACACAGAATCCGAAGCAGGCTCCAGGCTCTGAGCTGTCAGCACAGAGCCCGATGTGGGGCTCGAACTCACGGACCGTGAGATCATGACCTGAGCCGAAGTTGGACGCTTAACCGAGTCACCCAGGTGCCCCAATAGCTGCTCTTTTCAAAGCCATTCTTTATGCTGCCAGACAAATCACTCAGAAACACCATGCCCTTGTGCAAAATCTTTACTGTCCCTTAATTGCATGGAAAGTGATACGTAAACACGATATTATAGTTTTCATTGCCTTTAGAATCTGGTCTTAATCTTTCTCCCCCCTTTTACTTCGGATTACTCTGTTTTTCACCTGCTCTAGGCAATCTGGTCAATTCCGTTTTCCTCTGACACGTGTTTTGCCTTCACTGCCTCTACATTTTTGCCGATGTCACTCTCTACACCCCCTTCCTGAAAATGTCTTTCCTCATCTCCCATCATCTTGGCCAGTCACACACATCCTTGCAACACATATATAGGTCCCATATCTTTTGAGAAGTCTTCCTAGCCCACCTTTTCTGAGCTCCTAGAGCTTTTAGTGTCTACCTCATTCCTTGAGTAATGTCTACATTTTAGCATCTACACCATTCCTTGAGTAATTAATCGCGCAACGCCTTCTGACATCTTCTGTGCTGTTGTTGTCTTAAGCTGCTATTTGTCTCTCATAATGTTACTTAACTTCTCACTAATTTACATCTGGGCTCTACAACAAGATCACAAACTTGCCAAGGGCAGAGACCCCATTTTATAATCCTTTGTATCTGCCGTAAGACTTAGTCTGGTATCTTATGCATAGTAGGAACTCAATAAGTATTATGATTTATTCTCCCCCACCCCTCAAAGTCCAGCTAAATGCCATCTCATTCATAAACCCTTCCCTTGAGACCCCAGCGCACATTCATTTTCCTCCCTCCGAATTCCATTGCACTTACTGCCGGTCCTGCTAAATGCACCCTTTATGGAGGATAATCCCTTTTGTGGCACCTTGTGTATAAAGCGTGTTCATCATACTAAATAGTCTGTTTCTGGAGAACAGGGCTATTATCTTGGAGTGCTCCTATATTCTTCTCAGGGGTAGGCACTGGATAAGTTCTCCATGAGTATGTATTCAGTGACCAAAAATAGTTTCCCAATTACAGACAGTCTAACAAGACAGACATTAGGGATAGTCTAACAAGACACCTCCAAAAGGCTGGAATGTGTTATCACCGCTCAATATAACTTAATTTATAAGTAGGCATCTACAATATTACATATATACACATACAATAGGATGTATATTTCCTAGGTCTGGATTTCAACCTTAATGAAGACATATCAAGTCACTTGCCTGGGATGTTCTTGGCAAGTTAGAAACAGACTCAGGCAAACATAAACAACCATAAACTCTGTTGTGAAGTCTACTCAGACAACCTGTGGTTAGTTTGTAGGACCTTTTACCCACTGGTAGTTGCTTCTTCAGATATTATGTGTTCAAAAGGGGACTATAATGAATAATATGAAATAATGCGTAATAAGCCCTACAGCCTTTTTATTTGATAATATATTTATTCATTGATTCATTCATTACAGACACTGTGTTAGCACTGGTTGTACAAAGGTGAACAAAGTAGAAACGGCCCTTGCCCTACAGGAGGAGAATGGCTTACCAAATAACCACAAATAAATGATGACAAATATTATCAAGAAAAATATGAAGAGAAAAAAATGAAACTCATTTCATGTAAAGGACAAATTCTCAAGAAAGCACATTTAAGCTGAATTTTGAGGATGAAGAAGGAGCCAAAGGAGAAGCTGGGCAAATAGCAATCTACAGAACTGTATGTGCAAAGGTCCTGAGATAGATTGCAGAGCCGAAGGAAGAGCAGTACAGCTGAAACACCGTGAAAGAAGCAGCTTTTATAGAGAACGGACAATTAAGACATTAAAGGCATTATACCCTTTAATCCTTGTGGAGGGCCAGACCTGAAGCGGCGCCCCAAAAGCAGAGCACCATAGACTGTGGTTGATAAAGGAGTCAGCTGGAGGCAGAGGAAAGACATTGAACTTTGTGATAGACCTGAAGTGACTTCCTAATTCTACCTCCAGGTAGCTGTGTGACCTTGGGTAATTCATTTCACCTCTCTGGGCCCATATGTGATCTGAAATAAGTGATTCATTCATTCACTCATTCACTCATTCATTCACCAACTGTACCCAAGTAGTTATGTGCTAAGGTATATTCTAGATATGTGCCAGGGTATATTCTAGATATAGAATATATAGAAGGGCATATGTATTGATATAGGTGATACAAAAAGTGAGGAAAAAAAAGAACAAATCCTTGCACTCCTGGAGCTTGCATTCTAGTGGGGACAGGCCACTATAAACTACATACCTCTCTCTCTCTCTCTCTCTCACACACACACACACACACACACGCATGATATTAGAAGTCAAAAAAGTAGAGGAGAGGTCGGGTGGCACTGGGGAAGAGTGGGGAAGGCCTCATGGAGAAGATCACAGTTGAGTAAAGATTTGAAAGAGGGGAGCATGTGGGCCAAATGGGTATCTGGGGAGAGTGTTCCAACAAGGAGGCTGGTGTGGCTGAAGCAGAGTGAGGAAGAAAATAATAAGACCAATCATACCTGACGTCAAAATTATCTTCCCCTAGGAAATGTAGTGGCTCCATGCTAATCTTCGAAGTAGATTATCCATAGATAAGTGATTGAAATGGACATACTGTGATATGCCAGGAGTTATAGGCTCCCTGGATTCGAGGGAACCACTGGTATAACCCAGGAGTGGGTGGCAACAAATAGAATGTGAGGCTCTAAGGGAGAAGGTGGGATGCTGACAGTGAGGGCAAGGGGCCAGGACAGGGAGGGAGGGGGTGTGGAGGTGGGGGGTGGAGGGGCGTTAAAATATACAAATCATAGGGCTGGGTGGACCACAATCAAGGCCCAGAGAACTGCAACTCTTTGCAAACGGTAAAGATAATTAACTTCAGCCAGTGTGGCTTCAAAAGAGTAAGTTTTGAGACTTCACGAGTGGGAGGCGTGGGTGGGTCAGTCGGTTACATCTGACTTTGGCTCAGGTCATGACCTCGAGGTCTGTGAGTTCGTGCCTTGCCTTGGGCTCCGTGCAGAGCCCAGAGCCCAATTCGGATTCTGTGTCTCCCTCTCTCTCTGCCCCTCCCCTGCTCGCTCGCTCTCTCTCTCTCTGTCTCTCTCAAAAATAGATAAACATTAAAAAAAATTAGGGACTTCATGAGTATTCAAAAAAATGAAACAGAAATGAAAGGAAGCAAAAGAATTCCCAGCGAAAAGAGAGGGTTCTTGCCGGGAAAGTGAATCAATGCGAAAACTAAGTTTTGGTCGAATCGAGCCTCCTCCCTTCAACAGCTCCCGATGCCAGATGCTCAGGTACGTGGTTTACAGATGGCATTTCATTTAGTCACTAGGACCGCCCTAGCAGTGGGCCTTATTTCCCCCTCGGACGGGTGAGAAATGTTCACGCTCTTCTTACACTCTGTCTTCAGAGGCTGAGCTCCCTGGCCCCGGGTGCAGGGGGTGTGCCTTGGCTGAGTGAGGGATTTGGTGACCCTCCTGCTCCCTCAGCCGCTGGGGTGGCTGGAGCCCGTGGCAGTAGCCCTCTCCACGGGGACCTCTTCAGTCTGTCACTATTCACGTATGACATGAAAAAGCCTGAATTCATTCGAAAGCTCTGCAAAGGAGGAGGAAGGGTGCACTTAATGTGAAAGAGCGTCTAACTGCTGAACTGCTTGGTTTGCGAAGGTGAGGGACTAATGGGGGGACCTCTCTCTGCAGGTCCTTGTGTTCTGAGCATCCGATGGCTGTAGGCTTACAAGTCTGGAGGCACAGGGGCTGAGCAACGAGAAAGTGAACAGCGAACAGAAAGCGGTTTCAGAGGCCTCCGGAGGGAGGAAGGGGGGGTGCACGCCGGCGTGTGGGAAGTAGGGAGACTGAGAAGGCCCAGCCAGTGAGTCTGGGCACTGGGCGAAGCAGAGAGGAAGAGGGGCTGTTGATTAGCAGGGAAGTGGACGGATTTGGAAGAGAAAACCTGCATGGAGGCTTACAGGGCTCACGGTGGAGGTGCACGGTGTAAATCCCTCCTCCATTTCTGTACAAAATCGTCAGTTACCTCCACATGGCTCCATAACGGGGGTGGGGGTGGGTGGAAGAGGTGGGGGGACATTCACCGGGAGGGAGAAAGATACACTGCATCCTACTGGCTTGGAGGAGAAAACGTCAGCAGCGCCCCCCCACACACACACCCGGCACCCTGCCCGGGGCCACAAGTGGATCCAGAACGCATGCCTCCATGCAGACAGGGAAACTGGGGCTCAGAGAGGGTGCGCGTCCTTCCCAGAGTCACACGGGAGCCAGCTGCTGAGGTCTTGCAGCCTCCAAAGCCCAAGTGTTTCCACTACATTGTGCAGTGTCCTTGGACCGTGTAGGTTGGTAACTTGGCACTTGGTCCAAAAATTCTGGCCTTGAGATGTTTTGTGTTTTTTTCCACCAACCTGACTGCTAGATAAAAGCAACATCTGCACATCCTTTTTTTTCTTTTCTGTTGGAATACGTAAGTTGAAGACGGAAGAGGAAATAAAATAAACTAATACAACAAAGCTTAGGATTGAGGATTGAATTGGAGCTAGGGCAGACACAGGATGAACGAAAAGACAGGATGCTTGGTTTCACTATAAGTCATAGGAGGGTGATAAAAACAAACATATTATATTATATTATATTATATTATATTATATTATATTATATCATAATGATTTAATTTTAAAATTAGCTTCCCTAAAATAATGCCTGAAGCCTGGGCAGTGAGAGAAAGCGGTCAGAGCCTGCAGTTTCAATGCTTTTCAGTGAGCTCCGGCCCTCCAGCTTCTGCTGGGACAGGGCTTCTGCAACATTTGAGTTGCAAACAGCTTACCTGAGGGAGAAGTTTCTGCAGCCGCTGGCTGATGCTGGCTGATACATTGTTTTTCCTCCACGTTGCTTCCACAGAGGTGAAGGAAGTATTAGAACTGGTAAGAGGGGCCTGCATCTACCTCAGGGTGTCTTTACTTTTTTTTCTGGACTTAAACCCTTCTGGGGATTGGACAAAGCAGAAGACGTTCCTGACACAGTGGCACAGAGGCCCATATGCGGGAGGTCGCATATAAATTATCAGGGAATGCGGCGGAGGGACAGGGACCGCAGAGCATAGGACCCCTGAGACGGGTAGGCAGGGTTTCTCATTGTGAGGTCCCCGAGCCACCTGCGTTAGAGACCTGGGTTGCTGATGAAAACTGCAGGCAGTCTCCCTGCCCCATCACAGACCTGCTGAGGAAGAATCTGTAAGGCTTCGATTCCAGTGTCTGCCTTTGATCCCATTCTCCAGCTGATTTTTTTGTGTGCTAAAGGTTGAGAACCTTGCCCGCGTGTCTGTGAACCCCAGGTTTAAAATTCCTGATTTAGAACCACCCTGGTGTGCGGGTTCAAAATGCAGATTCACGCTCAGAAACGTTAGTGTCTAAGACGGGATGCAGGGATCCGCAGCCTAATCACTTGCGTGATTCTGGTGCAGGACTCCAGCCCCATCTTTTGAGGCAGTGGCCTGGAAGAACCCCCCCCACCCCACCACCACCAGAGAACTTTCCACCTAGTTTTGGTGTCCTTCACATATGCCTAATACTGTAGCTGACCCAGATCCCCAGGCTTTCCTCCATTATAGTTTCTCATTTAAATAAATCACCCAAGGGGCGCCTGGGTGGCTCAGTCGGTTGTGCTTCTGACTCTTGATTTCAGCTCAGGTCATGATCCCAGGGTTGTGGGATCGAGCCCCACGTCAGGCTGTATGCTGAGCGTGGAGCCTGCTTAAGATTCTCTCTCTCTCTCTCTCTCTCTCTCTCTCTCTCTCTCTCTCCCCCTCCACCCACCTCTCCTGCTCCCTCATGCTCTCTCCCAAATAAATAAATAAATAAATCACCCAAGAACAGTACCCATTCACTTCTCATTCTCTGGTAGCCTACCCCACCTGAGAAGAGTCATGATTGCTAAATGTTAAAGCTTTGCTGTGTCAGGTAATACAATTTCAGATATACTTATATTTGTCAGGGGCCTCTGATACCTCCAGCCCTAGTAGGGACCGACGGTTTTCAGGCAAGAGGTGAGAGACAGATAATCTGGTTGTTGAATTCTGCAACTCTACCACCTCCAGACTTGGAGCCGTCTGAGGACGTAGGCTATAGCTTCCTTAGCTTTGTACGGGTATCTCTGGCACAATTCTCAGAACATAAGCTGTGCTCAATAACTGGGATTCGATCCTCAGATCCATGAAGCATGGGTGGGCGAGCACCCACCCTTGTCATTTGCCTTCTTTGCTAGACCCTTATCTAGATTCTGCACCTGGGTAGGTCTGGGGAGCAGGTCTGGATGATCAAGGTCTCACCCAGAATGGAAAACATGCTCCCCCCCCCCCCGCCCCCCCCCCCCCCCCCCCCCCCCCGCCAATCCCATCTCGGCAACAATTCAGTCTCTGGTAATACAGAAGGAAATAGTCCCCAGTGATTTGGTTCTCTTTCAGCCTCCTTTCCTCAAGGCAGGCTGGGTTGTTGGAAGCAGAAAGACATGAATGCTACCACCCTGAACAATTCTTAGGGCCAAATCAGTGGTCTGGCAGGTTTTTGTGTTCCAAACGGAGCAGCTGGAAGACAGTAGACAGATTCAGAAAGGCAACTGGTCTCAAGAAAGTTTCCTCAGAAACTTCGTTTAAAATTGGCTTGGAGAAGAACCCAGTCTCATCGATTAAGCACTGGCTGAAAGGCGATAGGGCAATGATAAATTGCCAAGGAGCCCATTTGGGGTAAGTGTCTAATTGGTGGCACAGGGTTTGGGGTAAGAACCTGTCTTCCTTCACGGCTTTATTAATGATCTGGAAGTGGTTGGAAATGCTATGTTCATGCTCAATTGGGAGCTTGTACAAGCAAGAGAACAGTAGAATAATGATACAAATAGACTAAACAAAGTGGAAAATAGCCCCATGACATTCAGCTTAGAAAAATAAGCTTTAAGATTTTTTTTTTTAATCAGGGGATAAAGGGAAGCGAGGGGATTGAACAGAAAATACTTAATGGATATAACAAACCTAGAAATACTCAGACAGAATAGGAAATACGCAGCTCTTTGAAGTGTCAGACAGCCAGAGGTCAAAGTTATTCTAAGAACCCACAAAGCAGGGGGGTGGGAATAGATCAAAGCCAAGAGCACTCCACGTAACACCAACCCTGGCCCTAGCAGTCCCACATGCTCTCTGCTCTCCGTGGGAGTCCTGAACATCCCCTTGGGAAAGAGAATCTGGGTGGCTGTTGATATACCTCAATGTGACATGACTCTGTAGCTGGCGTATGGGTTCCTGACACTTATAAGCTAAGAGAAGGGTCCTTGGAGGAAACGTCAGGAATTGGAAGGTCAAGCCCTGGTTGGTGGTCAAGGAGGACACTCTGGATGGAGCCAAATATCTCAGACCTGGAGAGGAAACAGAGCTAGACGGGCACTTCCTGGTTGAAGGAAGTTTCATCCTGAAGTAAAACACTCTTTCTCAGAGAAAACTGAAGGGCACACTGGCATGGGGAGGAAAGCACAAGCTTTAAATGAAATTCAGTGGTAACAGTTGGACAAAATCATAAAAACAAATATAGAATAATATAGATTGAATATTCACGTCGCTTCCAAATTCATTATGTTGAAACCTAATACCCAATGTGAGGGTATTAAGAGGTAGGTGGGGCTTTGGGGGAGGGGATTAGGCCCTAAGGGTCTAGCCCTCATGAATGGGATCAGCACCTTCGTAAGAGACCCCAGAGAGTTCTTGTATCTCTTCCACCAGGTACGGTTACAGTAAGAAGACAACTCTCCATGAACCAGGAAATGGGTCTTCAAACACAGACTCTGTCAGCACCAGCCTCCAGAACTGTGAGAAACTATCTTCTGTTTTGTTTAGGCCACTTAGACTGTGATATTCCGTTAGAGCAACCAAAACAGACTAAGACCCAGAGTAAAAGTCACCGTGGATGAGGCATCCAGTGATGTTCAGAAGAAACAGACATGTCGATGTCCATGCTGATTCTCATGACCTTACATGTCTACGTTTCAATGCACAGACTCAGGCCAAGAAACAAGCGGTCTTAAAATCTGTCACAAAGAAGTAAAGAAATACAGGGGCGCCTGGGTGGCGCAGTCGGTTAAGCGTCCGACTTCAGCCAGGTCACGATCTCGCGGTCTGTGAGTTCGAGCCCCGCGTCAGGCTCTGGGCTGATGGCTCAGAGCCTGGAGCCTGTTTCCGATTCTGTGTCTCCCTCTCTCTGCCCCTCCCCCATTCATGCTCTGTCTTTCTCTGTCCCCAAAATAAATAAACGTTGAAAAAAAAATTTTTTTTTAAAAATAAAAAAAAAAAAAGTAAAGAAATACATAAATACGGTGTGTGGCATACTGACGTGTGGCAGTTAAGTGACAAGAATACCGGAATGAGGGTGGGAAGAACTGGGTCTTTGAAGCTGATGCCTCTGCCACTAACATACACATGGCCATATGAACTTTTTCATTAACAGTTGGCCAAGAAAATCCAGTGGGATCTAGATGTCAGAGACCCAGCTCTCGGTGGCCCAAGGCATTATGCCAGCCTATCAAGTACCTATTCTGCGCAAGCCCACTGACAGGGACTAGAGCACAATGGTTAAAGCCATTGGTGGGGTCTTAATTCTAATACTCCCCTAAAAGTTTACCCATAAATTAAACCTTGAGTAAGATTTTGTCTCCCAGACACACCCCCAGGAAAACATACTCCCAAAAGGGAGTTACTATCAGACATTGAAACCTGAGTAAGGATTGGCTCATCAGCTCGGTTCCCATCTTGAGAGCGAGTGATCAAAGCATGAAATGAGGGGAGGGGGTAGGATGGGAATAGGGGTGGACATAGGAGTGAGTTGGGCGGGCAGTTCCCTACTGAGAAGGGATCTGTGGTGGAGGGCTCCAAGTACCTAGATCCCAAATGAAGGCACCAAGCATCTGAGGGAGGCAACGCAGGACAAGAGGAGAAGCCAGAGGGAGAGGTTGGAGGATGTCAGAGCAAATTTTGCCAACCTCACGATTCTGCCATCTGGAGCTCTGAAAGTTCAGGTGCATGCAATTCAGAGAATCACGGCAAAGCTAGTTTTAGTGCTGTTACCGTGTCGGCCCTGCCTTGGTTTACTTACTAAGCTATTGGTCTCAGAACAACAGGAGGCAGTGAACACAAGTTATTTGTGGAATAGGTTTTTTTTTTTCATTGCTTTTCCTCTTCTACCTGCAGTCTGTTATTCTTTCATTTTTGTAAGAAAGAAAGGAGGAGGGAAAAAAAAAAAACCCTCTCTCTCTCCACAGCTGGTCTACCCCTGGTGCGGCCTTCTACCGGCCCAGAGTTGGGTGATCCGTTTGTAGATAACTTGAACTGCCGGGTGGTTGGTATTCTGAACAGGCCTCCGGTTTTGGATCCCAGTTCCAGAGCCTGGACTGGCTGGGCTCCAGCAACTGATGCCCAGAGATGCAGCTCAGCTGTCAGGGCGCAGAGACAAGAATGGAGGTTCGCACAGCAGCCCAACACAGACCTCTCTCCCAAGTGAGAGCTCAGAGATACACCATCACGGTGTTTCCCCCATGGTCCTGATCACAAGATCAGCTAAGATGTTTATTTATAATAGAGTTCTGGAGCTCCACCGTCGAGCTGTACATTAGAGTCTCAAAGGGAGGGACCTGGGAGTTTGTATTCTAGCAACCATCTCAGGTGGGTCTTAACGATCAAGGCGACAGAGGGCAACAGGAGGACGCCAAGCAGCCTTGTGAGCCGATCAGCTACATGATTTCTTGGCATTGGTCTGGAAGGTAGGAGGAGGGGGCGTTGGGAGGCAAAGGCAATGAGACCACAGGTGGGCACCATTTAAGGGGGCTGTTTCAATAATGCAGGAGAAGAAAAGATGAGAGTCTGAACCACGGAAAGGAAAACAGTGGGCGATGGGGGAGCATAAAGGCATTAGAATCGACAGGTCTTAGTAAATGAGCAGGCAGTTCTCAGAGGTCCACCAGCTCATGCTGAGAGCCCCTCAAGGAAACGTCTTGATCTACTGGGTTCATTAAAACAAGAACCTGTAGGAAGCGAGAGGCTTCATGGTACTCTGCTGAAAGTCAAAATGTGCTGAAACATATTCTTTAACTTTCTGACCCATTTCCTGTTAGCCGATCAGAATGGGTTTCCCACCGTGTAACAACCCCTGCAAGTTCCTAAACTCCCGGACTGATTGTGGCATGAGCCCTCTGACTCCGCCTTGCACACCACTGTTCCTGCTCTGCCCACGGGCCATCCCTGGTCTGCAAGGTCAGGCAGGTCCCGAGGGACCGTGACCAAGAGGTCGTGCAGTCCCTCAGAGCTCCCTTGGGGCCCGGAGCTTCATGGAAGGGGTACAAGTGCTGTCCTTCAGGACACGTGCCTCCTGTCCCGGGGACAGCCTCTCCCCCGGGCTCTCTGCCTCATCAACTCCCGCACCGTCCAATCTCCTCCCAAGCATTTCTTTTATCCTATGCCCACGCCTCCTCCTTTCTGGTTGCTTCTGGTATTGACTCTGTGACTGAATGTTTTAATTAAATCACCATAAAACCCTTTGTGGGGTTGTTTTCCTTAAATCCCACACTCACTGGCCACCATCTGTGTTATTAACCCTCACAGCATTCCATCTGCTGCCAACAATGGTCTGACGGGGGGAACCTGGGCATCCTGTTGGTTTGCTCTGTGGAGATCCTGCCCGGCGGGGCGATCTGGGGCTAGTGCCCTGCGTCTGCCCTGTGGGGAGATGGAAACTCCAGGGTGACTTTCCTTCTCCCATCACAGAGGTGGGACGTGGAGGGAGGGTGGGAGACTCCTCTCCACTGCCTCTTCCCTGTTACTTGCTTTTCCTGGTTTTGCTATTGTTCTTCCTTTCCGCTTAATCCTGACCTGAACGGCTCTGTGGAGAATGGATTGGGGGAATATGCCAGTGTTCAGACAGCGTGCTCTGAAAAGAACAAGGCAGGGCGGCAGGGGACAGGGACATTCTGCAGGAAGGCGGGGCAGAGAAAGGAGAGGTAGAGAAGCCATTCTCTCCATCCCCTGATGGCATACTTGGGCCGGGTAGCCAGTTGTTAGTGCCAGGGTGGGAAACCTGTCCTAGAAGGTGGGCTGGGAACCACCTAGAAGGTGGGCTTCAGCCTGCACCATGGCGTGTCAGCGGCAATATGCCTGTTGCTGCCTCCTCTGACGTCCGTGCCTGGCTTTCCCGCACCGTTCCGGGCACGGAGGACTGTCACAGCCACCTGCCAGGTCCTTCTCAGCCCACTCGGGCATCATCTTGCAACGGACACAATTTGGCAGTGACCCTTTGCTATAAGGCAGCAAAAAAAAAAAAAGCATTGACAAAATGAGAGGCAAGGGTTTTTTCTTTCTGTTGTCTTTTGACTCATTTTTCTTCCATGCCTCAGATAAAGGAGGCAGAGGTGTTTTAATTATGTTTTCAGCGGGAGAATACAGCCTCGTCCTTTGTGCAATGCCCAGGGTTCCCTTTGGGGCCGCTGAGCTTTTTCATGGGTCTGTTTTCTTGCAAAGAAAAGAAGCAGCTTCTCTGTTGCTAGGAAAGACACAGCCAGCCTCATTCAGGAGGTTGGTGGCCAAGCCTGAGGGGGCCCCAGCCACGACGGGAGCTAGTGGTTGGTGCTCAGTGTGGTTTCTGAAGGAAGATTCTCAATTGCACGTGGACACTCTGGTCTTCCAAAACTTGAACATGAGTCTGTTGTCCAGATGAGTATAAATGAGCTGAGGCTCTATCCTGGTATGGCTCGTTGGTCTGGTTGTCTTGCCAAGGCAGCTAATATTAATCATTGCATTGTATTTGTACAGCCTTCTCATTTGTCAAAGCACCTTCACACCGATGTCTCATGTGAACCTCCTCGGATATTCCTGTAAGATGGGAGGGCAGGCATAGTTATTCCCACTTTTCTTTAACTTGAGAGAGAGAGAGAGAGAGAGAGAGAGAGTGGGGGAGAGAGTCAGAGGGAGAGAGAGCAAGAATCCCAAGCAGGCTCCGTGCTCAGCACAGAGCTAAACCGAGAGCTCAGTCCCATGACCCTGGGATCATGACCCGAGTTGATACCAAGAGTTGGATGCTCAACCGATTGAGCCACTCAGACTCCCCGATCCCCATTATACAGCTCAGAGAGATGAAGTGACCACACCACACACACACACACACACACACACACACACACCCCAACGATCAAAGTAATCAGGATCAGATTCAAGCACAGGCTTCCAAACCCCACCTGCCTCAGCTTCCACTTCATCCCTTTGGCTTAAAACCTTTGATTTTCTCCCCTTCCGTCTCTTTTTCTCCCTACGACCTACCAGTCGTAGCCAGGCCATGCTGATGCTTCCTTTGTATGATCTCCCTCACCCACCTATTCCTGACACCCAGCACCGCCCCAGGGAGACCCTCGGTACTTCAGCATGTGGAACAATGTCCTAGCTGCTTTGTCTACATCTGGGATCCCCTTGTCTTGATTCCATGCACCACCCATTTACCAGGCTCGTTTTCCCACAACACCATTTGTTTACCTGCCGTGGCTTTCTCTTCCCTAAAGAATAAAAGCCTGCTGTTCAAGGCTGGCACCTGCTGACTTCCCAGACTGACCCCCAGTTATTCCATCATACTAACCTTCTGCTTCCACTAACCTGGCTGCCCTTCTTGACTTTCCTCCAACATGTGCTCGTGCCCGCCTGTGATTAATTGTGTAAGTGTGCTGGCTAAAAAAAAAAAACAAAAGTATGGTTTTGCATCCCTGCTTGGTCTCTTAATTGTTGGGTAGGTTGGGTTGCTAAGCCTCAGTTTCTGCACCTGTACAGAGGGATCAGTACTGGGACTTGCTCATAGTGTATAAAGATAGGTGCTTAGCACAATGCTTATCCGTAGGAAGTGGCTGGGAAATAGTCATTATTTTTATTATCTAACTTTCCTTTCTTGAAGTCCACTTTTTAAAAATAAATTTACTTATTTTAATGTTTATTCACTTTTTGAGAGACAGAGACAGAGTGTGAGCAGGGCAGGAGCAGAGAGGGAGGGAGACACAGAATCCGAAGCAGGCTCCAGGCTCTGAGCTGTCGGCACAGAGACTGATACGGGGCTCGAACTCACGAACCAGCAGATCATGACCTGAGCCGAAGTCAGACGCTTAACCGACTGAGCCACCCAGGCACCCCTTGAAGCCCCCTTTTTAAAACCACCCTTTAAGTTCCCCCAAAGTCCAGTGATGACAATAGCAGTCATGAGGTTAATAGCTAACACTTACCTGGATGGCCTTTCTCTCACACCAGCCACTATTATATGTGCTTTACAAATACTAACACATTCGTCCTTCTCATCAACCCTAGCATAATACTATGAGATCCATAATAACAAGAGGAGATGGAGTTCAGAGACATTAAATACCTTTTTCCAAGTTCACCCAACTAGGAAGTAAACTCCAGAAACTTCCTCTCCAGATCCTCGCTCAGCACCTAGCTTATGCCATTGCCTCCCCGGTTCCCGTAGGGCGAGGACCTAGTCCCAACGTATTGCCTTTCGCCTGGCAGATGCTTGGGAATTAACGTTTCTGCCAGTGTTGATGATGTGGCTGCAAGCATCTCTCTCCTCTCCTGATCTAGGCAGGGCCTGTATTAGCTTCCAACCCCTCTGTAACAAATTACCATAAATTTAGCAATGTAAAACAATAATAGATTTATTATCATGCAGTTCTGTAGATTTGAAGTCAAACAGAGGTCTCTCTGCCTCACATCAAAGCGTCAGCAGGACTGTTCCTTTCTGGAGGCTCTAGGGGTCTCCATTTCCTTGCCTCTTCCAGCTTCTGGAGGCTGCTCACATTCCTTGGCTCACAGCCCCCTCCTCCATCTTTAAAGGCAAAAACAGCTGACGGAGCCCTTCCCAAACCACATCCCTCTGGCCTTGTCTTCTGTACCTAATTCTGCTTTTAACAGCCTTTATCATTGCACGGGGCCCACCTAGATAATCCAGGGGAATCTCCCATTTTAAAATCAGCTGATTAACAACCCTAATTTATTTGCAACCTTAATTTTGCTTTACCATATCACATAACTTAGTCAAAGCTTCCAGATTAGGAGAGGGACATCTCTGGGGGGCCATTTGTCTGCCTACCACAACCCCTTATGAATTAAAAGTAAAAGTAATTCCTAATCGCAGAGTAAATATAAAAGAATCTAACAAAATGCGAGTCTTCCCCATAATTACTACCTTGGTGACTTTTAAAGACATGAAATACAGTATTTTTTTTTCAACATCACATCCTTGGCTGCCCTGTTTCACAGTGCTCTATGTGTGTGCCTCCTCTGGCTGCTGGACAGTCCGGCATTGACTGAGGTCTTGTTGAGGGAACAGCTAAGGGGAGGCCAAATGACTGCCCGCCATCTCTCCCCACACCCACAGCTGCCCACCTGCTCCCCTGGCCCTCTATGGGAAGAGGAGACTGGAAAAGATATGAACAGTAGAGATCAAGAGGAAAACATAGTGCAAGGATCATCCAGAAAGGAATGGATGGAGTTAGGCCCACAAACATGCTGAGTGGACATCCTGCCTCCTTGCTCCCTGTGGTAGCCAGCCGGGGTGACTATGGGGCCAAGACTCATGGAAACCCTCAAAGCCAGGGAACAAAGTTATAACAGGCCAGCAACAGCAGAGAGAGAGTGATTAGTGGGATGAATGCATGGAGAAGATAAAGCCGTGGTCCTATTCACATTAAATGCTTTTCAGTTTTTATCGTAATTAAATGTTTTTTAAATGTTAATAGAATAAATTGAACTTGACGTCCCCATTTTCTCCAGATCCTGCAATTATGCTCAAGCCCTGTCTTGAAAGTTTGCCAGAGGGTGATGGATTAACTCTAAAATAAATCAAATTTCCCTTGTTACAGAGTTAGGGAAATACAATAAGGATTCTATCCTGCCTCTGGTGATGGAAGACTTGCCTAGCCTGTTCCCTGGGCCACTGGCCATTCGGGCTAGGAACTGCCTGAGAAATAAGTTTGCTAATATTGTATCATAAACTAAACTCCATCAGGGCGATAAACCTCTGTTGCCACAGCACAGCGGGTGACTGGGTCTGGGCAACATTTCTGCCGAACTGCCCCCTCTCGCCAAGGCTCCCTCCCAGTAAATAGCTAGCTAGCAAGCTCTTGGAAATGAGCTGGGTGTGATGCCAGCCAGACTTCCAGCTTGCCAGGATGGGTGGTGCAGAGGGCCAGGCACCTGCTCCCTCTGCTGTCACCGGTGTGGGGCGTTCATGCAGGGCTTTGCTGACTGGGGGGATCTTTGAGCAAGACCCAGGAGATCCAGTGCTCGGTCTGCTCCCAGCTCTGAGTCAGCAGCAGAAACTCCCATCTGTGTCTGGAAATACTGAAACCAGGCTAGGAGTGAAGCCAGGTGAAGCCCTGGGCCCTTCCTTGGGGTCAGTGAATGTGGGATCATCTGAGTTCACTAGCAGTGGGAGTCTCCCCTCCACTCACAGGATCTGATGCAGGCAAATAGAAATGGATACAAGTTTCCTACACTAAAACCCCCCAATTTACCCCATCCCTCTGTCTTCATACCTCCTCTCTATCCCCCACCTTAAAACGTTTCACTTCTCTCCTTCTTTCACGTTTATATATAATTTACCAGTAGAACATCCATGGGAGTCTGCATAGAACAGGAGTCAAAGCCTCACGCTATAGGGATAAGGTGTTAATGGGGAAGTTTCAAGCAATGGCCAGGAAAGATGTTTTGGCTATTAAGATGTTTTGGCAAAGATGTCTTTGGGTAGTTTCTTAAACCAAACTGAGTATATAGAGTTTTCTATTCCTGCTACGTATGAGGGACTTTCTGACAACATTCACGTCGATTATATATTGTCTTGACTTATCTGTTCCATTGTGTGCTGGGATTAGTCCGCCCCCAGCATTGTATGTCTGGAGAGCTTTCTGTACATAGAGCCCTAAGCTGGTCTTCTGGAACTTTCAAAATCACATATGCATTTTGAGGGCTTCATAGGAAATCTAGACAGACTTCATACATTAAAGCGCTCTCTCTTTCTTGTGACTCTTAAAATTTCTCATCAATCTTTCTTCTACCTTTATTGATAGAGTATTTCAAGTCATTTTATTAAACTTAGATTCTTCATTCTGGCTTCTTAGGGTGATGTCCAGAAGGGAAGGCAAAATTCTAATGATATTTGACCAGGACATTGCACAATGGAACATCATGTCCTCAGTTGCAGACTCTCTGCTTCTGTGATTATAGCCCCAAACTCATGCAGCATTACAGGAGACCTCACACCACAATTTCAGATTCTGTTAGGGGCGCCTGGATGGCTCAGTCAGTTGAGCCTCTGACTTCGGCCCAGGTCACGATCTCACGGCTCGTAGGGCTCGTCCGTAGCCCCCGTGTAGGGATCTGTGCTGATGGCTCAGAGCCTAGAGCCTGCTTCTGATTCTGTATCTCCCTCTCTCTCCACCCCTCCCCACTCACTTTCTCTATCAAAATTGAATAAAAACATTAAAAAAATTTTTTTAAATTGCTGATTCTGTTGGCACAAACTGCCAACCCTTCTCACGTGAGCCACTGCTAAGCCATGTTCTCTCTTGTACCCATACTATTAGGTGCGTTTGTTAAATATCATCTTGCCCGATTCCACTGTTGAATCCAGCCTTTGAAAAGTCTATCAGCTGAGAGGGAGATTTTCCCAGTTTCCTGTCTTCTGAAAATCTGTATTTCCATCTAGTCGTAGATAATAAACTTGAATGCAGCAGAATGAAGGGGTGGGGTTCTAAATCAGACAAGTACAGATGTGTTTTTTGCACATTCATTGAACAGTGCTTTTGGGGCCCAGATGCTCAGCTAGTTACTAATGTGCCTATATACCTGCGTATCCAATTACGTGTTTCTTTCTTGTCTACAACTAGACCATGAACGTCGTTGTCATTCAGCTGCCGAAGCCCACGTGGTCTTCCTTGACCAGTCTACCATGACCTTGTCAGAGAAAGATGTCATGACCCTGCTCTGGTTTGCCCTCAGTAGAGCCGCGTTGGATCCAAGAGATCCTAGAGTCTTTTCCTAGGTGCTTCTGAAGAAGCCCTTCAATAACCTAGTAGAATTTGGGCTGTGTTTTAACATCAAACCCACAGGTCTGTTGTCTATAAAATCTGTCTTTTGGGCGCTTGGGAAACCAGAGTCCGGTCCTAATAATGGACATAACTGAAAAGCCTGGTTTATGCCCCACCCCTTAAAACTGCAGCCTATACTCTGGTTAATTAGCCACTGTGGCTGACATATGGCAAGCAGACCATCATTTGTCTCTTCTCCTCTACACTTTTAGGCCAAGTGCCTTTTCCAATATAGTTGTATGTGAGCCTCCCACCTCTTGTATGAGCCCCCAGAAAACAACAGGGAG
The DNA here is from genome assembly GCF_022837055.1 of Prionailurus viverrinus. NCBI lineage: Eukaryota > Metazoa > Chordata > Mammalia > Carnivora > Felidae > Prionailurus > Prionailurus viverrinus. Next base: position 44,148,732 of record NC_062567.1, on the reverse strand, counting down.
GCTCACAGTAGGGGAAAAAGTTTGTAATGCTATGCCTATGAGTTGTCCTAGTGAGTTCTGGGGTTTTACCTCTGGACTTTGGTTTACCTGATGCAACGGATGAGTATACGGCCACGTGAAATCCCAGAAGAAGCCTGGAGTCCAGCATTTGCTTTTACCTATAGTTACTCTGCCACCCTTCTCTCGCCAATGCTAACCTCAGCCCCTCCTCCAAGGCCGTGAGTCAGTGTCCTCAGCAATAGCCTTGCTTTTCCAGGTCACATGTTGGGAATGTGAGCCCCTAGAGAGGGGCTGAGATTGGGCAAAGCCCATGAAATAATGGAAACAGGATGAAGGGAACCACATGCCCCAGAGAATGCATTTGAAACTCACCAGGTTAGGACCTGGGTGCAGGTTATGACACCCGCTCCACCTACCTCTCTGGGAAACGAGTCAATGCTCGGGCACTAGAAGGTGAGGGTTATTACTGGATGGGTGGGGTGTGGCTGAGAGAGGGAGAGTGGGGAAGGTCACTTGTAGAAGTTTCAAGCCATGGGACAATTATCTTAGTGCTTTTGGGAAACAGCTTGAAGAGAAAGGGGCAGAGGACAAAAGAGCTTGCCAGCTACTTCTGAGAAAAACAAAGAAGAAAAACAAAATCAAAATGAGGCCTCCTGGAGGTAGGAAAATCTGTCACTGTTATTCCTCTCCCTGCCTTCCCTTATAAGACCACCTGCTGTATTTCCACCCTTCCCGGGTCAGGGGAGTCATTTGGGGCTTGTGTTAAAAACAGAGTCCAGAGGGGTGTTTCTCAACCTTGGCCGTACTTTAGCCGCTCCGTTATAATAAGCTCCATTATAATGAGGGGAACGCTGCCCTGTTGAGCCCTCTTTGTCCTTTGAAGGCTGTGCCTAACACTCTTCGTGTAAGCTGTGTTTCATCTGCCAGGAAATAGAGGTGGGAAGGGTGGAGTGCCCCACTCAACACGTTAGGATGGCCACTGAAGACTGAGGTGTAGGGGAGACCTCGGGAATTCTGGAAGGGTCATTACTTGGGAGCCCAACAAACTGACAAATGAAGCAATTTCCATTTCAAACAGAAAATCCAGATGAGATCAGAGGCATTTCCAGGCAGCATGCAGCATAGTTCGAGCTGCTCCAGGGACTCACCCACAGGTTGCCCCCAACTATCGCAGGGCTGGGCCAAGTGCAAATGAAGGCTTGAGGTCCACAGCCCTCACCCGTTTCTTTTCCTACCACAGGCTCCAACCTACACCACTCGGGGCCACATGCACATGCTTGTGGGCACCCCAGCCCCCAGAGTAGAATTTCACCCATAGCTCCAAATAGTCACGCCTCAGGCATGGTTGACCCTCGGTAGGACAGACCCTGCAGAAAGGCTCACCAAAGGGCTGAGACCATTAGGGCTGGAATCCTGGGTTTCAGGTATAGAATATAACAGAGCATGGCAGGGGATACCGGCTCTGCGTGGGTACATTTTGTGGCCCAGCTGACTCCTTGCCCCACATGGGAAGACAGAACTAGAAGATGACTGGAGGGGGACCTTCAGAATCACAGGGTCCAAGACAGGGGCCCCTTGCCCAGATCTCAGGTCAGCGATGCCCACGCATACACAGAAAGGAAGCCTCTGTGCCCAGAGGATCAGCCCACTCTCCCAGAGGGGGTAGAGCCCCCCAGCACATATATGAGCTTCTTTCTGGGAGACCTCATTCTCTGGCAGGAAGGAGGTCCACACAAGACCCACCTCCTCTTGCCACCCTATCCCTGCCGATTCATATTCCCCTACTTCTTCTGGGGGCACCAGTTTTCTTATCCTTTTTTTTTATTTTTTTTTTTAACATTTATTTATTTTTGAGACAGAGAGAGACAGAGCGTGAATGGGGGAGGGTCAGAGAGAGGGAGACACAGAATCCGAAACAGGCTCCAGGCTCTGAGCTGTCCGCACAGAGCCCGACGCGGGGCTCGAACTCACGGACCGCGAGATCATGACCTGAGCCGAAGTCGGCCGCCCAACCGACTGAGCCACCCAGGCGCCCCCCAGTTTTCTTATCCTAAATGGCTTTTCCTCCTCTGCTTCTTTTGACAATATTCGCCGGAAGCTCCCATACCCCTCCCGTGTCCCTGATCCAGACTATGGCCACACCCCACCTGGTTTCCTCTGCAAACTGCCCACCCGCCTTTTCCCTCCTCAGCAGGGCTGTGCCCCTGGGCGGACCTCTTCTCGCCTGAAAGTGCCCTTCATACCTCAGAGGGAGCTATGTGCCTCGAGGTTCTATCATCTCTGGCTAATATCCTGGCCTCATATTCACTCCCTTGACCTCCTCTCCTTACCTTTACTCCATCATATGAGAATAGGCTGCTGGGCAGGGTGTCTGATACACAAAACCAGACTTTACACTTCCAGATAGCTGCGATCTTCAAACTGGTGACCTGCGCTTATTTCAGTAACATTCTCGTTGCCCCCAAATGTTATTGCAGCTTCCCTTTTAAAATTGCCTTTGAGAATTGCAGCACCTACTTTGAATATCCTAGCCCAGGCCCGGCTTTGTCCACTGCTCATGGATTTAATGTTTTGAAGAAGTCCTTGATTTCCTTTGGAGTAAAGCTGGTAAATGAAGTAAACTCTGAGTAATCAAATTAAGACATGCAAAGCATGGGGCTCCTGGGGGTGAGCATCTGACTCTTGATTTCGGCTCAGGTCATGACCCCACAGTTCATGGGATCCAGCTCCGTGTCAGGCTTCAAGCTCAGCATGGAGCCTGCTCGGGCTTCTCCCTCTCTCTCTGCCCCTCCCTTGCTCTCACTCTCTGTGTCTCTCTCAAAATAAATAAGGAAACTTTAAAAACAAAAGAAGAAGAAGAAGAAAAGAGGGCATCTGGGTGGCTCAGTCGGTAAAGCATCGTGACTCTTGACATTGGCTCAGATCATGATCTCACGGTTTGTGAGTTCAAGCCCCGCATCCAGCTCTGTGCTGGCAGCCTGAAGACTGTTTGGGACTCTCGCTCCCTCTCTCTCTGCCCCTTGCCTGTGCTCTCTCTCTCAAAATAAATAAATAAACTTAAATAAATAAATACATATATACATACATAACTCAAAACATGAAGGGTGAGTTCTAGGAACTCGTCCGAGGGAAATGCTTCTAGATAGGTGAAAAGACTAAGTGAGGTAGATTTCCAGAATAGTAAAATAAACAAAAGAAAAGAAAAGAAAAGAAAAGAAAAGAAAAGAGAAAAGAAAAGGAAGCATCCAACAAAAATGTGCAACCGGCAAGGATGCGGCAAACATAGTAACTTCCTGTAACGGAATAGTTGTAGCCCTCAAATTGTGCAAGACCACGTGAGGCCACGGAAACGTCATGGGAGGGGTGGTGGAGAGGATGGAGGGTTATGCAAGGAAACACGTGGGACCCTTGTGGCCCGGAAAGGCTCACCATCTGACTGTGGTAGTGGATACACAGCCTACCCATGCTAGCGCTCTATTGAGCTCTGTGCACGCGTGCGCGCACAAATGGGCACAACTACGAAGATCTGAACCAAATCCATGGATTGCATTAACATCAATGTTCCGCTTGTGATACTGTGCTGTAGCTTTCTTTGCAAGGTGTTGCCATTGGGGGAAACTGGACAAAGAACAGCAAGTTTTCTGCATTACCTCCTAACACTGTGTATAAACACATACTGGCTCGAGAAAAGTTTCACTTGAAACACACATTTGAACTGACAGGGCATGACTTAAATGTGGACACTGTTGCTTCAATGTCCGGCAGGAATTGGATAAACTCACCCACAGTGAGGTGAACACAAATGATTTAGCCTAATGCATTTTAGGGGAAAGGTTACATTTCTCCAGGCAATTAGACTCACATTTGTCTCCAGCTGACAGAAGGAGTTTGTTTGGAGCCAGGCCCACCGTTAGGTGAGTGAGGCTTCTGCGGGCCCTGAGAATGAGCGTCTCCATGCAACCTTGCACCTCGGTGCCTCTCTCGGCTCATCCCAGCCCTGTCTGTTCTGAAATGCCACTTTTGGCTGAACTAGGAGCAAAGAGGCTGCTCGGGGAAGTGGGCAGCCCATAGCCTCGCACCCTGCGGGCCACGCAGACCCTGCTATGGATTCCCTTTCCGGGCTTGTGGAGGAGAGAGAGGAAAAACAGAGCTGAGTATATGCAAAGCGGCACAGCTTCGTAGGTGTTCCTGGTGTAAGTTTACGAAAAGAGAATAGCGGCCGTGGCCTTTTAAACACCACTGAAATATTCCTGTTCCTACCATTTGCGGTATTTTTTGTAAATATTTGTAAAGTGCCTACTATGTGCCAGGCATTTTTCTAGGTTCAGGGAAGACCACCCTGAGCAACAGTCTTTTCCCTCAGGAGGCTTACATTTCCTCATTTCGAGACTGTATGATCCAGCTTAAGAAGTCCCCAACCAAAGCAAATTCTAAGCAGAAAAAAGGCTACCGACTTTGCGCCATAGTTTAAGCTCCGCGTTGTTATCTCATTTTGTCCCTTTTGACAGGTTTTGATGTGCTGGCTATCAACGGGACTGCAAAGTGTTAACAGATGGAGGGGCAGGAAGGCAGCGGAAAGAGCCTCCCTCGCAGACAGAGTGATTGATTTATATTAAACCACACACGGCTATAGGGGCAGTAGTCATCGTGGGTGGGAGCCTGGAGCCTTGGCAGTGGGCAGACTTTGGTGGAAGCTCTGGCTCTGCTTCTTAGTCATTTCCATGGGATTCATAAGACGACACACCATCCGGGATGACCGTGACAGCTGAGTATGGGGAAATCACAGACGGAAGCTTTTAGTACAGTGGTAGCCATGTAGTAGGGAGTGAATGAACTAGAACTGCTATTATTAATACACTGAAGCCTTCCAGGGTTACCTTTGTAACACCTTTTTCACAAGTGACATCCTGGCACAATTTGGGGCAGAGAGCCTTGTGCATCTGCCTGTGATTATGCACAGACAGCCTGGACAGTGTCGTTATTGGAAAGGCCTTGAAACCAAGCACGACTCTCAAGTCTTCGATATTTTCCTCAAGCATCTACTTCTAGGGCCCAGGTAGAACAAGCCGAACTTGCAGATTTTAATTCAATTCAATAAATATTCATGGATCCCAAGGCTGTGAACGGAGCTATTGTCATAGACGGTAGATACTTCTGGTGATGGAAGCATTTCTCTTGGCACTCAAAAGCATTAAACTGTGAACAACTAAGAGTCCTACGTAGAATATAAATAAAATGCATGTCAATATAGGTCCATGAAATGAACTGTGGAACACATTATCAATTTTTTAATCCATTAATTAAGAACACTCTACAGTGGTCTATGATATGCCAGACACGATGTGCGAGACCCTAGGCTTCCAGAAACAAGTATTGAAACTGACGCACTTCATTCTCTCATAGTCCATCAGGGGAGACAAAGGAATAATTATGATTTTAGCATAAATAGATACTAGGAAAGAAATATGTACAGGGATCACAAATAAGAAGGGGTGAGTTAGGATGACTTTATACATGAGGCTTAAAAAATAGGTACAAACTCCTCAGGTCATCTAGAGAGGAGGACACTCCAGGTAGACATATCTCCACGTGCAAAGGGAGGATGGTTGCCACCAAAGGGAATGGTGCCTTTAGGGGAAGGGTAGGCAGTTCCCTATGGCTCCAGCTAGATTTGCAAAGCAGAGAATGACAGCATATGAGGTGGAGACATAGGAAAGATCGAATTCTTGGAGGCCCTATTATGCCCTGCTAGGAACTTATGCTTTATTTTGTAAGCAGTAATGATCCCCGAGGGGTCTTAAGGAGTGCCCATCAAATTTACCTTTTAGAGCAAGAGTAATTTCGACACAGGAAAGGAGAGGAACTAGAGGGGGAGAGATGAATTTCCTTCCTGGTCTGGGACCATTTTCAGGCAGGAAGATAAGCACTTGAACTGATGCCAGAGTGGAGGCAAAGAAAAGAAAAGTTGGAGACAGGAGGTACTTTAAAGCTGAAATTCCAAGGATTTGGTCACTGATAGGATGTGAATAATGGGAGACATGGGGAAAATTTTGGCTGAAGGCATTAGAGACTACCACAGATAAGATGGCAAGATTCGTGGCAAGCAGAGGAGTGGAGGAGGAGAAAACAGCTGTCATGAAATGTTCTTTTCCATCTTCAGATGCGCGGGCTGCCCCAGGACCCGTGCTGTGCAGCCACGGGAGACCAGACTCCCGTACGAGCTTATCTTGGGTACAGACAGGGCACAGCCACACAACATGCACATGGCTCTCCTCTCTCATTCTGTCACATTTTCTAAACACTCTCACAAGAGCCCAATGTTGGCAGAGCCACGTTCGGAAGTCAAAACTTGATAATTGATGCCGTAATCCCCTGGATTCCCTCATTAGCAGCTGCTAATGGCTGGTGTGTTAACGATTCAATTAGGGCTCTAATAGGCCCATTGTAAACCACATCCCTTCAAAGGGAAGAGAAGAAGCCCTGAGATGACGGAAGCCAGCAGCAAAGGTCCCTGAGAGCACCAGGGCCCTCCCCACTGTCGGTCCCTGACTGGGGCGCACTCGGTCCAGATGAGCCCTCTCCAAAAGACCTGCCGGCTGGCAGGATATTGTATTGCAGAGGGAGGAAAGTGGCCCTACCAGAGCTTCCAGCCAGGAATCTGGAGACTTTCTCTGCCAAAAAAGAGGGTCCTTATGAGTCTAAACATCCAGATCTAAACTTAGGCTGTGAGTTGCCCTCTCCCAAGCCAATAACTATGAATGACGTCTTTACTCAACCGCGCTCTGCAGCCCCAACTCAAAGGCATATTCACAGAACCTGAGAAGAACTCGAAGATTACTATCGTAGCCACCTCCCCTCCAGCATCTGCCCTTGAGTCCCGGTCCATTTCCATCTCTCTGCCATCTTTTTCCTCCATGACACGTGTTTTTGAAGAGAGACAGTTTGGTATTTGAAAGTTGCAGAGTTGTTTGGTGGGGGTGAGGATGTCGTCAACCCAGGGACCTCACACAATTCGAGAGACCCAGAGGAAAGCCCGGGGCATGACTGACTTCCTCTGGTTTATGGGACAAGCTCTAGAAACATCTGCCTTATTGGGGACAAATGTCTCAGCAATAAAATGTGGATATCGTTGGTGGAAGGCATCCCTAACTAGAGGGGGCTCGGTTTGCGTATTTCCCAAGGTGATTAGAAGAGAAGTACGTAGTCACAAAGCTTTTTAATCAGCTCTTTGGTTGGTTAGTGGAAATGCAAGCAGATGCGATTTTCTTAAATAGTTTGGCCTCAGACTTCAAAATCACCACCTAGGGGCACCTGGATGGCTCAGTTGGTTAAGTGTCCGACTTTGGTCGGGTCATGATCTTATGGTTCATGGATATGAGCCCTACATCAGGCTCTGTGCTGGCAGCTCAGAGCCTAGAGCCTGATTTGGATTCTGTCTCTGTCTCTCTCTCTCTCTCTCCCCCGCCCCTGCTCATGCCCTGTCTCTCTCTCTTTCTCAAAAATAAACAAACATTAAAAAAAAAAAATCACCACCTATTTTTCACTTTCTGCTCTATTTTTCACTTCCTCTATCCTTCATCCTTTTAATGCTCACTTCTGAAAAAAAATTCAGATACTATACATGTATGTAGATATTCCCTAAAACATGAACTATCCTGTGTCGTGCCCACCAGCCTTTTCAAATCCTGCACCAGGCCTCCCCCACCCCCCCCCCCCCCCCCCCCCCCCGCCACCTCTTGAGTCTTGGACCCTCCAGCGTCACACCCAGACCTTGGGCTGGCCCTTAGGGTTCACATCACAAACCTACTTTTGCAGAAAAACTCGAAACCAGGGAGCTTGACTGTACTGCCTACTCTTCTTGGCATCTTTTTTCCTAGCCCTGCCTGTCTTTCTCATCTCAGTTTTCTTCTGCAGCTGGTGGGAGACAGGTTCTCTGGGATGCTCTGTCAGAGTCAGCCAGCATGATGCTTGGAATAGGCAACTTCCCATGCCCTGTAGGCCTCACTAATGCAATCTTACCCGCTGAACTGCAGGGCTGGCGACACACTGAACACACAATGGAAGGCTTTTCTGAGATCATCTATTAGGCCAGGGCAGTGAACCAGCAGTGAAAAGAGCTGACCCTAGTATTGACCTAGAGTAGCAAAATCATGGAACTAAGGGCTCTAACTCATTTTGTAAACTTTGGTTAACCCCTCTCCTCTGGAGTCATTTATAAAAGAAGGAGATTGTTGTACTCATCATTCTATGACATTCTATGTAAGGAAGACTCAGACCCAAGCTCACCTTGTCAGAGCTCTCAGTGCTGGGAACACACCCTGGGTAGATCTTAACGCCTACCCCGATCCTAGAGACCACATGAAGGAAAAACTGATGTAACTAGACTATTATCATCTACTCAGGAGGTTGGCAGAGAGGATTTGCCAGAAGGCTGACAGAAGGTCCTGAAAATGAACCATGTTACCATTGTTCCCAGAGGCCCCAAGAGAGGGCGATGTGATCTACAGGGTCAGCAGAGTTCTAAAATGGCTCCAGGATCTTTGCCCCCAGATGTCACCCCCCCATGATTATGCGACATGACATGACCAAAGGGATTGCAGATGTAATCAAGGTTACTGATGAGTTGACTTCCAGATAGGGAGGTTACCCAAGTAGAACCTAGTCACATAAGCCATTTAAAAGCAGAAATTTTGTGGGGCACTTGTGTGGCTCAGTCGGTTGAGCATCCGACTTCGGCTCCGGTCATGATCTCACACTCCGTGAGTTTGAGCCCCGCGTCGGGCTCTGTGCTGACAGCTCAGAGCCTGGAGCCCGCTTCAGATTCAGTGTCTCCCCCTCTCTCTGCCCCTCCCCCGCCCATGCTCTGTCTCTCTCTGTCTCAAAAATAAATAAAAACATTAAAAAAAAATTTTAAAGCTGAAAGTTTCCTCTAGCTGGTGCCACAAGAGAAAGTGAGAAAGATGTGAAGTGTGAGAAGGATTTGACTTGAGGGGACCACAGAGAATGACTTGAGGATGAAAGAGCAGACCTACGCTGGCGGACTCCATCTTGTTCTGTGTCCTCCACCTTGAGTGACTATGTCCCCGACATGGCCCCTTTCTGGAAAATCGCAGAAACCTCAGACCACACCTCCTCCCCTTGAGTAACCTCCCGCTCACCCATTCAAACGTCCCGATCAAAACACACCTGGCAACCTGCAAAACGGGACTCCGACCCTTCCCCAGCCAATCGGCTGAGGCCACACCCTTCCCCAGCCAATCGGCTGAGGCCACACCCTTCCCAGCCAATCGGCTGAGGCCATGACCCTTCTGCAGCCAATCGGCTAAGGCCACAGCCATTACCTCACCAACTGCCCCTAGACCCCTATCAAACTTTTGTGCTTTTGAAACTCACTGGCTCTCTCCGGCATCTCACCGCTGCATCGGTGCAGGTAGGGGATTGAGCTTGAGCTAGCTCGAATAAAGGCTCTTTGCTTTTGCATCGGACTCGGCTCCCTGGTGGTCTTTGGGGATCGTGAATTCTGGGCATAACAGGGAGAGTGGTCTTCAGAAGGTGTGAGTGGCCAACAGCCGGCAGGAAAACAGACACTTCAGTCCTGCAACTTCAAGGAACTGAATTCCACCAACAACCTTCATGAGCTTCAAAGTGGATTCTTCTCCAAAGCCTCCAAACAATGGGTAATGCCTTGATTTCAGCTTTGTGAGACCAGCTGAACCCACCTGAACAGACCCCTGAAATGGTAAATGGGTGTTGTTTAAGCCACAAAGTTTGTGGTAATTTGTTACAGAAGAAATAAAGCAAACTCGATAAATAGCTCTGACCTTATGTCATTCTATCCTTGCCGAATAAAGAGACTGGGTATCTTGGATCTGGGGCTGGAACGAGGGCTCGTATCTCAAAAGAGGAAGTGTAGTACCATGGAAAGATTTCCAAATTTGAAAGTCAGGAGCCTGGATTCCTATCCCTGACCTGCTGTTTACAAAACGCCTTGTGGCCTTGAAGAAGACACATAGTACTCCACTCCTTCCTTACCTGTGAAATGAAGGGCTGGCCCCATCAGTGCTCACAGCCCTTGAGGGCTCTGCCAGCCAGGCTCCAGACCCCACATCAAAGAGACAAGCTCTGCTTTGAACTATTCTACACACAAGGCTTCCGAGTCAGATTTCATTAGAAGAAGGGTATCTGTTGCCAAGATGAAATTTGAAAACCACTGATCTGGCTGCTTATTAGGGCCCTTTCTAGCTCTCATGGTCTCGAAAATAAAGCTCAGGCGGGCCACAACTGGAGCTGTGGAAACGTGGTATGAATGGGGGCTTGAGTTAGTAGACAGACTAGCTGAATCAGACGTTCTCTGTCAACAAAACCTCCTCCTTCCACCTCTTTTTCTCTGGAGGCCTGAATGTCTGGGGCTATAAGATTAAACTATACAGATTCCAACTCAAATCCTGACTCTACTTTCAAATCCTGACACTGGGTAAATACATTTCTTAAATTCTCAGAGCTGCAAATTCTTTAACTATAGTGATGTCGCTTTGCTTGAGTGTTGTGCAGATTAATCAGTGCTATAGACAGAATGTTTGTGTTCCCCCAAAAGTCATGTTGAAATCTTCACCCCCAAGGTGATTGTATTAGGAGGCGGGGCCTTTAGATGGTGCTTAGGTCAAATGAACTCTAATGAACGGGATTAGTGCTCCCAGAGAGGCCCTATAGAGCTCCCTTTCTGCCATGTGAAAACACAAGAACATGGCCATCCTTGAACCAGGAAGAAGGCTCTCACCAGACACTGAGTCTTCTGGCACCTTAACCTTGGACTTCCCAGCCTCCAGAGCTGTATGAAATAAGTTTCTAAAACCACCCTGCCTATGATATTTTGTTACAGCAGCCCAAACACATTAGATATTGTGGTCAAAATTGCTACAATGGTTAGGCCCCCAAAATGCAAAGGCTTAAGAGTAATAGAAGGTTGTTTTTTTTTTTTTTTCTCATGTTAATAATATAGAGCAGACCAGTTGGTGGACTGTCTGTTCCAAGCATTCTTTCAGTATCCAGGGATCCAGGCAGATGGTGGTTCTATTACCTGCAACTTGTGGCTCCCAAGGTTACTCAGGATTACCATTCTAGCCATCTGGGGCAGGGAGGAGGGGTGTGTGGTCTGTGTAGGACTTCTTGAACTCTTTTCGTGGTCAGATCTGGTAGTGGCTTGGGACACTTCCACCAGCGGTCTATTGGTAAGAGCTTAGTCATGTGGGCATACGTGGTTCCAAAAGGAGCCAGAAATCAGTTCTTGGCTGCATAGTTGTTTCTCAGCTAAAATTCTCTTACCCTGAGTTTGCTGGAAAATTAGCAGTGGTTTCCATCACATTATACATAGAAGAGTGCCTAATACCTGGAAGGCTGGTGCTCAGCATCTCCCCACAGGCCCAGCTCTGCTAATTAAGTGGGTTTCTATGCGGGGTACGTGGAGGTGGGCAGCAACATCCCTTATGCTCAGTTCAGAACTTTCCATAGCTGCTTTCATTCTCCTTCCCTTAAATAATTCTCTTTTCTAAATCTCTCTTTTCCTAGATTGGATATAGCAATCAGCTGATGCCCTTCTAAGGCCTCAGGCTCCTTTGGTTTGCAAACTTGCCCTCACTGGACTGTCTGGAATCTAGCCATTTGAATCTTATCAGTCCGTTCTCCATCACCAAAGGACTTCAGTGGGAGAGTGCCAACCAGGCTGTCAGCCACAGGCAAGCTTTCTGGAAAAGATGTGCCAACTGCTGCAACAGAAAATGCCGTTCCCTTGAATAACTTTGTTAGTATTTGAAAATTTGTTTCCTTGCTCCTTATCGTATTACTGGGTATTCAAATACAAGAGAAAGGACAGGGGCAACAGCAAATGAAAATGACATTCTTCTCACACACTCACAGATATGGAAGGGCAGGCCTTATTCCCTATCATCTTGGGTGGTTTGTTTTGTTTTGTTTTGTCGTTTTGGAGGCTCCCACTTTCATTAGACCACAGCTGCCTTAGGGATCATTAAAGGAAATGTTCTGAGATTTTTTTTCCCCTTTGTATCAAGCAACTGGTAGCACACACTTAAATTAACATTCTTTGAATCCCAAGCCCAGAAAAGAGCTGCCGTGGGCTGAGTTCTGCAACTCGGGGCTCAGATTTTACTCCCATGAGCACGGGACATTGGATATGCCCAATTATGGGATGGTGAGCCCAATTATGGGCTGACAGTTTCCACATGGGTGCAGTTTAGGTTTAGAGCTGGGTACAGGAGCATGTCACTGTGTTAGCACCCAGGCCACCAGATGACTAGCCAACAGACACGAGCTTCAGACTGAGATAAGAAGGGTTGTTTCCCTTCAGTGGCCTCAGTCTCCCCCTACTCTTCTCAAACTTGCTATCAGGAAACAGTCATATCCTTTAAAGAGCCAATGACTGATTAGACCTGTACTATTGCTCTCAAGGCTTCTGATATTTTAACAAATTGTTTTGAAGAGGAAAGAATGAGTGATCAGTGTCAAAATTTCAGACATTGATGGGACGTTTGGGGAAGGAAACTATTTCAGCCTCCCCCAACACGCGCGCGCACACACACACACACACACACACACCCTAAAGCCTGTAGTTGAGGTGGTGATCTACTCTATCTAATCTCAGGGATGGATGGGTCAGAACAAGTCATCTCACTATATCGTCGGGTGGCAGGGAGTATTGGGGAGACAAAATGGCAAAGACAAAAGTAACCAGTGAAAACATACAAGTAGAGGGGTGAAAGGGGAGTGTTTAGGTTTGGAGAAGCTTTCTGCTCCTAATGGGTAGGGAGTTGAAAAGCACCAATCTCATTGCACCCCCTTGTCTTCATGGGGAAATTGAGGAGCCAAGAGGTTGAAAGCCCCCCATGGAGGCTCATCCAGTCAGTGAGGAACCCAGGTCAGAGCACATGCTTCCATCAGTTGAGTTCTTAACTCTCATTTGAGAGGTATCACCTCCAAATGTCTGAGTTCCATTGACCTTCTTTGTAGCAACTGAAGTAAGAAAAACAACATGAAAAGCCTCTGCCTCTTGGTACCATTTGCATATTGATTGTCCGTGTTTCTCCATAGAGTCAAAGGGCAGCATTTTCTCTGTGCCTTCTCCTCTTGCCCGACGCAGATAAAATGTGCTGCTGTTGCCCTTGGTTTTCCCCTGGATGTTCAAGTAATGTCCAGGCCTCAGGGAAGTACGACTTCTTGCTTTTCACTGGCAATAGGTGTACAAATTAAGAGTCTTCCCAGGGGCGCCTGGGTGGCTCAGTCGGTTAAGCGTCCGACTTCGGCTCAGGTCACGATCTCACGGTCCGTGAGTTCGAGCCCCGCGTCGGGCTCTGGGCTGAGGGCTCAGAGCCTGGAGCCTGCTTCCAATTCTGTGTCTCCCTCTCTCTCTGCCCCTCCCCCGTTCATGCTCTGTCTCTCTCTGTCTCAAAAATAAATAAAAACGTTAAAAAAAAAATTAAAAAAAAAAAGAGTCTTCCCTGAGACAGTATGCATGATCTCAGACGCATTCTGCTTGATATCAAGAGCTCCTCGCCAGCAAATCCACCAAGGCTAGAAAGGAGAATGCTGGAAGGAGACAGGGGTCTGGGACTGCAGATAGGGCTGTAAATGAGAAGGGGGAGCGTGCAGAAACTAAGGAAGATGTGAGGCATCGATGCCAGCAGATCAAGTGTGACAGGTGTTCATTACATGGATCATATTACATTTCCATCATTTATATAAATCAAAAAGAATTTCCACAGAGCTCCCCCATAATTTAGCATTAGCCAGCTTTAAGACACAGACTTTCTTCACCTCTTAAAAGCACTTTTATCTATCTAGCTTTCATTTGCAGAGTGGGATAATCAGGGGAGGATCCCCAGCCCTGTTGTGTAGCCCAAGAGCTCTGCTGAGCAGGTCTGGTGCTGGCAGAAGTCCTCAGAGGCACAATGCAGTCGCCTGCATCCTAACCCCTGCTTTCGCAAATACCGTGCTCGCATTACCTACCGGTTCTGATTTCTCCAAGGTGATGACAAATTAGGAGTGTGCAAACTCCTCAGGCTCATTTACAATCTGCATACAAACCACAGGCTGCCAGCCTCCTGGGAGTTTGAAGAAAGTCTGAAAGGCTCTCCCTTTCAGCTGCCGTGTTTGATAAAGCCCAAGGGAAGCAGAATATTGGGGATTTCCATAGCCTCTGTTCTGCGGGTCTCCTAAGAGCTTTGGAATGGCAAAAGCATAGGACGGCCACATTTTTCTATACAGAAGCCAGGGTGCTGGGAATAAAGGAGCAGCCTGGAAGGAGAAAGGAATTTTAAAAGCCATGGACAGTCCATCTAAAGTGCGGTTGGATGCCACACCAAGAGAAGGAGGGTGCTGAAGGCAGACAGACCTGCTCTCTTTGCCTTATTGCTGAGGAAGGAAATTTAAGCCAAAAGAACAAATGGATACATTGGAGATTCCTTAAAGTTTTTACTGTAATTATATAGCCTTAGGAGATGAGGAATTGTAAAGTAGATGTTGGCTGAAACATTGGACATTTTCCCAAAAGGATAATTGTTTTCGTTTCTTTTTCCCCTTAGAAAAAGAAACAAAAAAGTCATATTAATACTGTAGTCAAGACTCTGAGAATGAGTCTGTTTTGACTATTTTTATACCAAAAATAGGAGACAATCTTGTAATGACCAGCAAAACCTAACCAGAGAAGTATTTTTATTTCTGCTACTAGTTAAACACCGACTTCTTAAATAAGATGAATAGCTTGGCCAATAAGAATGATTAGAGTCTGACCTGGTCTTAAGAAGAAAGAAGTCTTAGAAAGAAAAATGCCCCCATGCTGATAAGCGCCTCTGCCCTGATTGGTTGGGGATAGGGAGGACAGAAGGGGAAAAGAACACCATGAGGGTGGAAGCCACCCGGAGATCAGTTATCAATTCTGGTAATTTCCTCTACAAAACAAAAAGTGGAAACTACATCTCCGTAGAACACCTGAATTATGAGCGTGCCCTAATATTGGAACAAGTGGTAGGAATTTAGGAGCAAGGTGGGTGATTATTGTATCTTCCTCCTTTTTCCGACACCCAAATAATTAGACTGCTTTTCTCTTGGCTCTGGAGTTAAAAAGATGCAATGCAATGAAACCTTTGCAGGCTAGAGAAGATTGAGGTAACCTGGTCCTTCTCGGGCTAATCCTGAAGCCACTTGTAACAACGTGAAGACAAAACAGTAGTCCTCTAACTCCCTCCTACAGACTGACCTTGGAGCTCCTCAGCTCTCCCCGTGGAGGGAAGGAATGCAGAGGAAGAGCAGTTTTAAGTCCCTGGTCAGGGTCTCTGAAGACAATTCCTTAGGCACGAAAAATGCCTAGACATTCCTCAAAACCCTGCATAACCTAGCATCTTAATTTGGACCTGGATGAAACAAAGCTCTGACTCCAGATTCAAACACGGTTTAGTTTCAGATTGTAGGCTCCTGTCACAGCCAAAGTTCCTGAGGTCCCTCCTGGTGATTTCCAATGTCAAAGACATACTTCCTCCTCTTCCTAATGCTCTCCTTCTACCATGCCCCTCCCCCTCCTCAGAATGAACTGTCCTGTAGAATTTACCCTTGGGTCTGACTTCTGGGACAATAAACCTACTTTGTGAGGGGATGTGAATGAAGATCACACCGTGAAGTGTACTCAAGTTCCCAGGCAGGCATGGGCTCTGCCCGGCATAAGACATGATTCCTTGGTTACCTCAGCTCTAGAGACCTTTTCCAGCTCGTAGACCTATCTACTCCAATTCCAGCTTGTACTCTTCTGTTTAATGACAAATACTTATTTCTTTCTTGTGTCAATGACTGTCTTATATTCTATATGACATAAGCACCATGCTGGGAATCTAGAGTCTTGAGTTTCGCTCCCAGATCTGCCATGCATGCGCGGAGACCTTGAACGAGTCATGTGACCTCTCTGGGCCCGAGTTTTCTCACTTGTAAAATAAGGAAAACAAGGTAGAATACTGTTAAAGTCTCTCCAGCTTTAATTTTGTTAAAACTAAGTTGTTTCCGGGGCGCCTGGGTGGCGCAGTCGGTTAAGCAGCCGACTTCAGCCAGGTCACGATCTCGCGGTCCGTGAGTTCGAGCCCCGCGTCGGGCTCTGGGCTGATGGCTCGGAGCCTGGAGCCTGTTTCCGATTCTGTGTCTCCCTCTCTCACTGCCCCTCCCCCGTTCATGCTCTGTCTCTCTCTGTCCCAAAAATAAATAAAGGTTGAAAAAAAAAATTAAAAAAAAAAAATAAGTTGTTTCCTCTTCTGAGCTCCCATGGCACATTGTTCATCCTTCTCTGTAGAAATGTTATTAGAGTTTCTCTCTTTACAAACTTATTTCCCCTACTGGACCGTGAGCCCCACAAGAACAAGGACTGTCTCCTCACTATTTTGCTCCCTCTGCACCCGGGGAAGACAGAGGAAAGCAGAGGAGGAAAGGGGATAGGGTAGTACCAACCTTTGTTGAGGGTTTAAGTATAACTGTGCCACACCTCATACATAAAGAACTTCTTTTAAATACAATCTCTTTTAAAAACTACACAAGCGTTATTATCCCTGATTTGCAGATGAACAACTGAGAAATTAGTTTACCCGGCTCACAGAGCTAGACCAGAAACGAAATCCAGGTTTCCCTTCTTTGCCTACCTTCTCAGGACCTGGCATGGGGCAGCAAGCCTTTCCTAAAATTCCCCAAATATCTAGAAGATGCCCAATAAATACTCATTTAATGGATGTTAAATAAACCCTTTTGTTTGTCTTTTGGTCAGGCTTGGATGTGCCTTTGATCCTTACCTTTGTTGAGATGAGAAGGGGACAGAGTTGAGGTGTGGGGTAGGAGATGAGAGCACAGGGTGCAATCTTATTACAAGGATGTAGGAATTCTTTAATTAAGAAGAGGGCAGGGCAGAGCTCTTACTGTGTATGAAGAAATAATGATGAATATTCTCAAGGTAACTCAAGGTCTCGAGTACTTCACCCTGAAGAATAAGCTAACGTCCTAATTTGCATCATCACTCAACCTACACATTCACAGAGGACACAATTGTTTTTACGGCCCTGGAAGGTCACATTATTCTTTCTTGCTCTGGTGCCCCTCACAATTATGTACAGGTGAGCAGACAGAGAAATCTATATTAAAGGCTCAAAGCATGAGGGGCTCCCAGCTCCGGAAACCTGCAAGGTGCTTGGCCCAAGGACCATGGCAAACACTGTGGGGTCCCGTCCTGTGGCCCAAAAGGCAAAGATATTGGAATTGAAATGGATTACTGTCTTCAGGGCATACTGGCCTAGTACGGATACCTCAGAAAGGCTCTTTGGTTCTAGTTAATTTATCTTAAGCACAAATAAATTCTAGGAGCCAGCTGAGTTAATGTTCGCCTCAGGGGAGGAAGGAAAAAGAAAGGAGACCGTCTGTTCCTAAGGGTGCTTTAGGATTGTGCCTGAAGCTTTTAACCCATTCAAGATCCGCGTAAATCTCTCGTGGGGGTATTTGATATTGTTTTAGCAAGGAGTGCAGTAGAGCAGTGAAGAGGAGGATGTTCATTTCTGCCTAGTGGTGAGTTAATGCCTGTCTGCAGGCAAAGTACAAAAAAAAAATGCACATTACATTTACTTCTTTCTAAATAGAGTACTGCTTTAATAGCTGGTTGGAAGATGAGGCTGTTTGATATCCATTTTTGAAACAAACAACATATCCTAAGACTTCAGACAGGTAGGCTGTGCTGTAAGGTGTCCAGCATTTCCAAAACACCATATAATGGCCCTCAACTTTGATTGGCTTTTTCTGCTTAACTATGCAGTGGATTTTGTGTCTCCATTTGCTCAAACAAATCCTTAACGAGTGCCTGCCATGAGAGCTAAAACGTCAGAGTGGTTAAGAAACACGGGCGCTGGAACCATATTCTCAGGTCTGAGTCTTAGCTGAGCCACTTATTAGATCCGTGACTTTGGACCGATTGCTTAGGTTCTCTGTGCCTCAGTTATCTTATCTGTAAAATGGGGATAATAAGAGTGCCAAATTGGGAGGGTTGTGTGAGGATTAAATTAGCTAATACATAAAGCACTTGAAACACCTTTGCCACATACGTGTTTGTTACTATTGCATGCTTCTTGCTAAAGCCAAACCTATCACTCAAGCTATTAAAATCCATAGGATGGGGGCGCCTGGGTGGCTCAGGTTAAGCGTCCGACTTCAGCTCAGGTCACGATCTCACGTTCCGTGAGTTCGAGCCCCGCATCGGGCTCTGGGCTGATGGCTCAGAGCCTGGAGCCTGCTTCCGATTCTGTCTCCCTCTCTCTCTGCCCCTCCCCCATTCATGCTCTGTCTCTCTCTGTCTCAAAATAAATAAACGTTAAAAAAAAAAAATCCATAGGATGAAGAGACACTGCATGGATTGTATTTCTTATTTGGATAGAAAGGACAAGGGACACATACATCAAAACTTTAGGAAAGTTCTATAGTGTAATAGTGCTTATCCACCCTTGTGCATGTATTCCAGTTGGTAAGCCAGAAGGTTGTACGCAGTATAAGGAAAAATAATTTTCTTGAGATTTTAATGTATTTCTAAAGTCACGTAATAAGAAAAATATATCTAACACATTAACTCTTTTATGGATATTATTACTTAGGAATAAGTAAAAAAAAATATTTAAATTGATTCAAACAAAGGTCTTGTAGGTTTCCATAGGATAATGGCAGCAACGTAAATCTAAATTTCTTATATATCCTCCAAAACAAATGACAAATAGACAACAAGTAGAACAAATATAGTTACACCTGTGCTTATGGTAGCATCACTAGGAGACATCACTAAGAGTATAGTAGTGATGAGGTTTTGGGGTGAAAGTGAGGTTTGTGGGGTTCGGAGCTGACAGCCAAGAAAGAATTCTTGAGGATGTCTTTGGGGCAAAAAGGTGATTTTATTAAACCATAAGGCAGGACCCAAGGGCTGGAAAAGGTGCACTATAGATGTGGGGGGTGACTGGCTAATGGAGTCAGGGCAGAAGGAGTTCCAGAAGGGATTTTGATATGCTAAAGACTCATCCAGCTAAAGTTGTTTTTCCCTCTAGCAAAACATTAACATTAAGACAATAGGGAGTTCCCAGACTTTAGGCTATTGATGGGATTGCCTTTTTCTTGCAAACTGGTGGACGCTTATTAAAATCCATTTGATTTTTTGTCCTTTCCTGCTTTTGGGTAACCAGGCTTGTCCAAGGAATATCACACATATCCCACGGGGGGGGGGGGGGGGGGTGCTAGCTAGTACTTTGTCCCCAGCCTGCCTTATGCTCCCTCATCAGTAGATCAGCTTGTTTCTTCATTGTTCTGCAAATACTCATTCTCTGTCTCCCACTTCAGAGTCACCACCACCATTCTCTGACACTGAGCTTGGTGACAGGATCTGCTTTGACCAATTACATGCCAGGAACATGGTGCAAGCAGAAACTTGACGTGTGCTTTCTTGGTTGGGTTTGGGCTTTCGCATGCCTGGCTTTCACCAGGGAAAGACTATGCCTCACACACCAGCTGTTATGCCCAGAATTCGTGATCCCCAAATACCGCCAGGGAGCCGAGTCCGATGTAAAAGCAAAAGAGCCTTTATTCAAGCTAGCTCGAGCTCAATCCCCTACCTGCACCAACGCAGCGGTGAGATACCAGGGAGAGAGAGCGAGTTTCAAAAGGGCAAAGGTTTTGGGGTCTAGGGGCAGTTGGTGAGGTAATGGCTGTGGCCTCAGCCAATTGGTTGGGGAAGGGTCCTAGTCCTGTTAGGCAGGTGAGCGGGAGGTTACTCAAGGGGAGGAGGAGTGGTCAAGGTGAAGGACACAGAACAAGATGGAGTCCGCTGGCGTAGCCCCGCCCTTTCACAGCTAGGTCAAAAAAGATGAAAGACCCTCGGAGAAGACCTGGATATAACTTGTAGCTTATGACAAAACCCAGCTGAACCCAGTCTAGACCAGCTGAATCTGTCACCTTGCAAACTTACAAGTGAAAAGTGAATAGTTGCCGTCTTATGCTCTTGAGTTTTAGGGCTGTTTGTTTTTGTGGCACTATCAGACAGACACAGAAATTATTACCAGAAGTAAGATGCTTCTGTAACAAGAATGTTGAATATCTGGTATTGACTTGGGAATTAAGAAGTAGGTAAGGAAGAGAGTGTTACATGAGGATGAAAAATAATGATCTCTGTTATGCAGGGGCAAATCACTTGGTAAAATATCAGCTGCAGTATCTTAGAAGGTAGGAGATGTATCTTGTAAATATTTAGTGTTGGATAAAGAAGTTTGGAGGTAGAAAATTGATAGCGGGAGCTGATTACTACTAGTTACATTTGATAAGGTACTACATGAACAATACTCACCAGTTTGCAAACAATATGGTGTTGCCGTTATGACACAGCCTCTGAGAAAAGGCTAAGCCCACGGGTTTCCAGTTGAAACATGACCTCAGGATAGAGATCAAATCAAAGGTGTGGCTATAATGCTTGCTTGTATCACTGAAGAAATGAAGGTACGCTCCAATAGATCCTTTCAACACAAGGAGAGCTAGAAAGCTTGAGAACATGAACCCACAGAAGCATGTCGTGTTCAAATTTACTGCAATTTTAAGTCCAGAAAGAGAGAAATGTGTATCAAGAAGAAAAAACAATGTGTGTGACTCTGGGCCCTTGTGTCAATAATAATGAAATAATAAAACAAGAAGGAACTCTCAAAAGTTGGAGCCAAGTATAATGAGGAACAGTGGACCTACAACTACTCCTACAGAACCTATGGAGGGTTATTTCTATCCCCACTGTAGCAGAATCCAGAATTTGCCCAGCAGAGCTTCAGAATTTCTATGGACATGTGACTAAGTGCTATGTGACAGCTATTCTTGCCAATTTAAAGTTAGAATGTTTAGAATGAAGTTAGTTAATTAGAGTGCAGTTAGCCCGTCTCTGATCCACCAGAATCTCTTCCTGTCCACCTTTGTATATGGGGCACGTGGAGAATGGTGGTAGATGGCAATTTGTCTTCTTAGGTCAAGGTTCTCTGGATCAAGAGGAGCCACACCAACTTTGAGACAGATCATGAAATGCTAGTTTTCATGGCATATGCCATGATTTGATAAGATTGGGGCTCTTGGGATAACACTGAGTATATTTTGAGTATAGGAGGGATATAGATATTTATTTAAGGCCTATGGTAAGTGATATTAGTGTTCAACAAGTATTCATTTCTCATCTCTCCCAACTTTCATGGAAAAACACATTTTTTTTTGGCCCCACTGATCTTGGATTCATTCATATGCCTTTCTTTGTCAATGGGATATATTGCAAGGAGAGAACTGAAATGTATTCTCACAGAGGACCTTGATTTCTTGCACTCCTGTCTTTTGTCATAAAAATAACATGCCTTGCATAGCTACTAATTCAAGGAGAATGAAAGGCACACAGAGTAGACCTGAACCCAACCTGCAGTTGTAACCAAACCCAATAAAATCAGGCCTAGATCAGTCAACTCTCAGTAGACTCAAAGATGGAGAAGCAAAAAATAAAAGCTTGCGGTAACATACCATTTAAGTGATTTCTTATACATTAATAGCTTACTGACATAAAAAAAAAAAGCTACAAATTTTATTTTAGATGGAAATAGGAAAATAAACATCTGGGACTAGAAGAAAGCAACACATTTTATTTTACAAATAAGTGGCAAAATAAACATCTGAAACTAGCAGAGCCATGTCTATTGGTCATACCAGAGTTATAGAGATATAGACAGAGATTCAGGGGGAGACTATAATGAAAAAAAGAGAGCGATGTCCTACGGATTGCAGAATACATGCTAATGGCCGTCCAGAAAGAGAGGATCCCATGTGAAGCTCAGAAATACTGAGAAAAGGTCTGAGATGGTAGATAAGACTACCAGCAACTGGGAACTGAAAATAAGGGTTTGAAAAGGTACAGTTTCAAACATAGCAATATTGGGAAGGCACAGCTCTGCGACACCGGACAACTTGGGAAAGGTCTCTGTACCAATTATCAATGTATTGTCTCCCAGGTCCACACCCATCCTTCCTTGCCCTGCTTTGTGATATAGAAGTTAAACCCTCTAAACATGTCTCCTTTGCCAATTGGCACAATATAAAGCTTTATAAACATAGGGTGCTGGAGTATCCCTTCGCAGTGATAGCCGCATGAAGGTATATCTCTTCTAGACTCTAGTGCATCTTTTTGTTTGTTTAAGTGAGCAGCAGGAAAAGTTTATTAGAGTATGAGATCAGAAAGGAAGAATAGTATGAAATCTCTCTTTACATAGAGGGGCATTCACTTTCAATTTTTTTTTTTTTTAATTCAGCATTGTAGCCTAGTGGGCCTCATGGACCCATTGTGGGTATGCCCTCAGCCACCCTGACCCACGCCAATGGACTATGTCCATGGTAGCTCCAAATGCATCCTCAAGCCGTCCCGCCTAGGAGCTGATTCTGGGTGCCTCCAGTGGACCACTTCCAGCAGCTTCAGCTACACCTTCAGGCAATTGTATCCCACTTGACCCATGTCATCTGGCAAGTTTTGTCATTACATTTGAGCTGTGTGTCTCTCTTTAAACAAGTCTGAATCTCATGTTCATGGGGATGAAGATGTTCCAAGTCTTTAGTTTCCTTTTTTTTTTTTTTGAGATTCTTTTTTTAAGTTTATTATTTTGTTTGTTTGTTTGTTTTGAGAGAGACAGAGACAGCACAAATGGAGGGGCAGGGAGAGAGCGAGAATCCCAAGCAGGCTCTGTGTTGCCAATGCAGAGCCCGATGTGGGCTGGAACCCACGAAGCTGTAAGATCATGACCTGAGTCGAAACCAAGAGTCGGGTGCTTAACCGACTGAGTCACCCAGATGTCCCCTAAGTCCTTAGTTCCTTTATGGCCATTCTCTCTCAGCCAGAAGTAAAGTTGATTTCTTCAACTTGCTACTTCTGGAAGCCTTAGAGCCCTCTTTTATCTCTTTTAGTCGTCAATTACCTATCACTAGTTAACCATTCTTTATACTAAGTTCAAATTTCCAATTTCCAGTTATTGATGCACTGACTGGACCCTGACTGATATAGTGTCCCTTGGAGTGGCTTGATGGTTAAGGGAAAGTAGGAAGCAAGCAGTTAAAATAAGAGCTCCTCAGAAATAATAGAGGATACACGCAGAAAACCAGAAGTTTTCTCTCCCCAAATAGACACCACTAGTTAAAGAAAGTGGGTTTCACAGTACAAAAGAAATGTAAAGAGACTTATCAAGCTAAACAGCTCTTTTCATTCCTCCATACAAACATCCTTAATATTTTTAATCTAGGAAATTTCTAAGATATTTAAAAATTAACAGTAAATATCAGAAAATATCAAGCAAAGCTGCTCTAATAAGAAAATGGAGGGACACCTGGGTGGCTCAGTCAGTTAAGCGTCAGGTCATGATATCACGGTTCATGGGTTCAGATGCGCATCGGGCTCTGCCCTGACAGTTCAGAGCCTGGAGACTATTTCAGATTCTTTGTCTCCCTTTCTCTGTGTGTGTGTGTGTCCTTTTCCTGCATGTGTTCTCTTTCTCTCTCTCTCTCTCTCTCTCTCTCTCTCTCTCAAATAAATAAATAAACTTAAAAAAAAGAAGAAAATGGAAATTGAGAATCAAACTTCTAAAATGATAAAAAAAAAAAAAATTCCTTCCCCAACAATCAACCATGAAGTGGAGGAAAACTGTAACACAGTAAGTAGTCCAATAGGAAATTATTTATTTTTTTTTTTAGTTTCTTTAAGTTTATTTATTTATTTTGAGAGAGACAGAGACAGTATGACTGGGGCAAGGGCAGAGAGAGAGGGAGAGAGAATTCCAAGCAGTCTCTGCACTGCCAGCACAGAACCCAATATGGGGCTTGAACTCACAAAACCACAAGATCATGACCTGAGCTGAAACCAAGAGTGAAACACCTAACCAACTGAGCCACCCAGGCACTGTGAAATTGATTTAAAGAGCATTTGCAGAAGAAAGACTTGTTTCAACCAGGAATTGAACCTCATTACAGAAATGGGAAAGAGAAAAAAAAAGATAGAAAAAGAAAACAAAAGTTGGCTGAACTCAAAGAAAAAAATGGAAGTAAAAGAAAAAAAATCTCAGGAATGAAGATTAAATTATGAAGTGCTCAGGTGAAAATAGATTTGATCGAAATATATTGAATAAAATTGATAGGAGAAATAAAAAATAGCCCAGAGAAAGCAAAGCAAAGAAAAGAAAGAACTATGTAAAAAGTATTAGGGACAAAGTGATACATAGAAGGCAAGCAAGGAATACCCAACATATGTATAATTGGAGATCCTAGAGCAAAATAGCAAGACAGAAGCCCACAATAAAGATTTCTAAATAATGCAAGAAAATTTTCCAAAAATAAAAAAGGACTAAATTTACATATTGAAAAAGCCTACAGTGTACCTCAAAAAACTTGATTCTAATTATTCAGACAATGAATGTAATGAAAAAAAAATTTCTGGGACTCCAGACATAAAGACTATATCATTTACAATGAATGGAAACCAAGTCAGCCTCTGCATTCTCAAAAACAATACACAAAGCAAGTCAACAATGAAGCAACATTTCCAATAACTCAAGAAACATAAAATTGGTGAATTTTTACATGTAAATGTCACCTCAATACATATAGTTTTTCAAAAATGGAACTCAAAACAAAAAAGTTAGTAGAAGGTTCTGGGAAAATCAGAAGGCAGTAACGACATAGTTTGTTTTGTTTTATTTTGTTTTGTTTTGTTTTGTTTTAAGTCTTCCTGAATCTTCACATTAAAACAAAGAATGTAACTAGATAGCAAAACCAAAACTGCATGGACAACATGAGGAGAACCCCAAAATAACTAACAAGTGTTGACTGGAAAGCATGGAAGGCCAGTTTGACAAAAGCAGCTGAACAGGATGATATTTTCCCCTCTCAGTTGTGGGTGAGTGCAAGCAAGTGGCAGTATGTTCAAAGGGAACGGAGAAGATGGGTTTCTATAAACTCTGAAAACTGCCCTAAAGATCTCTACCAACAGAGGGTTGAAAACTGCCAGAATGGAATTAAAATAAAACAGGATAAGGAAAATAGAGATAAAAATTTTAAAAAGTTCCAGATGAAATTAGGGAGGAGTAACATAGCCAGGAGGCCTCTGGCAACAAACTGTGTGTGTGTGTGTGTGTGTGTGTGTGTGTGTGTGTGTATGTGTGTGTGTGTTTTAACACTACACAAAACCACAGAAGAAAGAGCTCTGTGAATTTCAAAAGTCTATCTCGGGGTGCTTGGGTGGCTCATTTGGTTGAGACTTTGGGTCAGGTCATGATCTCATGGTGGGTTGGAGCCCCGCATCAGGCTCTGTGCCGACAGTCAAAATAAATAAAAATGTTAAAAAAAATTTTTTTAAGTGATTTAGTGTTTAGCATAACATAAATCAGAACTAAAAAGAAACTCAAAATGAGGTAATATAAAATAGTAACATACAAAAGGAGAAATTACCTCAGAAATGAGGACTAAACAAGAAAGAATCCATGGGTGAATAAATATAAAAGATAAATCCTTAGAATAAATAAAAGATGAAAGGAGACCAAAGTTTTAAATCAAATAGAATGCAAGAAGGAGAAAAAAATGTGATAAACAGATAAATGTTGAAGCTAGGCAAAACAAAATTTTGTACACAGATAAGAATCCCTGAAGAAGAAAATGAAAGCAAGGGTAATATAAATATAAACATAAAAAAATGAGAATACCTAAAGAAGAAAAATAAAGGAAATAATATAAATATAAGTACAAATATAAAAATTATAATCCAAGGAAATGTTCCTGTAATTAAAAAAGTAATATTTGATCAAATATTGAAAAAGCACAACTCATATCTGAGAGCATCAATTTAGAACGACCATGAACAAGACGTTTTTGTACAGATACTTTATTTTTAAAAAGAAAACAATTTTGAGCAATAACTAGATGAAAACAGCAAGTGACTCAGAAAAGAAAGAAAATTAGCTTATCATTTGATTTTTGCCAGCAAGGCTTTTTGCCAGACAAAAAACCAAGTTACTTACAATGAGTGGATACCGTTAGTCTCCAGCCTCTCAAAAATGATATACAAGATAACATAAGAACAAAGCAATCTTCTCAACAAATTCAAGAAACTTAGAACTGGTGAGTTTTATTACATGTAAATTACATCTCAATAAACTTATTTTTAAAAAAGTACATGCTTGAACTCAGAAATTAGTAGAAGACAATGGAAGAACATTAGTAATACAAACAAGGAAAGAAAACCTGACCCGAGGATTTTATATCACACAAAACTAACCTTCAATCATGAAGAGCACAAATTGTTAGTAACGCACAAGAACCCAGGGGATATTGTTCTCATGAGCACTTCCTGAGAAATGCTTAGTAGAGAACAAACTCAGAAAACCGAAATGGCCAGAACAACTTTCGCACAAGGACTGCATCAGAAAATATAGTTACTTGAACAACTACAACTTACATGAGGGCTTAGAAAGAAAAAGTGTTGTATGAAATGAATATAATGTACATAAAGTGTAACTGCAAAAAATTAGAGGGGGGAGGTGAAGAAAATGGGTAATGCATATTCAGTAGTGCCCCCTTATCTACAGTTTTGTTTTCCACTATTCCCATTACCCATGGTCAACCCTGGTCTGGAAGCATACAATCAATCCTCTTCCTGTACCATCGGGTCAATAGTAACTTAATGCTACATCACAATGCCTACCTCATTCACCTCCCTTCACCTCATCATATGGCCATTTTATCATCTTACATCATCATGAGAAAGGTGAGTACAGTACAATAAGATATTTTGAGAGAGAGCTCACATTTACATAACTTTTATTATAGTACAATATTTTAATTATTCAATTTCATTTTTAGTCGTTGTTAATCTCTTGCTATGCCTAATTTATGCATTAAGCTTTATCATAGATACACGTGTATAGGAAAAAATATACTATATATAGGATTCGGTACTATCTGCAGTTTCAGACATCCACCAGAGGTCTTGGAACATATCCCCAATGGATCAGGAGGGACTACTGCACATAACAATTTTAACGCCTCTTAGTAATAATTTTGATGGCGATATTATTATTATTTTGAGAGTTTAGGTCATCCCTCAGAGATGGAATGGACCTCGTTCCAATTAATAGGTCAGTTGTCAAAAATGATAATGCCATAAATACACAGAAAGGGTATGAACAAGTTTATTACTAACATAATGAAGCCTTCTGGGGAGTGCAGGGCAAGTTCTCAACAAGTGCAAACATGTCTTGAGAGAGTAAAGACAGGCAAATAGCATAGTTTTTTGGTGGGCAGGGGGGAGGCTGGAATGAGGGCTCCATGCACAGCGTGGAGTTTGCACTGTTTGAACTTTCCACCCATGCCAAGAGAGGAAACAATGTAAGCTTCATTATCAGCTAACTCAGATGTAAGGCAAGAAGGAAAGAAGAGGAGCTTGAAACTTGTTAGCAGTCAAACACCAGAAAGAGTGTCATAGTCATTGTTACACTGAAATTATTGCCCATACTGTGACATAATCTTAGGATATTTTTCACACCAGATATCAAGAAAGCTATCAAACACTGATAAGCTCATCACAAAAGAACCCAGAAGCCAAACTGAACAGGCTCCTAAGCCAAATAAAGAAATTTGAGCTTCGTTAAGTATAATATTGCAGCAGATTTAAACCCTTCAAATATGTTTCAATCTAACAGTTCATAATTATAAAGAAAAACAAAACCTAATTGGAAATAACGGAATATTGTCACTTTGTATCATCTAATGAATTGAGGTATCTAGGCTTTGAAATAGGTATTCTGTGCCTGCGAGTGAAAGAGCACACCAAGACCTATATAGTTTTGCCAAGTGGATTGAGTGAGTCTAATCAAGCCTCTGGATCCAGTAGTAAATTTACAGAATATATGGGAGATGGAGGAACATGTTGAACTGCACCATGAGTATGCAATCAGAGAAATCCAGACTAAAACTCTATAAGGCAATTAGCTCAGATCGATGACAAATAAATTGCATGCCAAATAAAAGGACAGAGGGAGGAACCAGAGATTTAAACAATGCCTAAGAGACATAGAATGTTTTTGTAAAGAGTTATTATATCCAGGGACACACACTGGGGTGATAAAACTATAATGAAACACCCCAAAACTCAAGATAATGGTTACTTGTGAAGGGAGAAGGGAGGAGGTTCTGAGGTGGGTAGCAAAGTTCTATTTCTTGACCTAGCTGGTGATTACAAAGGTGTTTGCCTTCATTAAACCATATATTTGTGTGGTTTCATCTATAATTCTTTTTGAAAGTTGGAGAGGGGGAAATAGGGGAAATATTTAATAAATAATTATTCCAGTGGTAGGTGCATTTGGCACAAGTCATGAAGATGTTTGACTGGTTGGTGTTTAAAACACACAAAAATATTTCCCCGGTTGATGGGTGATGTTGAGCATCTTTTGTCTGTTGGCCATCTGGATGTCTTCTTTGGGAATGTGTCTACTCATGTCTTCTGCCCACTTCTTCACTGGATTATTTGTTTTTGGGGTGTTGAGTTTGGTAAGTTCTTTATAGATTTTGGATACTAACCCTTTATCTGATATGTCATGTTTCAGATTCTGTGTCTCCCTCTTTCTCTGACTCTCCCCTGTTCATGCTCTCTCTCTCTCTGTCTCAAAAATAAATAAATGTTAAAAAAATTTTTTTAATTAAAAAAATTAAAAATAGAATAACCCTATGACCAGTAATAGCACAACTAGGAATTTATCCAAAGGATACAGGAGTTCTGATTCATAGGGGCACATGTACCCCAATGTTTATAGCAACACTATCAACAATAGCCAAATTATGGAAAGAGCCCAAATGTCCACCAACTGATGAATGGATAAAGAAGGTGTGGGGTGTGTGTGTGTGTGTGTGTGTGTGTGTGTGTGTATGTGTGTATGTGTGTGTGTATATATATATATATATAAAATTCATATATATAAAATGGAATTATATATGGAATTATATAATATATATGGAATATATTATATATATGGAATATATTATATGTATATCTATATATCTATCTATTTCTCTCTCTATATATATATATAATGGAATACTACTCAGCAATGAGAAAGAATGAAATCTTGCCATTTGCAACATGGATGGAACTGGAGGGTATTATGCTAAGTGAAATAAGTCAGTCAGAGAAAGACAGATATAGGTTTTCACTCATATGTGGAATTTGAGAAAGTTAACAGAAGACCATAGGGGAAGGGAAGGGGAAAAAATAGTTTCAAACAGAGAGGGAGGCAAACCATAAGAGACTCTTAAATACAGAGAACAGGGGTGCCTGGGTGGCTCAGTCAGTTAAGCATCCGACTTCAGCTCAGGTCATGATCTCACAGTTTGTGGGTTCGAGCCCCGCATCGGCCTCTATGCTGACATCTTGGAACCTGGAGCCTGCTTCGGATTCTGTGTCTCCTTCTCTCTCTGCTCCTCCCTCACTTGTGCTCTGTCTCTCTCTGTCTCTCAAAAATAAATAAGTATAAAAAAATTTTTTTTTAAATTTAAATACAGAGAACAAACCGAGGGTGGATTAGGGGGATGGTGGAGGGGAAAATGGTTGATGGACATTGAGGAGGGCACTTGTGGGGATGAGCACTGGGTGTTGTATGTAAGCAATGAATCATGGGTATCTATTCCCAAAGCCAAGAGCACACTGTATACACTGTGTGTTAGATAATTTGACAATAAAGTATATTTTAAAAATAATAATTATTATTAAAAACAAATAAGTAAATAAATAAATAAATAATTTTTTAAATTAAAAAAATAAAACACACTAAAATAGCGTTCAAGAGCTCAGGCTCTGGAAATTCACTAATTGGGCTTGAAATTCCCATTCTATTCATTATTATTTATGTGATCTCTTAGCCTCAGTGTCCTCATGTATAGAACAGTATAGGGGTGCCTGGGTGGCCCAGTCAGTTAAGCCTCTGTCCAACTGAGGTCATGATCTCATGGTTCGTGAGATCAAGCCCTGAGTTGGGCTCTGCACTGAGCATGGAGGCTGCTTGGGATTCTCTCCCTGTCTCTGCCCCTCCTCCACTTGCTTGTGCATTCTCTCTTTCAAGATAAATAAACAAACTTGAGAATCAGTATGATAATAAGGTTGTTGTGAGGTATAAATGAGATAACCCACCTAAAGCATTCAGTAAAGTGCATGCCACATAGTAATCATTCAAAAAATGCTATTTGTTGTTATTGTTGCAGTTGTTGTTTTGGGGAATGATAGCTTTTATCTAGGCATCTTTTTTATGGACCACTAGGGACTTCTAGAGACCTCTTTCGATATGCATTGCGGCTATTGGAGTTCGTTTTCTTCTCTGCTGCTCCAATTATAGTTCTGAGAAAATTCTGACTTCATTTCTTTAAGCACTAAATGCTTTGGGATACATAGGAAAATGAAAAGTGTTACAGATTTCCGAACTATATTAAACCAATATAACTTGCTGCCCAACTGCCAGAGGGACCAACATGGCAGTAACTGTTAGATTGATGGTGACCGGAGAATCTGGGAACTCATTTAGCCTATGGCAAATATGCCTACCACCTCCCCAGGTTATCAGGAGACAATAGTTATGCTAACATCTCCAGATTGGGTCAGTATTTGGAGATGTGGCCTCTAAAGCAATTACCCTTCTCAGCATACTTTCCACTGATACATTTGTCAGGTTTATTATATGTATAAAAAACACATGGCCTATCTGTATTCATCAGCCAACTGCTCCAATGAGTGTCGATTTCCTACTGACCCGTCATGCATCATTGCCTTTTACCCAATTGTAGCAGCAGGTAGGGAGAGGCCCTCTGGGAGAGAATGCTTGCAATTAGCTTTAGTCTGCTTTAGCCTAAGGTACACATCAAATAGGGAGTAGAAATGTTCCTCTACAAGCATCTCCCTTCTCCACACTCCACCACTTGGGGTATATGCATTCTATTCCCATTTCCCCTACCTGAATTTGCATAGCCAACTCAGTTCAGCTTGCTTCTCCTATTTCAGATACCTTACTCTGCCTGTTAAACTTTCCACGGCGCTTTCCTCCTTATTTCAACCGTACCAGGCAAGTATTATTAATGTCTTTTAGTTTTTACAAGGAATCAGGTCTGGTGGTTAAGCGACACACCCACAGTTCCACATGGCAAAGCTGGGACAGGAGCAGACTTCTCCCCATTAGACATGTCATGTTTATAATTTCCTCCCACTGTGTCCTCCAGACCCTGCATTCTCCTATGGGAGAACTTCGAGAGGTTTTATTTATGTGTTTACTGATTTATGAATGTATTTATTTATCAATTTGTTGGTTTATTTCATATAAATTATTATGTTATCTGTTCTATGACTATCTGATAGAAATGGAATAATATACAATGAAATACAATAGTCTACAATAATTACTAGACATTTTTAACACGTAATGAAACTAAATTTTCAAAGAAACATCATCATAAAAAATGCAGGCTCACTTCTAAAAGTCTGTCAAAATGCTGCCTTTTATTGTCTTTTCTTGGGACTGTTTTATTCCATTTTCAATTAATTTCTAATGAGTTTTTTTAATACTTTAAATATTTAGAAAAGTATGAAGGCTAACATAATGAACACTTGTGTACCCACTACCCAAATGTTGTTAACATCTTCTCCATACTGGCTTCAAATTTTTCCTCTTTTTCAAATAAAACATTTCAGAAAAGGCTAAAGTTTCCATATTCTCTTCTTCCAGTGTCATTTCTCTCTTTCCCACCCCAAAACAAACCACTGTCCTGAAGGTGGTGTGTATATTTTCCATTCATGTTTCTAAATATTTACTCTGCATGCATTTATCCATTAATAACATTCATTTAAAAATAGAATCTCTACACAAATAGTATCATCAACCTTTATATATCACTATACACTGTGTTTTTGAGGTCCATAATAAGTGAGACTAATCCTTTTCATTTTTTGTATCTGTTAGTATATTTAAGCTTATTTCTATCTTATTTTGTGTTTTCTTTTCCACACTTTTTCCTTCATTGTCCCTCTTTTCTTGCCTCTTGCTAAATTAATAAAGTTGACTATCAACCTACTTTTCTTCATTTGCAAGGTGGAAACTGCAGATGATTTTCTATTATTTTGACTGTTACCCCCATTTTTTTTAAGTAACCTCCATGCCCACCACGGGGTGTGAATTCACCACCCTGAGATCAAGAGTCACATGCTCTACTGACTGAGACAGCCAGGCAAACAACTTCCCCCAAATTTTTAACGAACATTCTTAACTTCACGTGTTTAATAAAGTCTCAAATTATTATTTTGTTATCCTCCTTAATGAGAAAGACCTTACCACTCACAAATCACCCCTGTTGCTAGAATTTATTCCTATTTTTTATATATTGCTAATGTTTTTTGATGATCCGTAGTTAATTAATCAAAATATTTTCCTAGTTTGGGGAGTCATGATGTTTCATGCTTTATTCTAACTCGGGGTTTCTCAACAGGGGCACTATCCACATTTTGGATGGGATGATTCTTTCTTGAGGCATGTATTTTAGGATGTCTTTTAATATGTATTTTAGGATGTCTCACAGTTTCCCTGGACTCTTCGTACTAAATGCAAGGGGCACCTCCCAAGTCCTGGGGATCCAAGATGTCTCCAGAGATTGCAAACATCCCTTGAGAGGCAAAATTTCCCCCCAGTTAAGAACCGCTAACCAGGGGCGCCTGGGTGGCTCAGTCGGTTAAGCGTCCGACTTCAGCTCAGGTCATGATTTCACGGTCCGTGAGTTCGAGCCCCGCGTCGGGCTCTGTGCTGAGGGCTCAGAGCCTGGAGCCCATTTCAGATTCTGTGTCTCCCTCTCTCTCTGCCCCTCCCCCTGTTCATGCTCTGTCTCTCTCTGTCTCAAAAATAAATAAACATTAAAAAAAAAATTAAAAAAAAAAAAAAAGAACCGCTAACCAGCTGAGTAGGGGAGCTAGTTCTAGCTGTTCAACCTGAGGTATCCTTTGGTTGCAGGTCCACTGACAAGGATCAGAAAATGGGGAGAAGACGGTGTAACATAAACTCAGTTCATCATTGTTTTTGCCATTATACGACATTTTTAAAACTAGATTTTTAAAATCCATCTGAACGCTGAATTTTCCCTCATTGCCTTTCCTGTTGTTCATGAGTGGCCTGCTGATGGTATAAGAGAAATTCCTTTTTTCTAAAGTGATTTGGGCTTTTCTCACTCTGGTATATCTAAAACCATTTCCCTTATACCTTGTATGTTTCAATACAACCACAGTGTGTCTAGGTATGGATTTATTTTTAGTCCGTCATGTGTACTTTTAGACTGAGAATTCATGTCTTTATTCAATTCTAGAAAATATTTAGTTATTATCTCTTTAATATTGGCTCTCTGTTATTTCCTCTTCTAGAGTTCCTTTTGCATATGCTATTATCCACATCTTTTAAGGGTCTTTTCATACCCTTTTTGTTAGGATTTTAATTTATTTGTTTATTAACATACAAGTGTTATGTTAGTTTAAGATGTATAACATAGCAATTCAACAATTCTATACATCACTCATTGCTCATAAAAATAAGCATACTCTTAATTCCCTTCACCTATTTCACTCATCCCTTACCCATCTCCCTTCTGGAAACCACCAATTTGTTCTCTATAGTCAAGAGTCTGTTTTTTTTGGTTTCTCTCTTTTTTTCTTTTTTTTCCCCCCTTAAGTTCCACATATGAGTGAAATTATATATTTTTCTTTCTCTTACTCACTTATTTCGCTTAGCACTTTACTCTCTAGCTCCATCCATGTGGTTGCAAATGGTAAGATTTCATTCTTTTTTATGGCTGCATAATATGCCATTGCATATATATACTACATCTTCTTTATCCACTCATATCTATCAGGCTTTTTCCATAATTTGGCTATTGCAAATAATGTTCCTATAAACATAGGGGTACATTGATCCCTTCAAATTAGTGTTTTCATATTCTTTGGGTAAATATCCAGTAGTGCAATGACTGGATCATAAGATAATTCAATTTTTAATTTTTTGAGGAACTTCCATACCATTTTCCACAGAAGCAGCACCAGTTTGCATTCCCACCAACAGTGCACAAGGGTTCCCTTTTCTCCACATAGGAAACAACACTTGTTTCATGTGTTTTTGATTTTAGCCATTCTGACAGGTGTGAGGTGATATCTCATTGTCGTTTTGATTTGCATTTCCCTAATGATTACTGATGTTAAGCATCTTTTCGTGTCTCTGTTGACCACCCATGTCTTGTTTGGATAAATGTCTGTTCATGTCTTGTGCCCACTTTTTAATTGGATTGTTTTATTGGTGTTGAGTTGTATAAGTTCTTTGTGCATTTTGGATATTAACCC
This sequence comes from Prionailurus viverrinus, assembly GCF_022837055.1. Taxonomy (NCBI): domain Eukaryota; kingdom Metazoa; phylum Chordata; class Mammalia; order Carnivora; family Felidae; genus Prionailurus; species Prionailurus viverrinus. Next base: position 44,114,240 of record NC_062567.1, on the reverse strand, counting down.
CTTCTCTGATATATCATTTGCAAATATCTTTTCCCATCGAATAGGTTGTCTTTTAGTTTTTCTGATTGTTTCTTTCGTTGGGCAGTATTTTTTATTTGTACATAGTTCCAATAGTTGATTTTTGCTTTTGTTTCCCTTGTCTCAAGAGACATATGTAGAAAAATGTTGCTACCGCTGATGTCACAGAAATTACTGCCACACTCAGAATGTGGTTCCGTTTCATTCTTTCACATGTAGCTGTTTAGTGTTCCTGACACCATTTGTTGAAGAGACTGCCTTTTTCCTGTTGTCTATTCTTGCCTCTTTTGTTAAAGATTACTTGACCATATAATTGTGGGTTTATTTCTGGGCTTTCTATTCTGTTCTATTTACCTGTGTGTCTATTTTTGTGCCAGTGCCATACTATTTTGATTACTATAGTTGTGTAGTATATCTTGAAACCTGGGATTGTTATGCCTCCAGTGTTGTTCTTTTTCAAGATTGGTTTGGTTTAGCAATTTGGGGTCTTTTGTGGTTCCAAATTTTAGGATTATTTGTCCTAGTTCTGTGTAAGATGCTGTTGGCATTTTGATAGAGATTGTATTAAATTTAATAGGTTGGTTTGGGTAGTATGGACATTCTAACAGTATTTGTTCTTCCAACTCTTAAGCGTAAAATATCTTTCCATTTGTTTGTCTCTCTTCAATTTCTTTGATCAGTGTTTTATAGTTTTTAAAATATATGTCTTTCACCTCCTTGGTTAAACTTATTTCTAGGTATTTTATTATTTTTGGTGAAATTGTAAATGTTTACTTGATTTCTCTTTCTGCTTCTTCATTATTAGCATATAAAATACAACCAATTTCTGCATATTGATTTTGTATCCTTCAACCTATTTGAATTTATTGATCAGTTCTAGTAGGGTTTTCTCATGGAGTCTTTAGCGTTTTCTATATATATAGTATAATGTCATCTGCGAATAGTGGAAGTTTTACCTCTTCCTTGCAAATTTGGATGCTTTTTATTTCTTTTTTTGTCTGATTGGTGTGGCTATGACTTCCAGTACTATGTTGATGGTGAGAGTGGACATCCTTGTCTTATTTCTCATCTTAGGGGAAAAGTTCTCAGTTTTTCACCATTGAGTGTGATGGTAGCTGTGGGTTTTTTGTATATGGCCTTTATTATGCTGAGTATGTTCCCTCTAAACTTTGTTGAGGGTTTTTATCATGAATGGATGTTGTAGTTTGTCAAATGCTTTTTATGTGTCTATTGAAATGATGCTACGGTTTTTACCCTTTCTCTCATTTATGTGATGTATCAGGTTGATTGATTTGCGAATGTTGAAACACACTTGCAACCCAGGAATAAATCCGACTTGATTGTGGTGAAGGATTTTTTTTATGTATTGTTCGATTTAGTTTGCCAATATTTTGTTGAGGATTTTTGCATCTATGTTCATCAAAGATACTGGTGTGTAGTTCTCTCTTTTTTTTTTTTTTGGTAGTGTCTTTATCTGGTTTTGGTATCAGAGTAATGCTGGCCTCATAGGACAAATTTGGAAGCATCCTTTCCTCTTTTATTTTTTGGGATAGTTTGAGAAAAATAGGTATTAACTTTTCTTTAAATACTTGGTAGAATTCACCTGTGAAGCCATCTGATCCTGGACTTTTGTTTGTTGGGAGTTTTTGATTACTGATTCAATTTCATTGCTGGTAATCAGTCTGTTCAAATTTTCTATTTCTTCCTGATTTGATTTTGGGAGTCTCTAGGAATTTCTAGGAATGTATCCATTTCTTTTTTTTTTTTTAATTTTTTTTTCAACGTTTATTTATTTTTGGGACAGAGAGAGACAGAGCATGAACGGGGGAGGGGCAGAGAGAGAGGGAGACACAGAATCGGAAACAGGCTCCAGGCTCTGAGCCATCAGCCCAAAGCCTGACGCGGGTCTCGAACTCACGGACCGTGAGATCGTGACCTGGCTGAAGTCGGACGCTTAACCGACTGCGCCACCCAGGCGCCCCAAGAATGTATCCATTTCTTTAGGTTGTCCAGTGTGTTGGCATATAATTTTTCATAATATTCTCTTATAATCTTTTGTAGTTCTGTGCTGTTGTTATTTCTTCTTTTTCATTTCTGATTTTTTTTTATTGTACTTCTCTCTCTCTCTCTCTCTCTCTCTCTCCCTCTCTTTCTCTCCCTCCCTCTCCTCTCCCTTCCTCTTTCTTATGAGTCTGGCTAAAGGTTTATCAATTTTTTTAATCTTTTCAAAGAACCAGCTCCTAGTTTGATTGATCTGTTCTATTGTTTTGTTTTTTGGGGGTTTGCTTTTAGTTTCCATTTTGTTTATTTCCTCTCTAATCTGTATCATTTCCTTCCTCCCTCTGGTTTGGGGTTTTATTTGTTCTTCTTTTTCTAACTCCTTTAGGTATTAGGATAGGTTGTGTATTTGAGGTGTTTGGGGGGTTTTTTTGTTTGTTTTTTTGTTTGTGTCTTGAGGTAGGCCTATATTGCTATAACCTTCTCTGTTAGAACAACTTTGGCTGCACCCAAAGATTTTAGTTAGTAGCATGCTATTTAACCTTCATACATTTGTGTTCTTTCCAGATTTTTTCTTGTTGTTGATTTCTAGTTTCATAGCATTGTGGTTGGAAAAAATGCATGGAATGACTTCAATCTTTTTGAATTTGTTGAGACTTGTTTAGTGGCCAAATATGTGATCTATTCTAGAGAATGTTTCATGTGCTCTTAAAAAGAATGCACATTCTGCTGTTTTAGGGGGAAATGTTCTGCATATATCTGTCAGATCCATCTCGTCCAAAGTGTCATTCAAAGCCACTGTTTCCTTTTTTCCTGTTTAGAGAATCTATCCATTGATATAAGTGGGGTTTAAAGTTCCCTACTATTATTGTGTTACTATTGATTACTTCATTTGTGTTATTAGCTGTTTTATGTATTTGGGTACTTCCATGTTTGATGCATAAATATTTATAATTGTTATGTCTTCCTGTTGGACTATCCCGTTTATGATTATATAGGGTCCTTTTTTGTCTCTTTTTAAAGTCTACTGTAAAGTCTATTTTGTCTAAGTATTGCTACACAGGTTTCTTTTCATTTCTATTTCTATCATAAATGATTTTCCATTTTCACTTTCAGTCTGCATGTGTCCTTAGGTCTGAAATGAATCTCTTGTATGCAACATATAGACAGGTCTTACTTTTTTATCCATTCCATCATCCTATGTTTTTGATTAGAGCATTTAAAGTAATTATTGATAGGTATATATGTAATGACATTTTTTTTAACTTTTTTTATGGGTTTATTGTTGTTGTTGTTCTCTGTTCCATTCTTCTCATGCTCTTTTCTCTTATGGTTTGTTGGCTTTCTTCAGTAATGTACTTAGATTCCTTTCTCTTTATTTTTTGCATAGCCACTACTGGTTTTTGACTTGTGGTTACCATTGGGTTCATATATAACATTTTATGCATGTAGAAGTCTATATTATATTGATGGTCATTTAAGTTTGAGCCCATTCTTTACTCCTCTCCTCCCCATGTTTTGTATATACTGCCATACTTTACATTCTTTTAGTTTGTGAATCCCTTGACTGATTTTTATAGATATACTTAATTTTACTGCTTTTGTGCTTCCTACTTTTCCTACTCCTTCTTATGCCCTTTCATTTCCACTTAAAAATTCCCCTTTAACATTTCTTGTAGGGCCGGTTTATAGGTCATGAATTCTTTTTTTTTTAATTAATTAATTAATTAATTAATTTCTAGAGAGACAGAATGGGAAAGGGGAGAGAGAGAGAAGAAGAGAGAGAATCCCAAGCAGACTCTGTGCTGATGCAGGGCTCGATCCCACAAACTATGAGATCATGACTGAGCTGAAGTCAAGAGTTGGATGCGTAACTGAGCCACTTAGGCACCCTGGTCATGAATTCCTTTAACTTTTGTTTGGGAAAATCTTCATCCCTTCTTCTATTCTGAATGATAGACTTGCTGGATATATTCTTGGTTGCAGGTTTTTTCTTTCAGCACTTTGAATATATCATGCCACTCCCTTTTGGCTTGCACGTTTTCTTCTAAAAAATCAGCTGATAGCCTTAAGGCGTTTCCCTTGTATGTAACTGTTTTCTTTTCTCTGGCTGCTTTTAAAATTATCTCTTTATCAGTATTTTTTGCATTTTAATTACTATGTGCCTTGGTGTGGACCTCCTTGGGGTGATTTGGGGGTGGGGGGGCTCTCTGTGACTTCTATATTTGTTTCCTTTCCCAGATTTGGGAAGTTTTCAGCTATTATTTCTTCAGTTAAATTTTCTTCCCCCTTTTGTCTCTCTTCTCCTTCTGGGATCCCTACAAGGAGGTGTTATTATACTTCATTGTGTCACTGAGTGGCCTAAGTCTATTTTCATTTTATTATTATTTATTATTTTTTCTCTCTCTCATTCAGCTTTATTGCTTTCCATTAGTCTGTCCTCCAGGTCACTGATTTACTCTTCTGCTTCCTCCAGTCTACTATTTATTGCATCTGGTATATTTTTTATTTCAGTTATTTAGTTCTTCATCTCTTATGGGTTCTCTTTTATGTTTTCTATCTCTGTTGAGGGTCTTACTGAAGTCCTCCACTCTTTTCTCAAATCCCCAAATCCAGTGAATATCTTTATGACCACTACTTTAAATTTTCTATCACACGTATTACTTATCTCTGTTTCATTTAGCTCTCTTGCTGTGATTTTGCCCCGTTCTTTCATTTTGGGACATATTCCTCTGTCTCCCTATTTTGTCTAATGCTCTGTACCTGTCCCTACATGTTAGGAAGGTTGGCTACATCTCCTGCTCTTGTAAGCAGTGCATTATAAAGAAGAGATACTGTAATACCCAGAAGTTCAATGTCTATGTTCACCAGAATCTGGTACTTCAGAGGCTTCTCCTGTGTGTGTTTCCTGTGTCCATTGTTGTAGCTGAGCTACTTTTGCCTGTAATCCAGTCATCTGCAATGGCTCTCTTTGCCTATTGTGGGCAGGGTTTGGTCCCTGTATTTTTGTTAGGCCAGTCTAGGGTCACTTTGGGTTCGAGTCAAGTCAGATCAAGCCTTTGCCAGAGATGCAGTAGAACCAAACTGCTGGATATTTTCCCTGTGGTGTCTCTAGAGAAGCTTTCATTAGTGGGTAGGCCTGTAGTCAGACTAGCTGTCTGTCCCACTTCTGGGGCAATAGTCATACTGGTTTATGTGGTTATGTTCCCCTCCCTCTGAGACAGCAATCACTCTGAAGTGGTACTGGCCCCTGATAGGGCTGCTAGCACACTGCCAGACTTGTGGCACCACTTTGGGTGGGCTCTGGCCAAGGGTGTATTGGAGGGGGCAGGTCCACAGGAGAAAATGGGAGGGTGCACAGTGTTAGCAAGGTTTATGTAGGTCTTCTGTGGGAGGAGACCGGAAGCTGAGGCCTCGCTGAAGGTGGTGTGTCAGCAAGGGAATGCGAGGACTGGGTAAACCATTAGCAAGTTAGGTGGAGAATGTTGGCAATGTGCAGGCATCCATGTGTCTAGGCTGTGGGGTGCAGGAGGGAAATGAAGCCCTCACCTCCTTTACTCCTGGAGAAGTCTCTTAAATATCTTTGCCCCTCCAGCACATGCTATGATATTAGTAAATAAATCTTCCCATATACCCCAGATGTTTTTCAGACTGCTGTGTCTATGCCATATCTCAGTGGGGTTGTTTGTGGTACTGTCTCTTTACAGGTGGGGAGTGTTTCCTCTCACCCCCCATCCCAAGTTCTCCTAGGGCTGAGCCCTCTAATTTTTTAAAGTTCCAGGTCTTAAGCCCCTGATTGAAGCTAGGCCCCCCCTAGTTTTCAAAGCCAAATATGGTGATTTGTCTTCCTGTGTGGGATCCTGTGCCTTGGGTGCTTGGTATGAGGGTCCATTTCTCTCCCCTCTCCACACCTGCAGTGTTCCTTCTTCCCATGGACAACTTTGTGGGTCTATTTAAATCCCAATCGTGTCTCTTCCCTTCCTACCCTCTTCAATGTGGCCTCTTCTCCATATTTAGCTGTGGACAGTTTGTTCTGCCAATCTTCAGGTTGTTTTCTGGGTTATTTACACTGATGTGGGTGTTATCTAGTTGTGTCTGTGGGACGAGGTGAGGTTAGGATCTTCCTACTCCATCATCTTCCCCCTGCCCTTTCATACTTCTATCTGCACTATAATAGGTGGTTTCCTTACTGGCATCTTCTAATTCACTAATTCTCACTCTGTGTCCAGTGTGGAATTTATCTTATGTATTGCAACTTTTCCATTTCAGTGATCATTTATTACCTCCAGGATTTCCAGTTGTTTCATTTTTATAAATACTTCTTCTTGTTTATTTATCACTCTATTGTGTCATAATTTATTGTTCTTTGGGGGGAATATTCTTCCTTCCTTTTTCTTTGTGAAGATTCTGAACATTCATATTTTAAAGTCCTCTTTAGATTGCTGTATATTTGCATTTTGTGGGGATGAATTCCTCTCCCAATTGTTGGTTGTTCTCTCTTTTTCTTAGCATTACTTTCTCATGTCTTGGGAATGTCAGTTTAGAGTCCTATTTTGAGAGTTTATTCTCTCTCTCTCTCTATATATATATATATATATATGTATGTATATATACATATATATATCCATTTTATCCTTCTCCCTGTACCCTTTCTGGACTAGCAGTTTTTTTGGCTGCCTCCATGCAGCCTCCTGGGGCTCTCAGTGTACAACTAGAACTCATATTGCATGGCCCAGATCAGATACTTTCTTGGCCTTGGTCCTAGGTGAAAGTCTAAGTCTGCCTCTTCCCACTTTGACATAAACCAGAGTCTCCAAAAAACAATCAGATAAACTTTTATTAGCCGCTTTTTGGTGAATGGCAGCCCCACCTCAACTACAGACTTTGGTTCCTCACTTGGAACGGGGCCCCCTTTGTCTATATTACTCTGCAATAGCTGAACCCCCTGGCTGCCTCTGCCTATTTCTGGACCCATAGCCTGGCAGTCTCCCAGTTTCAGTCCACTTGGCACTTTGTATTTGTTTTATTGGTGCTGCACGGGGATGTTTGTGAGCATAGCTTTGACTTTGAAATTGTCTCTTTTTAAAATTTTCTATCTGTAGAAAGTCATTGAAAAGCTTCAAAGAGTGACCTTTCAGTGACATTTTGACCATAAAGTTCTTAAACCCTTTTATAGCCTAAATCTACTTATCAAACTTTATCTTGGGTCCTTATTGTCCAAAATTAAATATAATTAGTCTTTCAGTGTATGTCAAACCCTCCCATTTATTTCTCTCTGGACACCCTCAGCTTCTACCACTCCCCTGGATTCTATGGGCCCAGTGGAAAGGCTAACCTTTCCCACTATTCATTCCAGACCATGAAGACTCTAGACTCTCTTCACTTCTCAGTGGTTCTACCCATGACATAGCTCATTCCACTTATCAAATCATTGTTCTTTTGGTGTTCCTTTCCCATCCAACCCCCCTGCTCTACCCTGGTACATTCACACCTTCCTAGGTCACTACAGCAACTAAAAGACATTTTTCTTCTCTATTCTAAGCTGCACTACATTCCCGATGACCCCAAAATCCATGGTGAAGTTCCCTTAGAATCTTGCCTTTAAGGTTCTCATTCTCAAAGACATCACAGAAAAGGCTCTGTTCCACCCCTGAGCTATCCGTCTCATCCCCAGGATGGTTCAAACCCTCAGGAGCTTCCCAGGTGAAATTTCAAACCAACCTCTGTACTCCCAGGAAAGAGCAAGACTGAAGAAAGGGTCAGGTTGTTCCAGATTGGTAGCTGGCAGGTTTAATAAGGAAGGAAACTTACATATGTGGCTTGTCATCAGTGACTACAAGATGAGTACATTTCTACCTCCACCACCAGAATCTTAAAAGTTTATATAGATGTCTTACCTGGATTCATACACCACATCATTATCTCAAGACTATGTCCTTGGGAAAGCTTCTAGAAGAAGGGAAGACATGCAGAATGCACATTTCCAAAGATGGGAGGAGACAAGGTAACTCCGATTGTCAAGGTCCAGCTCATCAACCAGCAGTCATGTCCTCTCAACGACCTCCCCCAGCACCACCTTAGATAGACTTCATGATTCTTTTTCCATCCGTTATAGCATTCTGGATTCCCTCCTTTTATCTCCACTCCTTGATATCATCTTCAAAAAGATTTTTTGTTAGTATATTTTCATTGGTTCAACAATTTATTAATTTAAGAACCATTGAGATTCTGCTATGTTCTAAGTTTACATTAGGTTCTAGGATAAGAAAATAAAGCAATTATTCAGATACCAATGAAATTCTGTAGAAATTTATAACCTGAAATAATAGATAACACATATACAGAAACAAACATACTCTAGGAATACGGAGGAGGGAGAAGCCTAAGGGAGGAAGCATCATGTGAACAGGGTCTTGAAGGATGAGAATGTAGGCATGAGATCAAGGAAAAAGAATCCAGGTAAAGGGAAAAACGTTCAGTCATCATACACCTTCTTAACTACAGTTTCCATTTCTTAGAGATAGGAACCATGTATTTTTCTTTTATACCTCTCACAATCATTTACACAGATCGATATTAAAATAAGCTCAACAGATGATGAATAATGTTATTTCACATGGTGTGAAATGTTTCCTCATGACTTGGTGTCTGTATTCTTGTTCACAGAATGACCTACCCATGTATTAATTCATTCTAGCAACACTTATCAGTGCCCGGTATGTGTTAGCCACACTATGTGTAGTGATGGAGAAAGGAGCAAGCCAGGCATTCCCAGTTGAACATCTCAGTCTTTGGGGGTGCCTCTGGCCAGAAGGCTGGAAGTATGCTGGGAGTTCAGTATTCAGTGTTAGGCGCTCAGGCCCTTCCACGTGCAGCAAGTAAGGGCTTCAATCAAGCAATTCTGTGCATCTGAGTTCACAGCCCTCATGGCCCTGGTACTTCCCGCCGACACTGAAAAGTCTTTGTACAGATATAAGGGATTTTCCAGTGGGAAACAGCCTAGGGGCACAGTCGGCCACACCTAGAAAACTGAAGGGTAAGTTCTCTGAGGTTGAGGAACTTGAAGGGCAGCCCTGGAGGCAGAGGCTTTGGCTCCAAACCACACAACTATCTATGCTTCTCCTGAGACTCTTCCCCTTCTTATGTTTGAACCCTCTGTCCTCAAGGCTGTCTCGCTCCCAGGCAGCCAAGGCAAACAACACCGGAAGCCAAATCAGTTATTCCGTTACGAAGATCGTGTGTGTATGTGTGTGTGTTGTGTTGTTTCTCTAGTCTAAATCCTAAAAAAATATAGGTATACGTGACATCTACAAACATATTGCCCCCAATCTTTTCCCTAAACCTACCTGCGGTTAACATAAAATAAAATGGAGACTGGTCTTGAAAATCTTCCAACCAGTTATGCAACATAAGCAAAACAGTCTAGCTTACTTCGTGAACATAAGCAAAACTTAAGTTATTCTTGTAAAATGCCTGTGATAATCATAAATGAAACTGAAGTCATCTTCCTAAAATGATATAAGATAATCAGTTTTAACCAACCCCCTGCCATATGGAAACCCCCACTGGGATAACCAATCATTAGAAAGGTTAAACAACTTTCTCATTTCACTTTATAAGCCATCCCGTAATATCATGCCACTGAGCTTCATACCAGCTTCAAGTTTGAAGTTCACAAACCATTTGTTCCTTGCTCAATAAAATATTCATAACGAGTAAAGCTCTTTGAATTCTGTTTTGACACTACATAGATTCACAAGCTCTCAGCTCGAAAGTACTTTTTGCCCTTTGACTACACAATATTTTCATTCTAAACATCCCTACCAAAAATAAGATTGCATTGAACCTTCTGCCAACTTATCACAATCACTAATAAACAATCCTAGAGTCAGGAATAGTGAGTTTTTATAGGACAGGGTAGTAAAGGCACAATTAGGGCTTGGATAATATAGCTTTGAATTCTGACTACAACTTTTAGCAATAAATGTGGACTGACACAAATGATGTGCATGTGGACTTGTTTTGCATCTATAAAATGGGAACAATAATGCCACGATACTAAGTGGATTGTTGTGAGGGTTAAACACGGGCCTGCCAAGCCTTCGATAATTAGTGACAATTTTACTTTATTATTATAATTACTACCACTGTCTAACACCTGGGCTCAGTGGCTGCCTGTGCCGTTTCTTCACTCCCTTTCTCCATCTGCTTCAGGAAGCAGAAAGTGGAGCTTCCAGAAAGGCAGCCTCCAGGCTCTGCCTACAGAGTGTGGCATGGTAAGGGTGTCGCTCTGCCCTGTCTGTCCCTGTTGACGCAAGGCAACTGCCTTTCCACCAGTGCAAAGGCATGGTCAGGGCACAAATCTGGGCTGCAGAATGGGCCTCACCAGACCAGATCCCTTCACTGCTATGGAGCAGTTTCCATCACCAAGACGTAAGTTATCCAGGTTGCTATGTTAAGAGTCTTCAGTTTTCACATTCTAGAAAAGCTGTTCCTGGGTCTCCAAACTAGTGATGGACAGGTGCCTCACCCAAATGCTCACAATCCCCACTTCTCAGACAACTGGGGAGTCTTTGGAGTTGCCATGAGACTCACCACCATTCCACCACCTGGGGCTGCAATATGCTCACCGGGAAGTGGGAGGGGCCCCCCAGAAGGGAACAGCGGCTTCCTGTCACCAGTCTTTCCCTGGCCAGAGCTATCACAGATGGGGTGCACCTTCTGTCTGCCGCAGCCTGGACACCATGTTCTCAACAAACCCCACGTTAATTAGCAACAGGCCTGGCTTGCATGCCTTATCTTTTAAAAAAATGTGTGCTCATTCATTGCTCTAACCATCCTTCCGCTCCCGGTCTCAGCCCTTCTCTCCACCTCAGGCATCTTCACAGATTGCCTGATGAGAGTGAAGAAAATCCACAAAAGTGGCCTTGTGAACATCTGGAAAGCATCTGTCTGCCATCATGTAACTGATTGCAGGTGGTGCTGGGGGTAGAGAGTTAATACTAATGAATAAGCGTAACTGATTATTAAGCACTATTATCCTGGCAATAATACCACCTTGGAATTCTGCCAATCGCCGCGACTTAGTTACAGAGAATCCTTACTTTGCCGGTGATCGGGAAATGCAGGACAAATCAGAATGTCTGGCCTGGGAAACTGCAGGGGACTCTGAATACCAATAGTGATAAACGTGAGTAATATGAGTATTTAAAATGCATACACCAGTTGTATCCCCAAAGATTCCCAGGCACCTGAGCAAACTGGACTTTATTATAAAGTTCTCTGCCACCTCTTAACTTCACAGTAATAATCATCATCTTTTGTTCCGGGGGAGGAAAAGGAGTTGAGAAGTTGTGTGACAGGCTGGGAATGATAGGTTAGACCCAACACAAACCTCAATGATTCTTCCTTCTCTTTCCCTCAGAAAAGTAGAAATTCAGAAATAAATTTAAAAGATAACATTCTGACTAAGGACTATTTGCTATATGTTTGGGTGGAGGATTGGTAAACAAAACATGTGTTTATGTTTGGTATGTCTTGAGAAAGAAAAGTGTTGTTACATCATATATTCTTTTAACAAAAATTTTCTGAGGGTTTATCATAATCTAGGCACTGTGCTAGGTGCTGTATATATTTTGTTTCTCAGAAAGCTCATAGTCCAATTGGGGGAGACAGATATGTGTAAAAACCTTTGCTTCTTGAGATATGGCCGATCAGATACCCTGAAAGGACCCTTCTATTACGAAACAACTAGATCCCAGATATAACACATTTTACACTTCTTTACTTGACTCACAAGAAATCTCCATGAATTATTCACACCCTCCCTCCCTATTGCCCTCTCCCAAAAGTGAGCTGAACTGGTGGGTGGAAGCGGAGAGCTTTAAGCAAATAGGGAAAATGGAGTTGCCCTGAGGGCAAATCCCAATAGCAGTGCCATCAGGATATTAGCACTGGGCCAGTAGCTAAATGGGGGAAATTAAACCTATGACACTTGTAGGTTTTTGAAGGGGGCTAACATAGTCACAAGTCACTATAAGGTGTTACCTCTAAGTGGAAGTATATAGATCCTCTCTGGAGGGAGATAGCCCTGATTTAGGCCCTCAGAATTCCCACAGATAAAAGCAAGCAAAAATGAGCTCACAATCAAAAACCACCACAAATGAGAGTCTGGGTCACATGGTATAAGAGTTTGGCATACCCTTTTGCAGTCATCTATGCAGGCAGAAACTCTCAGCAGAAGAGCCGCAAGCAAGTGAGTCCTTCAGGCTCTTGACATTCCAGAGAGAGATGCTCTTGAGCAAAGGCATAGCTGGATTCACTGTGAGGCTGAGCAATGCCACTTGCTACTCTCTCTTCTTTTGTAGGGAAGGAGTACTAAAAAAAACCCAAAAAAAACCAAACAAAAAAAACACGAAAAATAAAAAAACACAATACTTTGTCTGAATTTTGGATTCAATTGCCAAATGGTCTAGTTAAGGGGTCATCTGTTCAAGGCAGTGCATGGAAATGTCAGCTATCTGGCACCTGCAAATCCTGGGACCCACCAGTTCTATTGAAGTTGAGCTCCACTGGAACATCTTTGGATTGGATAAGGGATGAAGTATGGTTGCATGGGACGCTGTAGCCCTTCTGGCTATGAGAATATGAGTCATTGGTCCCTGCTACATCACTGCTAGACAGCTCAGAAAATTTAGGATCATTCAAAGGCTCTCCTGTTTATCATTCACTTTTAGCTGAAATGACAAAAAATAAATTTAGACCCCCAAGGGCTCCTGAATACAAAATTGTCAGTTACTGAGTGTGGAATAGCTATGTAGGAAATGTTTATAGAAATAAAAGATGGGGTCACAAAGTTGAGTGTGCTATAAGAAACTATCATGAAAGAAGAATGGAATTTTAGTTATACAACAAATTATACACATCTAAACACAGAATCAGTAAACTGTAAACTAGAGTTGAAAAAAGTATTCATAAAATACCATGGACAGATAAAGAGATGAAAAATATGAGAGGCTCAATGATGTGGAAGAGAAAAGAGAACATTTAGTATCTATTTAATCAGAGTCTCAAAGAAAAAGAGTATAGAGAATGAAAGAGAGGCAATATTTGAAGAAATAATGTCTGAGGATTTTCCAGAACTGAAGAAAAGCACACATCTACAGATTTATGACATACAATGCACCCAAAAACGTGATAAGTAAAAATAAATACATGCTCTACCTAAATTGTAATGAAACTGTAGAGCACCAAAGACAAAGAAAAAGATCTTGGATATTATTAAAGAAGTTTCTGTAACAGTGAATCCTTGTTTCAATTTCTTTTGGACCTTAGATGCAAAGTCAATACCTATTGTTATTATTATTGTCCTTGCAAGGCCTCACAGTTATTGATTGATCCATTTATTCACTTATTTATCCTCTGTATCTCCATACCACACTCCCATTCTCTTCCCTGCCTCACAACCATTTTAAAGTGTATCTTTTTTCTCTGTGTGTGTTCTTGCAAAATGTATATTGTTATTCCGTGTGTGTGTGTGGGGGGGGGGTTAATTGAAATAAATGGTACTGAATCACACCTCACAATCTATTTCTAAATTTTTTACTGAGCACTGTGTTCTGAAGATCTATGTTATATAGCAGTATTTTTCAAAGTGTGGGTTGTAACTTGTTAGCGAGTAGTGGGACCTAGATGCATTTTGTTAAATGAAATAGAAAGAATAGAAAATAAAAAAATTTATCACAAGTTGTAAAGGCAGGTATTATTTCTAATACTCTTGTTCTACTTTTATGTGTGAACAGGAGTTCACACAAATGGATCAATCACACACACACACACACACACACACATATGATGCATTATATGTATGTATATGTATGTGCGTTCTGGATTGTGATATCTCATATATTTCTTAGAGGGGTACAACCAGAAAAGTTTAAAAGCTCCAATTCTATAAGATGTAGTAGACGCACAAAGCAAACAGTTGTCATTTCTACCTGGGTAGTCTGGTTTTGGGGAACTCAGGATGGGAGTCTAAACTTTATAGTGAAGGTAAAATTTGCCTTGATTACTGAAAGATAGATAAGACTTCTCCAGGCTGATGACAGAGAGTATACCAGGTGCGGGGGAGGAGGACCATTAAAATGGACATGAAGCCATGAAAATGGGATTTTTGAAAATGCAACCTTAGGCTATTTAGAATTAGATGCAGCACAGGGTGTTAAGAGGAAAGCATAGCTGGAGATAAAATTGTTGGCAGGAGCCCTATTGTGAAGATCTTCATAGGCCACCCTGGGGAGCTATAACTTTATCCCATGGGCAATGAACAGGTACTGAAGGGTTTTAGGCAGAGATGTGATATGATTCATGGTATGAACTGAAGAAACAATTCTGGCAGCATCCTGAGGGAATGTGACTGAGTATATGTCAGCATCTTTCACCCAAAGCTGGATGAAGACATAGTTTGGTGGAGGAAGAGAGGAGTTATTCAGAGGACAGTTTAAATGTCCAGCATGTGATAGATTGTATTACCGACCAAATTATTTGCTGGCCTGGGTGTTGGTCATGTGACTTTGCTTTGGCTGATGAAATATGGGTGAACGTAATAGAACCTTTAAGAGCCACCTTTTTTTCTATCTCTTTTTCCTCTGCCATAGCATTTGCTGTGTTCCAGCCAGAGGCTGCTCTGTTGTTTTGGGCCCTAAAGTGGAGGAACAGAGCAGAGTGTGGTCAACCAGTGGTGGACAAGTAGAATTAGTGAGAAAGAAAACCTTGCTATTGTAACTACTTAGATTCGAGGAGTGTTTGTTAACACAGCATAATCTAGCTCATCCTGACTGATTCAAGATGCCTGAGGGGTCATTGTCTTTTCATGAGGTTTAGCTGCAGGTCATCCATCTTTGTCTACCTGTTTGGAAGCTTCTAGAGTCACTATTTATTAGCCTATGTCTTGGATTGATTTGAATGCATCGGTTCATGTTGTGGGCCTAAGAGGACCAGGCTGTAAAATTTACCCTGTTATGAGTGCAGAATCTTCACAGCACAATGATTGTGGTAAAAAGGGGTCCCATAGAAAAGCACAGTGTCAAGATAGTGGTGAGCACAGTTAACTTTTAACAAATTGTGAGTGACAACTGAATTAACAGTATCAGTAAACATGGATTTTATCACAGTATGGGTATTGCAAAAGAAGAGAGGTTACTGACCCAAGAGAATAGGAAGAAAAAACCAAGGACAGGGATCAAGGCAGGGGAAATCTAGGTAGCTCCAGCAGCTGCAGAGAAGTCTGTAGGAATGCAGACAGGGGCCAGACAGAGATCTCGGGGGCTGGGGGTGCCACTTTGGGTGACCGGGCATGGCTGCATCCTGTCATGCGTGTGTACCCATGGATTTCCCCATCTGGGGTGACACATGCATGTCTGTGTGTAGCACATTTGCCCTTTTCAAGTATTTTGGCAAAAGAGAAATTAATGAGATTCTGTTATATGAGGGTAGGTTGAGTCTGCTCTGCCATACCTTGGTTGTGAGTACACTACCGTGTGTGATAATGAGAATATGCAGTCTCATGAAACAGGAAAGGAAAGAGCCTCAGGAGACACTTCTCTTTTTCCCAGAAAGGCTGGAAGTTCTCTTTGTCTAGAGAAGAATGAGAAATCTACCTGGCAGTGACTGTGAGGGAAAGACAATGATGACAGAATAAGAATGCAAGAGAAAGGGAGATAAGGAGAATCTAGTAAAAAGCCTTCTTGGGCTTGGAAGTAAGAGTTCTAGTGGGAAAGACAGAAGGGTGTTTAGAGGAAAGGAGAGACTTTCAGATGAACTGGAAATAAATAATATCCAAAAAGCATTTCTCAGTATACTCAGGAAGCCAATACTATAACATTCCGTCCCCTTGTCTCATTCATTCATTCACAAGCATTACAGAGGGATATGTACACACGAACATGTGCTCATCACCAGGGACATAAAGATGAATGAGTCCCTCCTCTTGACCCCAAAATGCTCTCTGTGCATTCTAAATTTAACAGGTGCCTCCCTCAGAAGAATATGAGCTCTTCAAAGGCTAGGACTGTGTTTTTTCAAAATCTAGCACATAATAGATACTCAACAAATATTAACTGAATGAACAATTATAAATGAAGGGATGTCAAACAGGGGACATAAATGAATAAACAATGCCCCTTCAATACGGTAAGTGCTCTGGTAACACAGGGCATCGTGGGAGGCTTGCAAAAGGCATTTTTAGCAAATCTCAAGCAGACTGACCTAAAGGGAGGCTCGAAGAATAAATAGAAGTTTCCAGGCCACGGCACAGCACAATGACCAAGAACAGAACTCTAAAGACTCAAAGCAGTTTGATCTGTTTGGGGAACTCTGAGAATTCCATACATCTAGGGTGGGGTCAGTGTGGGATTTGTCTACCCATGAGAAGTTAGGATTTTACCCTGTAGGCAATAAAGGGCCATTGAATGTTTCTCCTTCTTCTCCTCTTCCTCCTTCTTCTTCCTCTTTCTCCTTTACCTCTCTCCTCCTTCTTCATACAAGGCATGTGTTGGGAGATTACTTCCCAGAAAATGCATCTTGTTTTCATATTTAAGCCCATTTTCTATTAAAGATTTATTAGCACAGATTTATTAGCAGAGATCAGCGAATCAGTATTTTGCTCCCTAATTCTCTATATATTGGAGGGCCATTGTCAGTATTGGGATTTTTTTTTTTTTACTCTCTTAGTCCTCATTACTTGTACTCTCAAAGTGACAACAACAACTTCTACTTTTGCGCCTTCACTTATATTATTCTTATATCTCACTTGTGAAATTTGGTAAATGAAATAACCCCACAAATTTTCAACTATATGGCATATATAATTTTTTTAAAAAAACTATTGAGATAGAGCTGACCTACAACATCATATTAGTTTCAGGTGTACAACATAATGATTCAATATTTGTATATATTAATGCTTATGTATGGTATATATTAAATGCTTTCAAAAAGAGAAGATAAGACTCGCAGTTTTGGGAAAGAGCATCTAGTAGCAATGGGGACAGTTGGTTTCAGGGAAAATGCTGGAACAGAGAGACCAGTGGCAGGATTGGCAGGCAGATTCAGTGAGGATAACAGAAGGACATGGATGTGAGATTTTGAAGCTAGAATCAAGGATCTGATGACCTATGGGCGTAACCTAAAGTAGTTATAATAGCACTCAAAACTCTGGTTTGATTGGGTAGTACTAGATAAGTGACTTTTCGAGAGGGAGGGTATTTAGGCTGACAGGAGGAAGCTGTCTTCTAAGAGCCATTCTGAACACTGAAGAAATGAGAGAAAATCAAGCAGCCACTCAGTGGCCAACAGGCTCGGGTTGAAATTATTGACACCCGTGGCATCTGCGTTTATTACTGAAACCCAGTTGTGCCGAGAGTGGAAAAAGAAAATTAAAAGCCTGCTTCTGACAGCTGGAGCTGCATGGTAGTGGTCGGGGGAGAAAGTAGGTCAGTACAGGGTGAAGGGAGTGGCCTGCACTTCTACAACGACAGAGCAGCACTGGCTCCATGAGGGCAGAGATCACGTCCTTGTTGTTCCATGCAATAGCGACGTCTTGCATATGGTTGGTAATAATTGGTTTAATATGTACAAGGACACCAAAGTCTTGATTCAGATGGGGGTAGAAATGGAAAGAGCTTTATATTCTACAGTGAAACCTTTATTCTTTTTTTTTTTTTGGAGTTTTATTGTACTTTATTGAAATATAGTGAACATACAGTGTTATGTTAACTTGAGGTGTACGATATAATCATTCGACAATTCCATACATTACTCAGTGCTCATCAGGATGTGTACTCTATTCATGATGATGGAGGTAAGGGGAGAAAGTTAAACTTACTGACAGTAATTCAGCGTGCTCTGGCTTGAAAGTCTCTTTCGGGCTGAGCTTGATCCCTTCAGGGTAAAGATGATCTGACAGTCACTATTTCCTCCCTTTTGCCCTCCTTGTCTTTAACCAAGAGAGGATCTAAGGCCCCAGGTATTAAGAAGCTTTGTGGTGCTGGCGATCAGGGGAAGGTGGACACATCCAACCTGTACACTGCCTTCCATCTCTTGCTGGGTGCATTGCTAGAGTTCACTGTGGTATGCTCATGTCCTCGTCTCAGCCTAGCAGAAGCCACTGCAATCCCTTTGCTGGCTGGTGATTTTCTCTGGCTCCTGCTGAACATGCAGATCCTCTGAGATCCAGCTGTGTCACTTGCTTGGATGACAGTACGAGCCTCTTTGCACTTGACCGTTGTTCTACTCTGTTACCTGTTGAACCGTGTTCAATATGTTGAAGTCCTAACCCCTGGTACCTGTCAATGTGACCATATTTGGAAGTAAGGTCTTTGCAAAGGCAATCAAGTTAAGATGAAGTTATGAGGGAGGGCACTAAAGCACCGTGTAAAGATGGAGACACACGGGGAGAATGCCATGTGACCACGGAGGCAGAGACTAGAGTGATGCAGCTGTAAGCCAAGGAGCATTAAGGATCCACCGCCTCCACCAGAAGCTGGGATGAGGCAAGAAAGGGAAAGCATGGCCTCCTTGATTTTGAACTTACATTCCCCAGAACTGTGAGAGAATAAACTCCTGTTGTTTAAAGCCATCTAGTTTTTGGTCCTCCATTACAGCATTCCCTAGGAAACTAACACCCCTTCCTTTGGGCTCTTCACCTAGTTCCACCCAAAATACCCTCTATCTCCCAGTTGAGGGTCGTAGGAACTCCTTGGCCCCCTACATGTCACTGCAAATTGTAAGAACCAAAGGACTATCAGGCCAGGCCCACACAGGTCAGCACTGCTCTCCACCATTTCTCCTGTCATGTATGGCTTACTATAGGGCTTCTCTGACAGGATTGCAGCCTCAGTAGGCTACTCCTGGGGAAGGAGAGCTCCATCCACTAAAGTCTCAGATTTGCCCAAACCTATCTGGGTGCTTTTACAACACACTTGATCCAAGGTTTAACTGGGGGTGGGCGAGGCACAGAAAGTTGTGATTGACTTATTTTTCTAGTTCTTCCTATCCAAACCAGAGATATTGATAATATTTACTCTTTTACAGAAAGTATCTTAATCTACCAGCCTTGCATTTCATTCCCTTTTCATTTATTTTTTTAAATGTTTATTTATTTCTTTTTAGCAAAAGAGAGAGAGAATGTGTGAGCGGTGGAGGGGCAGAAAGAGGGAGAGAGAGAAATCCCAAGCAGGCTCCGTGCTGCCAGCACAGAGCCTGACGTGGGGCTTGAACGAACTGTGAGATCGCGAACTGTGAGATCATAACCTTAGAGGAAGTCAAGAGTCATCTGCTGAACCAACTGAGCCACCCAGGTGCCCCTCCCTTTTAATTTACTTCTTTTTTTAAAAAATTTTTTTAATGTTTATTTATTTTTGAGACAATGCGAAAGACAGAGTGCAAGCAGTGGAGGGGCAGACAGAGGGAGACACAGAATCCGAAGCGGGCTCCAGGTTCTGAGCTGTCAGCCCAGAGCCTGACGCGGGGCTCGAACTCATGAACCGTGAGATCATGACCTGAGCCGAAGTCAGAGGCTTAACCGACTGAGCTATTCAGGCACCCCTTAATTTACTTCTTAATCTAGGAAACCATCTAGAGAAATGAATCCTAGTTGTCCCAACCCTCAAGCTATTCATCTTTTAACCAGGTACCTCTGGATGTGTGTGTAAACCTTGACCTGTAGGAACATATCTCTGGTAGGATTTAGCAGATTGATGGAGAAGTACTTTATGTAAATTTGCAACTGACCCAGTCTAGAGCCACAAACTTACAGTTGTGGTCCCACTTGACTTAGTCTTTGGCAAGTGCCATCATGTCTTGTATGAGATTAGATGTTTTTTTTAATTTATGCTCTAGAGCATGAATCAGGGACCTCAGGCCTGTGGAGGAACTCCAGCCCAAGGCCAATTTCTTTTTTTTTTTTTTTTTTTTTATTTTTAAATTTTTTTTTTTTCAACGTTTATTTATTTTTGGGACAGAGAGAGACAGAGCATGAACGGGGGTGGGGCAGAGAGAGAGGGAGACACAGAATCGGAAACAGGCTCCAGGCTCTGAGCCATCAGCCCAGAGCCTGACGCGGGGCTCGAACTCACGGACCGTGAGATCGTGACCTGGCTGAAGTCGGACGCTCAACCGACTGCGCCACCCAGGCGCCCCTCTTTTTTTTTTTTTTAATTGTTTTTAATGTATACTCATATTTGAGAGAGAGAGAGCGAGAGAAGGAGAGAGAGAGAGAGAGAGCGGGGGAGGGGCAGAGAGTGAGGGAGACACAGAATCCGAAGCAAGATCCTGGCTCTGAGCTGTCAGCACAGAGCCTGACGCGGGGCTTGAACTCACGAACTGTGAGATCATGACCTGAGCCGAAGTCAGACGCTTAACCCAGGCACCCCAAGGCCAATTTCTATATGAATAGTCTTCATGTTTTTTACGGGAAGGAGAGGGAGGAGGAAGGGAAGGGAGGATGAACACAGAGACCATATGGGCTCAGCCAAGCCTAAAATATTTACTACTTAGCCCTTTTCAGAAAATGTAAAAACAGAAACTCTTGTATCAAGATCATAAGATAATTTGGATGAGAGTCTCTATTATCTCTAAAGGTTCATTCAGAGCAGGTCAGTTCAACCAGATTATCCTTCCTCCAGAAGAAATTGATACTCCCCTTATTTTCTAAGACTCTGATGGCTCATAAAGTTAGGGAGCTTTGTAACATCAAGTAGGGTTTTCTAGATGACCCCGCTCTCCAGTGATCCAGTGTCACAGTGCTGTTCTCCAGTAATCCAGGGTCAAATTTCTCCCCTCACCCACTGAACATCGGGCATAGGGAAGGGCAACAACTCAGCTGTCTGCCCAGGCAGCCCAACCAGACCTGTTAGGAGAAGGACTGGGGAAGATGTCTCACCAGCTTCAGGTTGCAGAGAATCGCAGCACGCTTGGATCCAGCCAGGGAAAAAAATGGTTGGAACAAAGAGTAAAAGTCCTGTCTTTACACACATCTCTGTGTACCATCTTGGTCCTCTTTCCACTCAAATATAATTGCAGAACACTTTAGACACACATGCATGATTGGTCAGCCCCTCAGGAGAGCACAGCAGGCCTGTGTGCAAACATAGAAGCTCAGCAGGGTGAGTCATACCGGGGGGGGGGGGGGGGGGGGGGGGGGTGGGGCATACACTGGGGAAAGTTGAAGATCCTGGTAGCAGTAAAAGGTGGCCATAAGTTATGTCACCTTTCAGGCACTGGGATGGCACCCAATTCATCTCTAGGAAAAGATCTGTACTGTTTGTCTTAGGTATAACACCTCCCACCCCCAAGGGAAGACATGTCACTGGGGCTTCTGTGCCTTATAAATGGGCAACAACTTCACACTCTGCACACAGCCCTGGACCAAGGGGGTTCTTTCTTCCAAGCATCTTGTCGGTCTGTTTGCAGACACAACCATAGCTGTGCACAAATCTTTTTGTCTATAGCAGCACAACAAAGAGATCACTGCCAGAGCTTCAACATTGTGTAACACAAAGGGCAGTGATAAATGAGGAGCGTATTAGATCATGGCCTGTTTGCTACCCATCCTGGTCTGTCGACTTCTGTGGCTGCCATAGATATGCTCTAGCAGTCATCCAGCACCTTGGCTGCCTTCTGAATCCAGCTATATTATTTGATTTTGGCCATTACTCCAGGTCCAGAAAGTGGGCACTAGCTTTGCTACTTTGGAAAACAGAGTATCTGTTCTGGGAGCCTTTCTAAGGGTGTCTATTCAAGTAAAGCCAGAGCTCGGGTCTCAGCAGATTTAGTCACCGCCTTGATCATTGTTTGGGGAGGATAATCCACATCCCTCACTGCCCTCCTAGGGCCATGCTTTGTTCATCATTTCTCACATTCGGAAGTTGCTTGGTTTCTTGCCCACCCTTCTCCCGGCATCTTCCTTAAACTGGCATACAAGTGGCTGCGATGGCTGTAATTCCCAAAAGTCATCAGTGAGGCTCAAAATACAGTTACCTGAGTTTGTTCCTCCTGGCAGGACTATAAAGGCCTTCAAGGTATCTTTCTAACTATGTTAGAAGAGCACAAATAGGGATGAAACTCGGTCCCTGAAGCTTAATTTTAAAATATAAAAGGTTAAAGGTGCCTGGGTGGCTCAGTCAGTTAAGTGTCTGACCCTTGTCTTTGGCTCAGGTCATGATCTCATGGTTCATGAGTTTGAGCCCTGGATTGGGCTCAGTGCTGACAGTTTGGAGCCTGCTTGGGATTCTCTCTCCGTCTCTCTTCTCTTCCCCTACTTGCTCTATCTCTCCAAAATAAATTAATTAACTTTTAAAAATTAAAAAATATATATGAAAGGTGATGTAGACTTTTCTGGCCACCGGTGGGAAGGGTTCTTCTTTAAGAAAGAGTCTTTTTCTATTCACCTATTAATTCATTCAACAAGTATCTATTGAGAGTCTATTCCCTGCCTGGCATTCAATGCCCTTGGAATACAGAGATGCACAAAGTCTCCAGGAGCTCATAGGCTGGTGTGAGATCCTGAGAGATAAAGACTCTGCTGTAGGCTCTTAAAACACTACTAGTTTTAGGGATATTCACAAATATTCAGTTCTCTCCACTTTCCCAACACAAGGTAGGATTGCGTTTCCCTGCTTCCTTAGAAGTTAGACACAACCATATGATTTGTTGTAGCCAGCGATATGTGAGCAGAAGTGCAATGTACCATTTACAGGTGAAAGTTTTTAAGAGACGACATATATTTCTCTATCCCATTTTTCCTGCCTTGGGGATTGTGGAAGAATAGGTAGAGAGGTAATAATTACCAGTCCCCACTTTCGAGACACCACAATGAGCATAGCTTCTGGCCAACACGCAAGAGGCAAACTTCTATGGCTACTGAGACTTGGGGGTTATTTATTACTAACAGCATAACCTAGTCTATCTCTCCCAATACACGCTGACTCTGGGGAATTTAACTTTTCCAGCCCTCAGTGACCCAAGAAGAACTTTTTCCAAGATATGACCAATCTATTATTTGAGGAACACCTGGAGTGTATTGGGGAACCTCTGGATCTAGACCAGATGACAGCCCTTCAATAGCAGCGGATCTCAAAGGGATCTTTGGATCGCTCCTCTTTTGAGCTCACCACTCACGGCCTTCCCCAGTAACATTGCCTTTGAACAGTTAACTTTCCAGCTTGTGGCATCGCTGAAGAGAGATGACCAGAAATCCAGGACTTTCAGCAGCCTGTGCTTCCCTCTATCACAGCCCTTGTCACATTGTTTATCTGTCTGTCTACCTCACTAGACTACATAGGCCCAGGTGTAGGCTGCCATGATCTCCAAATCAAAATAGATAGCCCATATCTCCTTTTTGAATGAGCACATTTTGAATTAATGAACGAAGCCCTCTGCTGTCACGCTTGCACACTCTATCTTTGTCATGGGTAAACAGTGAGTCCCTTGGGTCAAGCATGAGGAAGTAGAGAATACAGGCGGGCTTGTCTCTGGATAAACATTCCTTCTCTGTAGAGTAATGGTGCCTCGAGAACAATTCTGTTGTCAGAAACCCTTGGCTGTAGCATCGGCTGTGCCCCTCCACCTTTCATCGCTTAACTGGGTGATCTTGAGCAAGTCTTTTAACTTCTAAGTCCAATCTGATATGAAACTTAAATGAGACGGTGGACACAGTTCATGGAATGTCACAGATAGAAGGAACTTCCAGACACCTTTCAGCTTGTTGCTCTCTGACTCAGCAAGCTAATGATGGAACTTCAAAGAGAGTCTAAGTCTCCTAAAACACAGGCTGTTGGTAAAAGGAATCTAAGAATCAATGACATCATGGATGTGAAAGTGAGTGCATTAAAGATACAACATCTTGATGCATTGCTCTGTATGTTCATGGCATTTCACTCTCCCGTTCTTGTTAGAACTGGTGGCGATGGGGGGACTGCCTTTTAACCTACCCACCAATCTGGTTTCTGCCTTACTATCAACTAAACATTGGGGAAGGCTGAAACCTGGCTACAATTCCATTAAGCAGTGAACCCATGGGCATTTATTTCCAAAGCTATATAATTCACACTTTTCCTAGGCTAAGTAGATTGACCCTGTATCCCCACGGTGGATCCTTGCCCTGTAACATTTTAGCATTCTGGCATAAATAACTCCATGCTGAGGTACAAGAGTTTATTGTGATTT
Organism: Prionailurus viverrinus; assembly: GCF_022837055.1. Classification (NCBI taxonomy): domain Eukaryota; kingdom Metazoa; phylum Chordata; class Mammalia; order Carnivora; family Felidae; genus Prionailurus; species Prionailurus viverrinus. The sequence goes on along the minus strand of NC_062567.1, from coordinate 44,090,000 downwards.
AAATAGAATTTACATAAAATAGATTGCCTTGAGTTCTAATTGATGGACAACCAAAAGCTCCTCTGTGTCAATAAGGAAAATTATCGATATCTATGTAGGGGCTGAATGGGCCTGGATGCCCCGTTAACAGGAAAATGAGGATTTGCACACAAAATATCACACATATTTGTATACAGAATATATACAAGCATTTTAAGTGGGCCATGCTGTGTAATATAAGGCAGCATGGTATGGAATATGTTGTGTGATTCATAATGTAATTAGATGACAGGTAACATTCATTATATAGGCATGTAACCCAGATGTATACATGTTTTCAACCCTTCATGGGTTCCCTTCTTAACTTTCAAATAACAATGGCCTGGGTATCTATTCTGAATAGCACAATCTGGAATATTTCAGAAATTAATTCAATAATGCAAGGTCACTTTTGGGTAGTAACCAGCTGAATTAAATCCTATAGGAATATCCAGATTTCTCCCTACCTTGAAATCCTGAACCCTAGTTCCCCTTAAACCCACAGTGAGAAGATTCCCTCTTCCCTGGTCCAGATCCCTGCTCCGGTTTGGCCTCTTACCCGGCTTCAGGATGTCCAAGAGTAGGAATATTTATTATCTTTAGGGAAAAATCCCCACCATTTTCCATGGGGTATAATCTGGCCTTATTATGATTCAGACAAGGCAATCATGATACTCTGTATACATTTCCCCAGAGGTTAGCTGACCAATCTGGTATTACACCCAGTCCAGGTAACACTAGGCCAAGCCCATCCCAGAACCAATTCACAGTTCTTTTTCCAGCATGAGTGAAGAGAAGCTCAAATCAGCATGCTTCGTAGGATTCCAAGGTTCCTATGAGCAAATACTTGGGGATTTTTTCCCCAAAACAGCAATTTTCATGAACAGACCAATCTAAGTCCACATTTAAAAACTAATCTCAATTTTATAAAAGCACATTTGCTCAAGTCTCATACTTTACAATGCTTAAATGGACTACTTAGTATCTCGGTCTGCATCTGAATTCAGATTTATAATGGATTCACAATTTTCCATAAGACGATGAGTAGATATTGCAGACCATATGACATATCAACCCCACTTTGAGGATGGTGCTACCAAGAGAGCTTGATTCCTGTGAATGAACTGTAGCTTAACTATCATGTGAAATGCCCAACCAGAACAGGGTTTTGCCAATTCCAGTTTGAATCAAATGGGAAATTTATGACCCTTTTCCAGTCCTTTACATGGTATAAGGAAACACTGCCCTGAATGGTGTTAAACAGAACCTAAGCCTTTTAACTCAATGGTTCTGTTCTCTTGAATTTAAATAGCTCTTTATACAGATGTGTTATATCAGGTTTAACCGTATGAAATCACTGACATTCGATTTTCACCTACGAAAGTAGCAATTTCACATGACCCAACATAATAGTGAGAAGAGCACTTGGAGCCCAGAGGGTTGGTTTTGAATCCTGGCCCTACTGCTCAGCGACTGCTAAGCTTTAGTGAGCCACTAAATGTCTCTCTGAGCTCAGGTTTTCAAATGAGAAAAGCTGTATCTGCTGAGTGGGGTTACTGTGGAGATTAAAGGAGTGATGGAAACTGACTTAGTCGATACATGGTCAGTGTTAATGGTGAAAACACCTGCTCTGCTATTATTTTATTTGATCTTCACAATAGTCCTATGAGGTAGACATGGAAATCATGTCTATTATTGAATTTTAGAGGGGAAGAAATTGATGCTTGTAGACTGTATGTCGTTTACTCAGGATTATCCTGGCAGGATTATCAGGCAGCAGGCTAGAACTGAAATCTAGACATCTTGATTCTTGGTCTAGTAAGTACATGTTCCTCTCATAAACTTCTTTTTTATGACCAATAGAACATTAATAAAGAAAAAAAGACTGTGTAGGAGTAAACTGAGCTCCAAGAACCCTAATGCAAAGAAACATAGCACCAAAACTGAACATTCTTGAATCTTTCTTTTGTTGATGCAAGGACCTCTCATGCACCCAATACTCTATCCACATTTTTACACATTTAATCCCCATCATAATCCTTTGAGTGGGGTGATAAGTCTCTATTTTCCAACTAAGAAAGCTGGGGTTCAGAGTGGTTTGGCAAATTATTCAAGGTCACCTCTTGACCCATCCTTATATACCCTCGCGGTAATCATTCTGAGAATCAATTTCCACTGCATGGAAAATGGATCAGAATTTCCTCTTCACTATGGCTGGGAGCATAAACACCTGACTTGGAGTTGGTGTGACCTCTGATGGCCACGTGGATATGATTTAACAGACAGAATTCAAGCTTTAACACTACAGAATCTATGACTTTGAAGGTTCCATTACATGACAAACTGCACTCGGTTGTCCACCTGGAAATCAGTATGGGATGGGCCAGGGCTTCTCTGCGAGGGCATGTGGACCTGGATATCCTTGCTGCCAACTGTTACCAAAACACTATAACGAGCTTTGGAAAGAACCACAGTCACGGTTAGTCGGTGTCAAAGGCCAAAACAGAGAGCTTGGAGAGGATTCTAAGAGAATCTGTGTTCCCACAGCCTCTGAAGAAAGATGAGATAAAAGTCTAAGGAAGAGAATTCCTAGTAGATATCCTGATAAGCTTAATGCTCCAGAGGGCCTGTTTCCAAACAACTGTATGTCTCTGTGTTGGGAAAATCATTCTGCCTAGAGAATCATCTCCAGTGATTACCCTACAACTTTTTGTCACCAGCTTTCAGTGAGCATCCTTTGCTCCCAACTCGACAGCAGAAGACCTCAGAATGGGTTTTACAGAATAAGAGAGCATGTCAGTACAGCTGGGGCCCAAATAGCAAGTTCCCCTGGCATCTGGCTCCTTTCCTGGATGCCGGGACCATACAGCTGTCTTCTGGAGAGGAAACTCCAGAATCCTCCAGATTGCTCCATATTGATGACCCATCTTCCTTTGTTCCTTCAACTTCTGCAGGTTTCAAAGATGTGAACTACTTTCCTGGGCTGGTCTCCTATTTTTTCCTGACATCCACTTCTCTTTGATTGATTTCTGTTAGCTTATTTAGCAGTTAACCCCTTGCTACCCTGATCATAGCCTTTCATGAGCTCCTGCTCTCCCTTTTCTTTCTTTCTCAGATCCCTTGACCTGACCCTGCTCACAGCATGGCCTGGCATTGAGAACATTGTCCTCTCACCCATGCTTGGTGACCAGCTTGTTTCTTGTTTTCATCTGCAAATGCATGACTCTGCATGGCATCATGAACAGTGACTGTGCCCATTCTGAAATAAATGCCATGCCCTGTAGCCCTTGGGGCAGGGAACCGCAGTGAATTTTCAATCCCCAGTTGTGTCTCTGGTGATTAAGAAGGAATCTGCTTCGCTTCTGCCTATTTCTTGGTACTGTCCCCGGGTATGGCTGCCTTTCTTAAAGTCATTATCCTCAAGGAGTGATCATGGGTGGATAGTACGAACACTGAGATTCTGGTCACACTCTGACATGACTAATTAGATTCTCTCAGACAAAATCACTTCATGTATAGATGGACTTAATTTTATCCTAATTCCCTGTGCCATTTACTGTGTTTTATGTGAGGTCAATAAACACATTTTTCCTGTAACTTCTGTCAGTCGCCTGGTTGTTAAATGTACCTGCTCTCTGTGTTGTTCAGAAATCGAAACGAGAAAATTCAAACAACCAGACTTACTTGCAGCTTCTTTAATGATAGTTAATGTTAAGCATAATAAATTAAAAGCACTGTGAAATCCTGAGGTGTTCTATGAATCATCTAAGAAAGAGAGAAGCACCTTTTGATCCATTTTAGTGATGAAATTATGGTTCTGTTGGCTCATTCATTTAATGAACACCTACTGTGTGCAAGGCATGTGATAGCATCTTGGGGGCTAACAGAGATGCATCTGTCACAGATAATACACTCAAAAAACTTGTGATTTATTGGTAAGATAGAGTAAATGTAAATGAGGATGACTGAAAGGAAAAAGTCATTTCCCAGGAGGGGCAGAGATCAAAGATGTGCAATTTCAGAAGAAGAAGACGTAGGCTTTAAAAAGGAGATGGGGAAGGAGACATTTAGGAAGGCTTTCAGAAGAAGAGGGAATTGACCTGATTCTTCAAGAATGGGTAGGGTTTGAATATGCAGAAACAGGCCAGAAGGGCATCCTATGTGGAGGGAACATCAAGCATGAGGAAAGTCAGGGTTTTTATAAGGAAGAGCACAAAGGGTAGAGAAACAGAGATGAAAATAGATGTGTGGGAACAATCATGAACAACCTGGAATGATAGCCTTATCCCATGAGCTCTGGGAGTTATCGAAGGTTTCAAGCTGGAAAGAAATGAGTTACTCTTCAAGAAGATTGACTTGAAGAGAGACTGGAAGGAACAGGAGGGTAAAAAAGTTGAAGCCATCATCCAGAGAAGACAAATTTTATTCTCTGGTGATTGGATTATGTGGCAATACCCAGTTAATCAGCATACTGGAAATTGAATCCCACCGATCTCCAGCTACTCTGGGTAAAGAGAAATTTGCTGTAATTGGTGAAGTGTGTGGTGGTGAAAGGTTACATGTCCTGCAGTGTGGCATCCTTTAGTTAGCTTGAGACACGAGTCAAGGTATCACGACGAATTAAACTCCAAGTCATAAAAACCTCCACCTTTCACATTCGGATTTGCTTTAAACAATTAGTTGCTCACCGTCCATGAAAAGATGACATTTCATTAGGCAGGAGAGACTTAAAATGCTAAGCAAGGCAGATGAGCCCAGGAAGGAGCCCTATGACAGTTATAATTCAGAGATGTGTTTAGCTATTGTTGCTGACGTCGAGAATAGCATCCCATAGAGCACAGAGACAGGAGCAGTTCTGCCGCAGCCGCGGCCAACTTAACTCTCAGCTTTCTCTAGCTGGCCCATGTGCTGAAAACAGCTTGAGGAATAGAAACGTTTTTAATAAATGTAATACGTGACTGAATGAAGATGTCATAGCAAAACTGTTGTTATTTAAAATAGTTTAGGGGCGCCTGGGTGGCGCAGTCGGTTAAGCGTCCGACTTCAGCCAGGTCACGATCTCGCGGTCCGGGAGTTCGAGCCCCGCGTCAGGCTCTGGGCTGATGGCTCAGAGCCTGGAGCCTGTTTCCAATTCTGTGTCTCCCTCTCTCACTGCCCCTCCCCCGTTCATGCTCTGTCTCTCTCTGTCCCAAAAATAAATAAACGTTGAAAAAAAAAATTAAAATAGTTTAGCATTTTATATTCATCATATTTTGATTAACATTTCTGATCATTACTTTTTTTTTTTTTTCAGTCCCCATCCCATTCTTCCTCTGCTCAGCATGTTACTGTCTGTGCCAGAACAATTTTCAAGATTAGGCCCTGAGGTGTCAATTCCTTTCTTCTAGTAGATTCCCCAACTAACTAGTTAATCTCCCGCTCTCTCATTACTTCCTCCCTTAATGACGATAGGTAGTAACATTCCCCAGAGACGATCCTACCAACATTTATATTTCTTCCAAATTAGACGAGTAGGCATCTCTCCAGATCATAAAGAATACATTTATTTTAAGGTACAGTGGAGAGAACGCACACAAATTAAAGTTTGCCTAATGAAAGCTTTAGTAGTTTGCAGAAATTGTAGCTTGTGCAGCTTCATGTTATCTCCAGGCTTTCTAGCCTGGCACTCTGGTTCGATATTCCCATAATCTAGCCCTTAGGCATTAGGTGACAAACCAGCTTGGGAGTTCAGGATCAGAGAAAATTCAAGAGACATATTTTATCTCTGGCTGTAAGTTTCTGTATGTCTCTCCTGTGCTCTGCCTTGAATGTGTTTTCTCTTGGTATGTCTATCTCCCTATGGGGCCCTCCTTTTGTTTTTTTAATCTCCGCCTCACTACTTCATTGCCCTTCTGTTGTGTTTAAATTCCTGGGTGTTTTTCTGGATCCTCTGGTCAGAAGCTTTGAGCTCAGTGACTCTGGTCAAGTGCCCACACTTCCGAGGATTATGAAGTGCCTAAGTCTGGATTTGCTATGGATATTACTAAACGCATTCCCCCAAGCACAAGGGTTTGGCACATACATTCCAACAGGGAAATGTGGACACTTGTCCCGTTAGGTGTCAGGAGGCATGTGACTCCTTACATAAGCGGCCTCAGTCACTTTCTCTTATCAACTCTGTGAAGTCCATATCACAGAAAAGGAAAATAATTATACCCAGAGAGGGTTAGTAACTTGCCAGTTAGTTTCAGAATTGGAATTCACCTCTTCCATCGGGTGCTGTTTTTTTCTAGTCTGATCTATATGTTTATTTGCAGACTTTCATTATTTGTAACCTCTAAGGGTAAAGTGGCTCATTCAGGGGTTTGAGAGAGAGTCCAGGGATTATTAAATTTACCATTAAGTTGAAGGTACAGAAAGTATTTATTACTGGAAAATCTAGGGACTCAGAAGGTCCAGTGAGGGAAGACAATGGTTTGGTAGAACAGTAGGACATCTATTAGTTGGGTTAGGGTCCTTTGCCTTCAAGGGATAGAAGCATTCTTCCCGCCTCCAGTTAAAAATAGGATGTAGTGGAACAATGGGTGGCAGGTCTCAAAACTGAAGAAATGCATAGAGATGCCAAACAGATTCGAGAAGGGCAGGAGCCAGGGCAGCCCTGGGAATCCATGTAAGAGGAGCCAATTGATGGTCTTGTCAGGAGAAATCAGCTCCAACTGTTTTTTCCATCAACTAATGATTCCAAGTTTCAGGACACAGACCAGTTGAAGCATCATGACTGATAGCCCCACCAACACACATAATTGCAAAGCACTTTGAGAATATCCAACCAGTTATCCTTTTCATTCTTTCAGGTAATTAAAGTGCAATCGTGTTCCATTTGATACAAACCTAAGGCGCCAGCGCAGTCTAGAAGATTCCTTCTCTACTACCACCCAGGAGAGCAAATGCTTTCCTACCTCTATGTTAATCCGTGAAGTTTTTCCGCCCACCCACTTCTCTACCTTCCAAACTTGATGATGCCCAATTTCCAACCAAGTATTGGCCACGACAATTGAAAAAAAATATATGAATCAATCTTTGCACTGTTTCTAAGTTAGTGTCACCATAACTGCATCAGAGCAAGTGGCAAAGGGAGGAACGCCAGTTTAACAAGTGCATGCTGAGCACCAGGTCTATGCAAGCCCCCATTCCCAGGAGATTGAGGTAGTTTCCCCTTTGTCCTCCTCCCTGCCCTCCCCATTCCCACCTTTGGTCCCATGTAGAATCTTAGTGCATTAGTCCCTGCAGCTAAACACTGGACTGACCTAGTCTTTTGATCACTCTGGTTTCTCTACAAATAAACATGGCCTGAGTCTGATTACCTCACACTCATAAGAAAAAAAAAAAAAAGATAATTAATCTTTATTCTGCAGACTAGAAAAAAGAAGTCATATTTACATTAAGTGTGCTATTGAGTGACACATAGCCCCTTTCTTTGATTCTTATTCTCCCATGCCCTCTTCACTCCTATAGGAGCATTTTCTTCCATTTTCTTCTTTCCTTTGTTCTCTGTCTCTGTTGTGCCCTCTCTCCTTTCTTTCCCTCTTTATTCTCTTGGTGTCTTCGCCTTCTTCTCCTTCCCTATTCAGATAAAAACTAAACTACAGAAAGCCACTGCCTGAGTTGGTGAGATTAGCCCTCTCACCAAGGTCAGACTTTCCTCCTTCCCTTGACTACACACCCTCTCTGGGCTCCAGTGGACCCGCCATCTGCCGATTTCCACCCTTATAGCTGGCTTCTTCACTGAGCCAATTTCTTCATGTATCACCAGGGAAATAAAACCTACAGTGAAAATGATGGTATTGGTTTTCCATTTTACTTTACTGGTAATAAAATTGTAGAACTTCTTCTCACAGAAAGAGCCTTCGCATGCTTGAACCACAAACAACATTGGGGAAGGGAGAGCCACACAACCCCTCGGTGGAATAACAGAAGGCATGTACCAGTTCAAACCTGAGCTCATTCTAGATCTTTCTGGACTCAGAATAACTTGTATAGGGTGAGGTGGAGGCAGCAGAGGAAAATAAAAATTTGCTGAAAGTGTTCTGCAAAAGAAAGCCAGGAGACTCCCTGAAGGGATCTTTAACAGGAGAAACTCTGAAGCAGGAAGAGAAGAATTGCTTAGGCCCTTTAAATAACACTAAGATGGCGAGTTAATATGGAACCTAAGTAAAACTGACTCGTACAGATGGAAAAGCAACATTTGGAAATCAGCTCACACCACTAACTTGTTAAGTGATTGTGACCTTGTCACTTAACCTTGCTGGACCTCATTTTTACTCTTTATAAAATGAAGAAGAAAATGTTGAGATTGCTGATTTCTAACATTTCTAGCTCTAAAATTCTATCATTCTAAACAAGGCTGGAAGATCATGGCTAAAGCTAAAGCTATTTAGAGAGGTTTTCCCTGTAACCCACTGGGGGAGGGATAGGAAATAACCACCATGAAACCTCACCAATTGTCCTGCTCCTTCTCAGAATTTTTTGGCTTCTCTATGATTCAAAGAGTTAATGCATTTGGCCTTGTAGGTGACCTGTTGATTCTGTCTTTCTTTCCCTTTCCTACCTTGGAATCCAACCACGCCACTGAAGAAAGGGCTAGCTAGACAATTGAAGGCATCAAAGCAAACAGGTAGAATATCGATGGTCCCAAGTGGAGACTTCCAGAAGCACTCTTTGCACAGGACGCAGTGGGCCTGCTGGAAAAAAAGAGTAACAAAGAGTTTAAAACCTGAGAGGCCTCAAGACAAAAATATTCAGCCTCAGGAACAAGAAGAAAGTTAGAGACAAACTTCCCCTCTTGGTGGGAACATTTTCTAAGAAGGAGTTGAGATTCTATGCTGGTAATTTGCCTATCTGCTCTCAGATTCATCCCCTGACTTTCTCCAGAAAAATATCTTCCCCAAGCTCCCTTGACAAGTGTCTTCTCACCAGGCTTAGTTAATGAAAAATACTAACAGGAGACTAGAGAATAGGAGGAAAGAAGAAGACACGGAATTTCTCCCCCTCCCTGCTTCAGGGCGGGGCACAACCTCATCAAGGGCTAGGACTGTTCTGTGATCCACACTGCCATGGCAGGTCTGTCTTTTGGGCTCTTTTAGTACTACCAACTCCCCTAGGGATGGTTGCAGACTGCTAATATTGCTAATCTCTTCTTTCCTCACCACATCCAGGTATGGATAACCTGGTTCTGACCATGTGCTGACACTGATGTATTGCCAGTGTGCAGGAATACTTTGGGTACAACTATAATGGTGGCATTCCAGAGACATTACCTCAAAAAGCTCTCCCCACTTTGGTGAGAGCAAGATGGTCAGTTCAGTGGCTCAATAGTGATAAAGTCAACGCTGACAACGGAAAGGGCAGATAGGCCAGTATTGGTGCCTCCATAAGTTGCACACCAAGCCCACTTGGTGGAGGAGACTATAAATTCTGCTTCTGACTGTGGGTGACCCGGACGAATCTACTTGGGAAAGGGAAAGGCTCTGTCAGTCCAGAAACAAATACTATCGTTACTGCTGAAATGATTCCCACAATCCTTGGTTGTTCTCACTCACAGTTCTGTTCCCTAGGAGAGAAAGAATGTAAACAATAATTTGCACAGCACTTTTAAGCACTGATACCATTCTATACTCACATCTCAGATAGAGATTTTGATATTCTGAAACACTACAAGCTTATTATGTTACTAAGGTACTCATGTTACTAATACTTGTTAGTAACATAGATTAAACCAAAACCCAAGGTTTCTGACCCCAATTTCTGTGTATTATGAAGATCATATTGCAACTGGCAGTGGGGGATGCCAACAGGTTGCCAAGAACATACACAGAGAAGGTGGGGTTGCTGGGGAAAAAGCTCAGCCTACATATATGTGTATAGTAATAACTGCCATACTAAATGTGTATCTAGATGTTTAAATCTCTGTCCAAATTATGAGCTAGGGAACAGAGACCAAGTATGAGTCCACTCTAACTCCAACATCTATCAGACCTTGAGGTCTAGTAAGTGCCCAAAAAACATTTGTTGGTTGAACAGGTGAATGAAGGCAACGCAAACCACTAACTGGCCAGAACAAACATTGATGGAATTGGAAATCAGGATCTGATAATAAAGTCAATCATATAAGTGAGCTTTGTAGAAACAAGCGGCTTCCTATATATCTTAAGATGTAGAAATGGTCTTAAGATCTCACTTAATATTTTCTCCTAGAACTAGAATTCAACCCTAAGAGATCCATTCCTTTGGTCTTTGAGAGTCTGTATGGCAAAGTCCATTATCTCTGAGACTGGGAATAATGATGAACTTGATTTTAAAAAAACAAGAAAAGAAAAGAGAGTGGATATCTGAGCAGTCCTCCTTCTGGGCATTTTGCCCTGTAGATACACCTGCACACATATGAATTGATGTATGTAAATGGTTTGTGCAACAAATTTTTAACAAACGGTTGGAAGCACCCCAAGTGTCCATCTGTAGGGAGATGGCTAAATGAACTGCAGGATTTTCTATGCATTTATAAAACAAGAATAAAGAAGCTCTTTATTTTTTGACATAGAATCATCTCTGGGGTATACTGTGAAGGAGAAAAAAGCAAGAATGGCACTGTATATAATGTTCATTTTGTGGAAGAAAAAAGATGGAATAAAAATGAGTGTTCTTATCTGCTTTATTTACATAAAATAGCCCAGAAGAATACACAAGAAACCACTGCAAAAACCTACCTGCAGGATACAGGAGCGGGAGGAATGGTCTGAATGGGGCATGGTGAGAGCAAAATTCCCGAACATGGTGAGAATAAGACTTCTTAATGCCCATCTACTGAAATTATTTTGGTTTTTGAAGATTGGAATGCATTAGCCAATCAAAATTTCAACTTACTGCAATTTAATGTAAAGAGAAGATCCCATAAAAGAAATGGGAAGACAGCACGGAGAAGTTATAGTACTTTAGGATGTCTCCCTTCCTTAGTCTTCCAAAAATATATGATAAATATTGAGCCCCACAGGTGTTCCACTGTTGTCCTGCTATAGCACTCGCTAAATCTGCCTGATGCTAGAATTATTGCACCTACTTCCATTACTATTTGGACTTCCTCAGTCACTAGATTGTTAATCCCTAGAGAGCAGAGTCCATGACTGACTCCTTTTTTTTCAACTTCGCGGTTCCAGGCATATAAAAGAACTTTAAAAATAAATAAATCTCTGTTAAATGGAATTGAATTTTTTCCTACTGCCAAATCTAATTCTGCTTTCAAAATCCTGAGCATGAGCCAGAGATTTCTCCTTCCTTCTCCTCAAAAAGCACTTTTAGAATTCATTTAGTAAGGGCATACTTTCTGGTTTCAGAAAGGGGAGCTCTTTCCGCTCACTATCAAGCAGTGGTGGTAGGAGCTGGGCAGCCATCTTGGATAAGAGAGTGAGTGAATCACAGACCCTTGTGAGGCACATGCTTGCCCATGAGTCTGGAAGTGGCAGTGATAAGTTAGCTGTAAACTGGTACCATGAGTGCAGATGGAGAGCCCAAGACTGAAAGTCCAAAAGGATGATGTAATTCAGGTTTTTCTCAGACAGATATCCTATCTCTCCAATGAATGGGCATAAGAATCCAGGGAGCGTGTTTGTTTTTTCAGGCGTTTACTCATTGACTATCTACTGCATTCCAGGTAGGATGCCAGCCATTGAGGTTCTAGCAAAGAACACCACAAATCATGTCTAAAGTGAGGTAGGCATTTGTAGCAGCATTGCCAACAGTCGCTCCATCCACATTCCCAACCAGTGCCTGAATCCACAGAAAGCAAAACCCAACCACCTCCTCAGGAGGTGAGCTGGTAGACACTGGATGGGGCTTTGGGGTCCCACATGAATGGTCTGATATTCAGGCCAGGGCTCCAAACAGAAACCCAGTCATGGGAACTGACCCCTGCTGTTGCCAAAAGGTGATATGGACTCAGGGGGGATCTGGTTGCCCAGAGCTCATAGCAGACACTTAATCCATGACAAACAAAACCCTAGGTCCCATCATCCAGAGGTCTGACGCTACTGATACTCCGGTCAGGATTGGCTCAAGTACTGTCCCGGACTAAGCCTCCATGTGAGAGGGCTTGAGAAAGATAGGGGTTGGAAAACAAAACGAAGCAAAACAAAACAAAACAAAACAAAACCCCACCTCCCTTTACATACATTCGCTTGACAATACATGCTGTCCTTTTGTACCCATCCTATTCCACTAAAACCACCCTGGTTTTATCTTCATAAATATGGTGACCAGGTCGTAGGGAAAGCACATAATTGATTACCCGGCCTGAAAGCCTCGCCAAGGCACGCTTTTATTCCTCTCAAGTTTATTTTTTAAGCTTGCCGTGTATTTTCAAACCTAGAAATAAGAAGTCAATACTGGGTATCAGATGAGGTTACTTTAATATTTCAGTGTTCACAGTCCGTACAGCAGAGGATGGAGATTTTTGACTCGGTCACCAGTTAGCCAAGTGACCTTGAGGATGTCAATGAACTCTTCGGGGCCTCATTTGTCCTAGGTCAAATGGGCCTATTTTGACGTAAAAGGAAATAATACGTGAAATTTTAAAAGTGCTCCATAAAGGGACAAATGGTATCTAAATATGTGAGATTTTTTAAAATTATTATCGTTCTAAATTACATAAAAGTAAGGCTCTTTGGGATGAATCTGACTATAACATTCTCATTGTGGGAGCAAAGTGGGTACCTAGAGAGACAGGTTAGAGAACATTATTTGGGTGTTTTCGAAAGCTGCCTTGTGCATTATCTGTGACAATAATAGATTGCTTAGGACTAAAATATCTTCCCATGTTAAAGATTTTTGTTTTGATGCCAGATGCAAGGATAAGACACAGAAGCAGTCAGTGTGCAAAGTTGAAGCAATGCTGACTGCTTAGCTACTTCTGAATATTTTTAGCTCAGCTCTACCATTTTCAAAGTATCTGCAGACAAGAGGTACAGATATATTACGGATCAGAGAAGGGCTTCAGAAATAATCAAAGCATCTCATGCAGTACCAAGAACAATTTAGAGGTGCTCTCACAGGGGCACACACAGTGTCTTATGAGCAAACAAAAAACCACAAATGCCAAAAATATTGATGTTGTGTCAAAAAGAGCTTCAGCACCACACAGTCCAGGGACAAAGCCCTCTCTTCGAACACAGTCTTAGACCTCTTTTATAACGGTTTCTCATAATTCGTTCAGCAATGTTTATTGAAAGCCTTCTAGGCCCCAAGCACTGTTCTAGGTATTGGGAATTCACTGGCGCCCAAGACAGTCTCTACCCTCATGAAGCTTATATTCTTGTAGGAGAGACAAAGGAAACAAGCAAACACATATTTGCTATAGAGCTATGTGGGGATAAAGGCTATTTTAAAATACAGCGGAGCAAGGAAATAGAATAAGGAGTGCTAGCTCTGAAATCATTGTCAGGGGAAAGTCACTCTGAAAAGGTGATATTTGAACAAAGGTAGTGACAGAGTGAGCCATGGGAGGGGGTCCTATCTGACTAATGTAAGCATTTCATCTCACGACAAAAAAAGAGACGATAAATACATCACACACACACACACACACACACACACACACACACACATGCATGCACGCACGCCCATGCACACTCATACAAATCGACCATCAATACGCTACCATTACCAAAGAAAGTTAAAAATGTCTTCAAAATCTGTTTGCAGATTGAGTTTATTGTCTTGTACCTCTGCCATCATCATGAAAGGAACTTTCCCCGGGCAGCTGCTGCCCCTTTTGCATGGGCCCCCAGATGAAATCACAGGGAGCCCACCTGAGTCCTACCCGCAAGGAGGAGGCCAGACCAGACTACGAAATCAAACCCAGCCTAGATCACCTAAACCGCAGCCAACCCACAGATGTGCTAGCCAGAAAAACTGAACAATCGTTGTCACTGGGACTTGGGAGGGCTTGTTACTCAGCGCTAGCCAACTGTTACAGTATGCCAGACAGTGGCACGACGGTGATGAGTAATAAGATAAAAAACAAAAGAAAGAACCAGAGCAGGAAGTATTCGGCGGGGACATAACTTATTGAGGATGATCAGAATTGGCCTCAACAAGAAGGTAAGATGGGAGGAAGATCTGAAGGAGACAGAGAAACAAGTCACGAGGGTTTGCCCAGGGGAAGCACTGCAAAGGGAAAGAAAAGCACATGAAACGTACTTGAGGCAGGAGTATGCCCTGTACCTTCATAAGAAGCAAGGAAGGCAGAGTAGCCAGGAGGAGTAAGCATGGGGCAAAGTGGTAGGAGATAAAGTCAGGGAGATAAAAAAAAAAAAGGACAGGCTGTGTGGGGCCTTTTGGGTCTCATTTGTAGATCTGAAGCAGAGGCGTGGCATAGTCTGACTTAACTTTGAAAGGATCACTCCATCTCCTGTGCTGTGAACAGGGTGTTAGGGAGTCAAATAGAAGCATGGAATTGGTTGGGAACTATGTCAATAACCCGAGGAGGAAATTACAGTGGTTTGAGTCAGCATAGCTGCAACAGAGGTAGGGGGAAGTGATCAGGTTTGGGATATGGTGTGAATGTAGAGCCAATGAGACTGCAGTTGTAAACAATATGAAATGTGAGGGACAGATTTGGAGGGTGACTCCAAGGTTTTAGTCCTCAGCAGCCAGAAGGCTGGAGATAGCATCTACTAAGAAGGGGAAGACTAAAAGGAACAAGTTTGAGCCGAGGATCTCAGCACCTTGGGTTGACCATATTAAATCTGAAGTATCCATTAGTCATCCCATGGGATGCCACGAAGGCAAGTTGATGTCTGAATGGGGATATTAATTAGAAAGTCATCAGCATATGGATTAGGGGGTTTTTTTTCATGCCAGTGAAGTTCTAAGAGATCTTTTATAAGGGAGGAGAGACTAAAATGGAAAACTGAAGGCTTCCAGAGATAAATCACTCATATGGGCTTTTCTCCAGGCCACATGGCAAACAGTTAAAATGGTGCTCGGTTTCACTCTTTCTTCCCCTCTATCTCTCTAACCCATTGATGTGGGTTTGCCTTCCTCTCTGCCACCTTGATGAGTGTTCCACCTGAGCAACTGAGCAAAACTCAAAGCTCTGAAAGGTTTATACTGGTAAGAGACACGCACTATTCTGACTTCTACAGTCTTACTAATTAGGGCTGACACCCTGGGAGTATGGAATGATACTGAAAACAGGAAAACACTGCCTCTGCATTTCTAGAGCTAGGAAGAGGGAGAGGGGCTTCCCTGACTCTGCAGACCTCTCTGAACAGGTGCTGCCTCTTCAGTCTATAGGTTCGGCATGCTCTGGCTTTATCTGTTAAAATCCTATAATGGCGGGGTGGGGGGGTGGGGGGTGCCTGGGTGGCTCAGTCGGTCAAGCGTCCAACTTCAGCTCGGGTCACGATCTCACAGTCTGTGAGTTTGAGCCCCGTGTCAGGCTCTGTGCTGACCACTTGCTCAGAGCCTGGAGCCTGCTTCGGATTCTGTGTCTCCTTCTCTCTCTGCCCCTCCCCTGCTCATGCTCTGTCTCTCCCTGTCTCAAAAATAAAATGAAAACATTTTTTTAAAAATTTAAAATCCTTGGGGCGCCTGGGTGGCGCAGTCGGTTAAGCGCCCGACTTCAGCCAGGTCACGATCTCGCGGTCCGTGAGTTCGAGCCCCGCATCAGGCTCTGGGCTGATGGCTCAGAGCCTGGAGCCTGTTTCCGATTCTGTGTCTCCCTCTCTCTCTGCCCCTCCCCCGTTCATGCTCTGTCTCTCTCTGTCCCAAAAATAAATAAAAAAACGTTGAAAAAAAATTAAAAAAAAAAAGTCTAAAAATTTAAAATCCTATAATGGAACAGAGAGCAGAAAACCAATACACAAAGCAACACTGCCCTATTTCAAAGAGTGGCACTCCTGTGCCGAGCTGAGACACAAAACTTAGAGGAGAAATCGACCAAGAAAATGTAAGTGGCCAACCTATAGCCTCAAATGATAACTTCAAAATAAATGCCCACAGGATTGTAAAATCACTACAAACACAATTGTTCAATATCTCAAAGCAAGTTTTAAAACTTGATTCCCTTTTGCTGCCATCGTCACCCATCTATAGCCAAGAAACTTCAGCCTCATAAATTTAAAAATGCTTGATTTCGTTTTAAAGAAACTTTGTGACCTAGTAAACTAACAAGCGCTCCTGGGAGCTAAACCTGAAATTTAGATGATCAAAAGCGAGTTACAAGCTTGGGCTCGGAAGGCGGACGAGGGACCTAAAGTCCACTAAGGTAATAAAGCCACTGAGGGGACTGACTTGGAAGAGAAAGGTCTGTGTCACATGGCAGAGTCATGAGAGAAAGATGCTCAAGTCAAATTTGGAATCACAGCTGAGTATTCTCTTCACAGTCCTTCAGCTGCTGAACAGTGTGTCCATTTCCCTTCCGCTTTGGGACAAATAGTCTTAAAGTTTCATGGCTGTGCTCATATTTACTACTTCCAAATTATGATGAATCCTTAAAGGCCCAGCACAGCAAAGAGTGAAGCCTCAGCTTCGGGGGCGGGGGGGGGGGGGGGGGGGGGGCTGGCTGGGGTGGTTAGCAGTTAGCATTTCCGGTGCACTGGGAAGTTAAGGACGGCCTGAGAAGATACACTGCAGATGAGCTGCAGGACCGCAGGTACCGTGTTCACTGGCAGCAGAGCAGGAGGCCCAGTAAGGGGACATCTCCGCCGGGTTTTCTTTGAACCTTTGCCTTTACAAAGTTAAACCCAAGTAAAGCCGAGCAAACCCAAGACTCGTACTCTGTGGAGCAGCTTGCAGGGATTATTTCTCTTCCCTGGCCAACAGAGCGGGAGAATTGTGAGATGGGAGGGGCAGAGAAAGGCGATCATTCAGATGGTTCATAAGGGACGACCGGTATTTCGAGGGGGAAGAAAACACGGGCCAGCTGGTGAAAACACAGACCCAGAAATCAGTTCAACAAGGGGAGACTTTTCTGAAAGAATCACTCACCAGTGGACAAGTCTTACCTCAAAAGCAGAGAGCAGAACTACTGAGGGTGTGATCTTTCCTTCATTTTTCTTTGTGGACAAAAATGTACTGAGTAAACTCTATCATGCACCAGTCATGGTGTTCAGATCTCATGTGCCAGTTTACTGTGCTGTGTCTACACGGCTATTGCCCCCACTGGACACAGGAGTCACTTGAAATTTTTTTTACTTTTCTTTTAACTTTTTTTTTTAACATTTATTTACTTTAAAGAGACAGAGAATGAGTGGGAGAGGGGCAGAGAGAGAGACACACACGGAATACGGAGCAAGCTCCAGGCTCCGAGCTGTCAGCACAGAGCCTGACTCGGGGCTCAAACTCATGAACCGGGAGATCACGACCTGAGCCGATGTCGGATGCTTAACTGACCGAGCCACCCCGGCGCCCCAGGAACCAAGTGAATTTTTATCCATTCTTATTGCGCGGTCCTCAGCACATGCATCCAAACTGGCTGTTGGAGGGGAGAAGAGAGGAAGGGAGGAATAAATCATAGACAAGATTTCTGCATTGGTGAGGTGATTGGACTAGTTGAAGTGTTATTCATTTCGCATCAACCAAAGAGATATGGAATCCACTGTTTCAAAAAAAACCACTTGAAACAATCATTTTCAAGCACTGAGCAAATGAAGATAGAGTGTTCTCCCCTTTCTACACGTTTTGGTTATGCAGAATTCAACCTTTGTCTACCCAAATAGCAGGAAAGAGTGTTGGCTATTGGCCTATCCTTGGAAAAGTTAAGCAGAGGAAGATTTTCTTTTCTGTCAGTTTATCAGAATACCACCAGAATCCCTCAGGGACCCAATTAGGTTTCATTGGGCCTGTTTCCCTCTTCAGACGAGGGGCGGGCCTCATCCACAGGGATGATGTCCCTCCCGTGTCCTCTCCGAGGGACTGAGGGCGGGCCCAAGTGCAGTCATTTGCAGTCATAAACATTAGAACGAGCGAGCCCTTAAGTAAGGCCTTCTGTTCCAAGCTCCACATCTTATTTATTTTAAAAAGTTTTTTTAATGTTTTATTTATTTTTCAGAGAGCATAAGTGGGGGGGGGCGGGGGGACACGCAGGGAGAGAGACAGAGAGAGACAGACAGACAGAGGATCCAAAGCAGGCTCTGCGCTGACAGCAGCAAGCCCGGGGGGGTGAGGCTCTAACTCACAAACCACGAGATCACGCCCTGAGCCGAAGCCAGACATTCAACCGACTGAGCCACCCAGGTGCCTCCCAAGCTCCACATTTATTTATTTAGTTAGTTAGTTAGTTAGTTTTGTTGTTTTTTTTTAACGTTTATTTATTTTTGAGACAGAGACAGAGCATGAACGGGGGAGGGTCAGAGAGAGAGGGAGACACAGAATCGGAAGCAGGCTCCAGGCTCTGAGCCATCAGCCCAGAGCCTGACGCGAGGCTCGAACTCACGGACCGTGAGATCGTGACCTGAGCCGAAGTCGGACGCTCAACCGACTGAGCCACCCAGGCGCCCCCCCCAAGCTCCACATTTTAAAGGCCATGGGCTTGAGTCCCAGAGTGGGCCGTCCTCCCTTGTGCCACAGCAAAGCTCTGTTTCCACACAACGTGGGCAAAAATGAATGGACCGCCTCCTCTCCATTAACCCTCTGTTTCCTGTCAGCACTGCTACTGCTTCAACTTCTCTCCATTTCCCTCTTAGGATTGTTCCCCCCCCACACACCCCGGCACCTCAACCTATGCCGCCAAGGACTGTCACCTGGAGAACCGACTGTTAGTAAGTAGTGCCAGGCAATGAGGAGGTGGATGTTGAAGCGAGGATGCCCTCTTGACCTCACCACCATTAGCCGCGCTGGAAAGCACAGGAAATGGGGAGAAGCCCCGGCTAATTGGCCAGAACTGCGGTCACCAGCAAGCAGTAATAGGGCTGAGTGTGATTACTGTAGTTCTGGCTTATTCCTTCATATCCTGTCTATCTAGAATCCCCCAACTCACACCAAAAGAGTCTCCTCTCGGCTCTGACTTTCCCCAGGACCTACCTTCCTAACCAAGCCTTTACTGGACTCTTTGAACTTAGCCTCAGCAATCATTTTTATTGAAAATCGTCTCTGCTTTCTAACCTGGCTATTAGCCATCACTGCTGAGAGAAGGCTGGCTGCTAAATTAGTTGGTACTCACTGTTCCTGTACTGGTTACGCTTCTCTTCCTGTCACAGAGGGCTCGTAAAAGGGAATACGCGCAGTGACAAACAAGGTACTCATAGATTTGAGACTGCAGATCGGTACCTTACTTACTGTCCACGGCTGGATGAGCTGGGGTGGGCTTGAAGATGTTTTTCTGTACAACTGGTATTAAAAAAATCATTAACAAGAAACAAAAATCAAATAAATAAATAAATAACGACCTCCATCATTAGGCAACTTTTCTCTGCCCTTTTGGAGTCGTCCAGACAATGTTCTCGAAACTGAGTATGTCAGAATGCACCGATTTGTACAATCTGCCCATTGTAGGTGAGCAGAAATTCGCCTTGAAGACAGATATTTCAAAAAAGTTTAACCGTTCAGGTTTTAAGGGTCTCTATTCCCATTCCCTACACCAGCTTAGACGTGACTGATCTGGGAAACAGAGTAAGAGTCTCAGATTCCGTTTGCGGTGCTCCCTGTCATAAAGAGGAGGAAAAGGGTGCACATCCAGTATGAAATAAGCTATCCCAGGCCAGATCTTAGGGAAGTAAGGCATAGACAGAATATCTTCCCCTCTCTTAGGAAGCAGGAGTTTCGTACCTTCTTTGTATACAAAAGTGACGTCCACTCACTGTGATCTTCCCAAAGACTAGGTCTGATTAACTCATTCTCCAGACCCAATATTCAGTGGCTCAATCTTACATCTCAGGTAGCTTTCTAAACTCCTTAGTCCTCATAGTCTGGCCTCACCTACTTCCCTATCTCACCTCCTAGCCTTTGTTCACAAAATGAAATATTCTGACCATTCTTTTTTTTTTTTTAATTTTTTTTCAATATATGAAATTTACTGTCAAATTGGTTTCCATACAACACCCAGTGCTCATCCCAAAAGATGCCCTTTTCAATACCCATCACCCACCCTCCCCTCCCTCCCACCCCCCATCAGCCCTCAGTTTGTTCTCAGTTTTTAAAAGATTCTGATCATTCTTAATTAAGTCCCCCGCTCTCCCACCTTTAGGCTCTGCTCAAGCTGTCTGTAATGTTCTTCCTCACCTGGTGGCCGTCTCAGGGGGCCCATGTCCCACAATGTTTCGTGGGTAGCAAGAGACAGAAACTGACTCAACAGGAATTAAGTGGAAAGATAAAACTACATCTCGTGAAAACCAAAAGTAGAAGTACAACTGGACCTTACAGGGCATTGGAATAAAGTGGAAAGCCATAAGGAGCAATGACTCATTTTCTCCTTCCATACTCTTCTCCATACTTCTTCCTTCCTCACTAGTCAAATATGTTCTGTCTCTACTCCCTCCCATGAATCTGTTCTGTTGCTTTCAGATTCTGTTTTCTTACCTTCCCATGTATGCTGACCAAACACGGGCACCTCAGGCTTTTACGTGTTTTCTTAGTTCCAAACCCACTGATCAACTGACTAGCGTCCTGTAGGGTATGCCAATTCCTGATGTATAGGGAAGGAGCTTTCATTGGATCAACTTACCCACCGGACTGACACTCAGCCATTCAACTCCATCGACTTAGCCATGGCCATGCAGGTGGAAGTCACCAATTATAACTTGACTGTGCCTCTGCGTGCCTATCACTGTATTGCCGAGCGGGGGCATTCTCGTAGGAGCAAGGCATGGCTGAGGCGGACTCGCTAAAAGTTGACCTACGTCAAAAATCCAGCTCAGGCCCCAGCCCTTTCTTGAAGCTTTCTCTGATTCCACCATCTGGACATTATCCCTCCTCTCTCTGAGCATCTGTATCACTTGTAGGTGACGGCTTGGTGTCCTTTCTGCTGAACATCCATGTCCTTCACTTTTTCTTCTTCTAACAGACTCCTCCTTAGCTCCAAGACTGAAAGCAAGCATCGATCCTGCCTAAGCCAAGTGCAGCACCTCACCCACCTCACCTGGAAATAGGATGATGAAGGTGACAGCCTCTAAGATGTGGGCTGGTCTGAGCTGATGAAGGATGGGTGGCAGTGTGAGCCACCCCCTTCCAGGCTTTGATGCTGGAGTGCCCGGCTACTTCTGGCCCACTCTGATCAGATACTATAAGGCAGTTACGGTGTAAGAGACTGCCACAAGCTGATCTGAGTAGAACAAAAAAGAAGGAACAGGATGAACAGTGGTTGGAATGTAGGGCAGCTTCCTAAAAACTGAGTCCACGCCTGGGGTTCCCAGGAGCTGTCCTCATTTCTGACCTTCTGAAATTTTGTTTATGAATTATCTCAGGAGCCTAATAAATCTCTTTTTGCTTAGGGTGGCCATAGGTTTCTTGTAACCAATGAGAAGTGACTGCATAGCCCTTTATTTAAGCCTCTATTATGAGGCTAATTACTTCTTACATTGAATTATCCTTACTTGTCTCCACGCTCTCTTTGTCCTGGGGTTCGATGAGATTCCTAAAGACAGAGATCAGGTATTACTGCTTTCTGATTTCCCTCAAAGCCCCTACCATGGGAGATAATAAATTCTTACAATATGTTCTTTCAATGAATGAGTAAAGAGAAAGCATCCATTGGCCTATTCCCATGATCAGGCTCTTCGTGAATTTGGGGAATACTTGTGAGTAGGAGGAAATAATTGCTGCCTAAATCATGTTTGGGGGCATGTTGGTACAGTTCTCTAACTGGTACCTGAGTTCTCCTTGCCTGTTCCCTTCTACATGACTGTGCCCAGTGAGGGTGCAGAGGGTATGGACACATGTGGCTTCTGGTGAACAAACAGTATTTGACAGCCCTGGGAGAAAGAAATGAGAGACAACTCTTTACTACATGGAATAAAGAGAAAGGGCCTTTCTATTTCCCCAAAGCACGAGCACTGCCTCTTACAGAATCCAACCTATTGCATACTGAGTTGATGGGCTTGGTTTCAGTACGGCTCAGAAAATGTCCAAAACGTCGTCAATTCCTGGCCGCAAACCACAGATACTGTGCTTTGACAGAGGCACCCATGGTCGTGTCCATTTATGTCTGGGAAACTTCAAGGCCTTACGACAGGTTCTCTGGGAATTCGTTTTGAAACTGGAGTAGGAGCCCTAAAAATCTTGTCTAACTCTTATCTTCCCGCCGACTTCTGTGTGTCCTACCAAGTCTGCTCAAAACCCCTGTGGAGGATTCAAATGTGTCCTTGGTTGAGAAGCTTCCCTCTCCAAACCCCAGAAGGGGCTGTGGATCCTCTGTGCCCAAGCTCATCTGTCTGTCTCCCTCATCATCCCCAGAGCCCAGGCTGGCAAGGCTGGACCCTGAATTTTAAACAGAGCTTCACCTCACCCTTCCCCACTGACAGGCTCCTACCCTTAGCGTGCTCTGAGACAAATGCTAAGACTGTCTCAGGGGCACCAATGCTGCCGGCCCCTGGCCTACTCTCGCTTAGTCACCCCCTCCCCAGGCCCCAGCAGGCCTTACTTCCCCACATGTTTGGCATTTGACAAAGCTGTCTCCCTTGGGACCGTTCAGCTGTGACATTTTCCCAGCGTGTCTTCTCCTTGTCAACATGATAGGCAGGCAGTCTTTCAAAGTGAGAGAGATGCCGGGAGCCTGCGGGCACACACTTGCGCGCGCGCACACACACACACACACACACACACACGTGCATGCGCAGAGAAGAGAGGGAAAGGAAAAGAACCTCAGTGGAAGGGCAGCACTGAATTTAGCTCAAATGTAAACATGCCTCAAAGTAGCAACAGCTCAGCAGTGCACGTTCTGTTTTGATAAGAAGCCATGAGAAGGTTGAGCCTCTTCATGCACGCTTCCCAAAAGCCCTTAACAGACTCTGGACAAGACTCCCTTCTGGTATGGCCAAAATGCAAGCACTGCTAGGGACAAAAGCCACCACCGGTTTTAAGGTTGCCTACCAAAGATGTTATCTCCCCCTGCCCCTTCAATGCCTGTGCCCATGCCCTGCCTGGCCTGGGTGGAGGCAGAAGGACACAGAGAGTCTTGGCTGTGCTAGATTTCCTGGACCCGGATTTCCATTGAACACACCCTCCGTCACTAGGCCCCTCTGCCTTTGCCCAGCTGCTCTCTGTGCCTGGAAGTCACCCTCGCACTTCCTCTATTCAGCCGCCAGAAAAGTTCCCCTCTTCAAGAGTTAGCTCAATTTGCTCCTCATCTGGCACTCCATAGACACCGTTAGACTCACCCACTGCAGCGCGTGCAGGCTTCCATGTCGCAAACGTCACCTTGCCTTGCATTTGTCTTTTGATGTTTCTATTCAGCTAAAAGATTGTGTGGGCCTTAAGGCACAGAAAATGGCTTTTTTATGTCTATCCCCAGCACCTAGCCCAGCTCCTGTCATATAGAATTTTATAAAAAACAGAAAGGCCAGGGAAACCCCTTGGCACCAAGAGATTCTTCCTTTTCTTGCCACGTTAACAGAAATATATTTTAGTGGATGTCTGAAAATACCGCCTCACTTTCCTACTGGAGAGCCACCCACCCATCCTACGTGCAAAGTGCCCTGTCATTCACAGTGGCCCAGCCCTCCTCCCCTGTCATAGGGGTAAACATGTGACCCAGCCTGACCACTTAGACTATTCCAGCTCCTTGACCACAGTAATATGTTCAGGAGTGGGCACATGACACAAATAAGTCCAATTAGGGCCTTCTCTGAGATGTAACATATAAATACAGGGGAAAGGGTCTCTCTTCTTAGATTAGAAATTATACGAATATAGACATAGAGCTGTTAGTGGCCATCTTTCCTTCCTCTTGAGTATGAAGCCAAAATACAGAGAGAAGGAGGTGTAGAGTATATAGACACATGTACAAGTACAGCCCTAATATACTGTTTTAGTGCCTAGATCAAGCTGTGCCTGAAGTCAGCCCCATCTTGTTCTTTAGTTATTAGGATTTAGAGCCAGTCAAATCTCCTCTCTGTCCTTCTCATCTTTCTTTTTTTGTTTCTCTAAGCTACTTGTAGTTGAATTCCTGTCTTTTGCAATCAAAACAGGCATGAAATATACCATTTCTATATAAAGTGAGAGTTTCCTTTTTACCAATGGAACTCTTAATGACTTTACTTTGAACAATAAAAATTGTTTGGGGAAACCCATTAGCCTTACAATGATCTCAATCATTGCTTAGATTTGGTGCTTTCAGACGTTATCTGACATAAATCTGACATGGCCTGTTTAAAAAATAAAAACATTTTAACACAGATTTAGCAACTATTCTCAGGAGAATTGCAACTGTCCGTTGTCATACTTGAAACACTTAAAGGTCGTTTTAAAAAAGCAATACCCTGGTTAAGTGTAAGGCCTTTAGAAGGAAAGGTAGGTGAATATTTTCTTGACCTTGGAGTAGGCAAAGGGTTCCTAAATAAGATACAAAAATCTCTAACGATAAAGGGAAGAAAATCAATAAATTGGACTACATTAAAGTTGAGAACTTTTGTTCAAAGGTGTCATCAGAGAGTGAAAACACAATTCACAGAGTGGAGAAGGTATTTGCAATAGGCATCAATAAAGGACTGGTATCCGGAATACGTAAAGAACTCCTACAAATCAATAAGAAAAGGGCAGACAACTCAACAGAAAACAAAACTGAAAAAAAAAAGGACAAAATGCAATGTCAAATAGTCAATACGATGTGAAAAGGTGTCCAGCCTCACCACCAATTATCAGAGAAATTCAAATTAAAACCGCAATGAGATACCTTTACAAAGCTGCCCGAAAGCCCAGCATGAGGAGGACAACAGGACCAGACTGTGAAGCCTGCAGAGCAGCTGGAAATCTCGGACCTTGCTGGTAGGAATACACTGGGCACCCACTCTAGAAAATCGTTTTACATATTTATTGACACTGAACTTTTTCATATGGGATGCTGGTAATGTTCTGCATGGTGGTGGGTACCAGGTGCATACATGGGTGTGTTGGCTGTCCATTCTTGGGGCAATATGCTTATGAGCGTGCACTTTTCTGAATACAGGTTTTGACATTTAACTTCAATGCTGTCAGAGCCTCCTGCAGCAGCAATGCAAGTCAGGTCCGCAGTGTCCGCACAGCGAAGCTGGGCCAGGCAGGAGCTCTGTTCTCAGTCCTGGTTCTCCACCCTCCCCTTCGGTTCCACCTGCTACCCAACATCCTTTACGGCAGCCAGAGTCAATTTCCACTCCTTGGAATGCAGAACCCTGACTAGCACAACCCTACATAATTTTTACGTGAATAATTAACCTCTTATTATACAAGTTTGCATATTCAAAATGGTCAAACCATGTCTTTTGTCATTTTTCTGATTGAGAAATAAGTCGTACTTTCTGATTGGCTGTATATTTGGAGTTGCCCTTTACCCAGATGATGCTTCAAATGTCTACTAAAAGGCAGCTGGTGTGGTGGTTAAGCACTTAGACTGATGCTAAACAGCCTGGTTTTGATTCCCAGACCCAACATTTGCCGACTGTGTGGCCTTGGTAAAAACTCCTCAACTTCTCTGTCTCGGTTTGCTCACTTTTAAAATAGAGAGAATGCCTACTTTCACAAGTTTGTTATGAGTCAATTCAGGTAAAGCATTCGTAAGTATTAGCTATTGTCATAGTTATTAACATGAAAAGAAACCCAGGCTCTAAGATCATCTAAGCAGTGTCCCTTGCTCGGCCTGGGGCAGCTGGAAACAGAGCAAGGAGGAACTTCTGGAAGCAAATGAGAGTACATCCATTTGGGCAAGACCCAGGTTTTGGAAGGAGGCAGTAAAGACCCTGAGGGCTATGTTCCTCCAAAAACTTCCACCACCAGCTCTCCTAGATCCCACCTCGTAGTCACAAATATTGTAGCTGTCCCTGGCACTGTTCACTCTAGCTGATGAGAATGGCCTAATAAAATCCCTTTCTGGACTCTGCCTTGGTCTCTGATTCCCAGGCCCCCTTGAAGTACCTCCAAGGTGCTATTTTAATGGTGACTGACAGCCAGGCCCTGGGGGCTGCAGCAACGGCTGTAGTGGCCGGAGTTTGGAGGCTTTGGTCCAATGGCCCCTCTCATCTCTGCCCAATCTCCATCTGACACCCTGCCCGTCTAAGGGGCCTCAACTCCTGCACCGCCCATAAGCCTTTCCTTACGTGCCCCACCACTGGCACAGCCCGCCTCCAGAGGCCACCCTGAATCTGGACCTTGATCATGTCTCAGCTCTGTGGTTTTCAGAGCCCTTCCCACCCCTCTGCTGCACACTCCTCATCTGCTACAATGGCCATTTATGTTCTTCTCTTCCTGATCCTTCTTTGAGCTCTCATCCTTCTCTAAAAGGTACCTTGGAACATTAAACTAAGGCAATAAGTAGAAAATATGAGAAAATATTAAGAAAATATGAGCCACATTATATTTACATGCCTACATACACACACACACACACACACACGGCACTAGATAAAGTTCATCTCAGAAAGACAACTCCCTTTGGTGGGTGAGACCCCTTGATATGCCTACGGAAGTGCAGAAGATGGGCCCCAAGAGCTTGGTCAATGACAAAGGAGATAATCGATGGTATAGTTAAAATATTTTTTGCACAAAAATGTAACAGGATTTGGGGTAGGATGGGAGAGGAAAGGAGGAAAGGGGTCTGTGTAATGTGGCTGGAAGTTGCTCCTTGCTGAGAAGAGAGGCCAGTAGGAATGCCCAAGAACGTTTGAGAACAGGGTGTCTATTGTGCAGTGAAGTTGTTTGTGATCCTGCAGTGTAAACTCCCTCCACGCCCTCGAACCTTCACCTGAGTCTGCTACACACAAGGCTCCATCAGCTTGGTGATGGTACCACTTGGGGAAGGTGAAGGAATCACGCCCAGCAAGGCATAATTTAGTGAGGAAAAGGTAAGGCGTGCACAGTTTACCCAGGTGATCCAGAAACAGGAAGCTCAGGAGGTCAGAAGCAGGAAGTCAGGGCCGGAGGTGACCAGCAGAAGAGTAGGTGTCTGTAAATACCTCTGCAAAGACTGAGAGAGAAGGTGGATCCCCTTTGCCCATGGAATGAGGGTCCCAAGCTAGTATTATTTGCATTTCAAAAGACAAGGAGACTCCATCTAGCACCCGGGTCGTGTGGGTTTAGTGATTACATTGCCTATGCTCACTTGCATTCGTGTGTGGTCATTAGAGTGGACAGGGGAAGTGATGGGGTAAAGAGAGTCCTGAGTTAGAGGTCCAAAGAGGTGAATCTGAGTTCTGGCTTGGTCACTAATCTTGGCAGAACCAGTGAGCTTACATGGTCCTCAGGTGCCTCAGCTATTAAGTACAGATCTGAACTGGCTAAAACTCTATAATTTCTATCAGCTCCAGCACGTCAAGGGACTCGTTCTGCCTTTCTGCTTTGCCACGACCATTTGAGTCTGCCCTCCCTTAACTGACTCCTCCTTGCTTTTTTACAAAGCTGGGGAGCAATTTTAAGATTTCTTAATGTGGACTCATAGGAAGACATGCATCCACCATTCCTCCCTCCATAGCATTGAGATGGGAAGGCCCTTCTACTCCTGGCCCAGAGGCCAGCAGTGCTGTGGCAAAGGCCAATCTTGGACGTGAAGCAAGGGGAGGTTAAATACATGCACAGACTCTTCTCACAAACCAGCCCAAGACCCAGCTCTTTGAGGATCCCCCACCTCCACCCCCAATGCCATGCCATTAGTCCACTTCCTTCTATCACCTAGTATTTGTTCGATAATTGCTGGGACTTCGGAATAAGGGAGATAGCATTTTGAGAGATAAAGTAATGTAAGATGAAGTACTTCGCCTCAGAAATTGCAATAGAATTGGACGCTCTCTTCTTCCCAATCTCTTCAGTAATATCTTCCTTAGCAATTGGTGGGACTCTACTGGAAAGCTATTATTTCAATAAATTCTTAAGTGGCAACTCTATTCTGTCACTGTGCTGTACTCTGAGGATAAACTGGTGAATAAAGTAAGTTCCTTGTGGAGTTCATAGTCTAAAAAAAGGAAGATAGGCCTTAAGGTTGTAATCACATCACTACAGATAATTAATTACTTAATTACAATTGTGATATGTTGCTATGTATAACTGGGAGACTGTGATGCTTAATTTTATGTGTCAACTTGATTGGGTCACGGGGTACCCAGATATCTGGTTACATATTATTTCTGGGGGTGTCTGTGAAGGTGTTTCTGGATGAGATCAACATTTAGATTAGACCGAGTAAAGCAGATTGTCCTCTCCTATGTGGATGGGCATCATCCAATCCATTGAGGGCCTCAATAGAACTAAAAGGAGAAAGAAAGGAGAGTTCACTCTTTGACTGCTGAGCTGGGACACTGGTCCTCTGCCTTGGGTGGGGACTAGTACCATCCGTGCTCCTGGCTCTCAGGCCTTCAGACTCAAATTAGAACCATACTACCACCTTTCCTGAGTCTCCAGCTTGCCGACAGTGAAGGGTGGGTGGGACTCCTCAGCCTCCATAATCATGTAAGCCAATTCCTTATTATATATATATATATATATATATATATATATATACACACATATACACACATATCCTGCTGATTCTGTTTCTTTAAGAACACTGACTGATACTAGCCTAGGGGGTCAGGAAAACCTTCATGAATAAGTAAATTCAAACAAAGACCTAAAATGGAGTGGAAATTAGCTAGCTGAAGGAGTAGGAAAAGAAATGGGAAAATGATCACAAGAGAGGAAATACCATGAGCACAGGGCATGACCACTTTGAAAAACTAGAAGACAAGTGGCTTAGCGGGGCTGTTGAGAACCGGGAAAATACTGGCGAGAGGAAACCAGAGATGTAGGCAGCAATAAAGTCATGCAGAGCACTATGGGTCTTCTTAGGGATTTAGGGCTTTTTCAAAGAGCAGTGGGAAGTCATTTAGGATCTCTAACCAAGTTTCCATGCATTAAAAGGATCCACCATGTTTGTTTGTTTATTTCATCACAGAATCTAGGCCAGTCTTAGTTTGAAGTATTGCCAGATGTGCTGTCTCCTGAAAAGCTCCCTTGGGCTTCTAGAAGACATTTTTTTTACTTTCTCCCTCACAGTCTGTCTTTCTGCCACTGAACCCAGTTACCATGTGACAGATTGTAAGTGACAGGAAAAAAGCCATGAGGTCCAGTGAAAGGAAGTCTGAGCAGGGAGTCAATAGGTCTGCCTTTCTCTTGACCTCTCTAGACTCTGGTGTAGGGATTTTGGTGAAGTCCAAGACCCTGTATCTCCATTGCTATACTCCACACTTGAGTCTGCCTCACCTCCCTGGGATGTTGAAGGAATAATTAAATTAAAGAAATGAAGTGTGATGTTGTCAGGTGCTGAAGTTAACACCGGGCGTTATAGAACAGAAGACAGTGCCACAGGGAGGCACCCAACGTGGCCACAGCAGAGCCCAGAGGGAACGGCCTACCAGCCAGAACCAAAGCTGCCCTGATAACAGCCTCAGCCACACTTGCAGGAGGAGTAGGAAGGTGGCAAGGCTCTCTGGTAGAGTTTGTCTAGTTGAGGTTACAGTCAACAATCTATTCAGTAAGTATAACTATATGCTGGGCCCATGAAGGTGGGTAAGACAGGCTCTCTTCCCTGAGGGGTAAAGTGTATGATATTAGGCAGAATAATAGCCCTCTAAAGACGTCCACATCCAAATCCCTAGAGCCTGTGAATACCTTACCTTCTATGACAAAACGGACTTTACATATGTGATTAAAGTTTAAGAACCTTGACAGGGAGTGATTGTCCTGGACCATGCAGGAGGGCCTAAGCTAGTCATGAGTCCTTAAAAGCGGAGAACCTTTCCCAGCCTCAGTCAGGATGGAGAGAGATGGGACAAAAGAAGCAGCAGGAGAAATTTGAAGCATGACATGTACTTGACGTGCTGTTGCTGGCTTTGAAGATGGAAGAAGAGCTCCAAGAGCCAAGGAGGGTATGTGGTTTCTAGAAACTAAAAAAGGCTAGGAAGTAGATTATTCCTAGAGTCTCCAAAAAAGAATACAACCCTGCAAATGCCCTGATTTTAGCTCAGTGGGACCTGTGTCAGACTTATGACCTGTCGAACAATAACATAATAAATTTATGTTGTTTTAAGCCACTAAATTTGTGGTAATTTGTTAGCACACTAATGTGTATGTGTGTGTGTGTGTGTGTGTGTGTGTGTGTGTATACACACACACATACTAATTATCTTTCAATCAAGGGTTCTTAGATGTGAATGATACAATCCACTCTAGCTAGTGGAAGCATAAAATAAATGTAGTACAGGGTATTAGGTGGGCCAGAGACTGTATATGAGAGCCAGAAAGGCTGAGTCTGAAAGTTTGTTGGCCAGGAACAAGCCCAGTTGTATCACAGAGGCCTCTCTTGTTTACACTGCTGCCCTTACTGCCTGGGACCCAACTCCTAAAGCTCAGCATGATCGTCCACAGAACCAGATGGCCTCATTGCCATGCTGGCCAGCAGATCAGTGCCCTGGCATTGCCTGCCTCCCTCACACTACCCACTTTCCAGATCCATGTTTCATGAAGGAACCGAGGTCTCCTACCTGCACCCCCACTACAGAAGAGTTCCGTTTTCTTGGCAAGACTCGTAACGTACGGAAACTATGAAAATATAAGAAAAGTACTCAAATTTGGTAAAAGAAAAAAAAATAGTAGAAAAAGCATCCACTAGAGAGGCCTTTGGCCAGGCCTCGTAACTCTCCATGTGGCCACCGTATCTACTGTCCTTACTTGCCCCCACCGTTCATGAATGTTACTTCCTGGACCCTAAGTGAACGGCGTCTGCTAAACCACTAGAAAATAATTCTTGGGGCGCCTGGGTGGCGCAGTCGGTTGAGCGTCCGATTTCAGCCAGGTCACGATCTCGCGGTCCGTGAGTTCGAGCCCCGCGTCGGGCTCTGAGCTGATGGCTCAGAGCCTGGAGCCTGTTTCCGATTCTGTGTCTCCCTCTCTCTCTGCCCCTCCCCCGTTCATGCTCTGTCTTTCTCTGTCCCAAAAATAAATAAACGTTGAAAAAAAAAAAATTAAAAAAAAAAAAAAAAAAAAGAAAATAATTCTGATGCAATGTGTTCAGCGATTTAATGGAAGAATGGATAAAGGAAACTTTGAGAACCGCAAGGAGGAAACAGTTGCCTTGGGACAAGTGGACCAGAAGATTTGAGTTATGAGATTTTGAGCTGACCCTTATGAATCAGTAGAGCTGTAATATTCCAGGCAGAAAGCCATTATAAAAATACATGAGATTGAAGAAGAAGTTGGCACCTGTGGGGAGTATTGGATAGTGGGTATGACTGAGGCCCGGGAAGGGATGGGGAATAGAGGGGTATAAGGAGGGAGAGGTAGTGAGGGGTAGACGGTTAAGGGTGTAATAAGCTAAGCTGAAGAGTTCAGAATTTATTCTATAGGCAGTGGGGAGCCATTGAAGCTTTTTAATTAGGGAATTGACATCAGGTCATTTTTGAAAAGAGAATTCCGATCGCGGTGTGGCAGAAAGATTAGAAGAGAAAAAACGGGCCAGCACGGCTAGTGAAGAGGTTATTATACAAATCTAATGAAATGGACGGGATGTGCAGAAAAGCAGCCGCAGGAGGTATTATGAGGAAAAGGGTGATCCCGAGTGAATAGAACTGGTAGACAGAGAAGATTCAAAACTCTTAGGACTTTTCAGAATTAGACAATTGTGGAGAAGCTCTGACATTCAGTAAACTGGGAAATTTAGGTCTTTGGGAAATGTAAGAAGAGGCTTTAGAAAGAGACAACAGTTTTGGCTTGCACTTGTGAATTTCAGAAACGGATAAGTTGCCTGAGAGGAAACTGAACATAAGAGTCTGGGGCCTGGAGAAGAGCTGAGTGGCAGACACAGATTGGGGGTCATCATAGAGACTGAAGCCCTGGGCTCAGGTGAAGATTTCTCAGGGGGAGTCTGAAGAAGAGAAAAGAGGGTGAGGATGCACCCCTGGGCCAGTGCAATATGTAGGAGTAATGGCAGGCAGCATGGGCCTTGGGGATCCTGGGCCTCACTACCAAATTGGACTCCATGTCAAAATTTTTGATTTTACAACAGTACCAAAACAAAGGTGAGAGGTCAGGGGTGCTGGGTGAATGTGTGGCTGTGCCTAGGACTGCAGTCACACCTTATATGGACCCTGTTTCCTTCCCTTGACACAAGTGGCCCAAAGGAGCCACCTGCCAAGTGCTTGACTTGGCCAGTGGCCCAAATCTAAGAGACATTGCCCTCCTAGGGTGGCCAGGGCTTGTAACATGTGACTCTCGCCCAACTAGAGAAGACTGGTCAGAACAAGGGCTGTCAGGGGCGTCTGGGTGGCTCAGTCGGTTGAGGGTCCGACTTCAGCTCAGGTCATGATTTCACGGCTCGTGGGTTTGAGACCCGCTTTGGGCTCTGTGCTGACAGCTTGGAGCCTGGAGCCTGCTTCAGAATCTGTGTCTTCCTCTCTCTACCCCTCCCTCACGTACACTCTGTATCTCTCTCTCTCTCTCTCAAAAATAAATAAACATTAAAATAAAAAAAGGACTAGGGCTGTCAATATTTGGTCTGGCCCTTCGCTATGGCCTTTGAAGATTCGCATAAAAGACAGTTGTCACATAGAGTATTTGGAGTAGCTCACACTAGAAGACTGGGCATTTGGTGTTTGGACCCAGTAAGAACACAATGGCCTGGTGCAAACTAAAGTTGTCAAACCCTGAGCATACACAGGAACTGGTTAGTAAAGAAAATGGAGCAGATCTCAAGAGAAGTGGAGGGGGGCTGAGGAAGAAATATGTGGCCAAAAGAGAGAAGAAAGGGCCTTGGGTTTGACAGCTTTTGGTCACAGTCTTCATGCAATGCAGCTAGACCCATTTTGTCTGGCAAAAATTCAAATAGAACTGATAGACAGACTGATAGAACACCACTGAGAGGGTTCAGTTTGCTTAAAAGTATACTTAGGGGCGCCTGGGTGGCGCAGTCAGTTAAGCGTCCGACTTCAGCCAGGTCACGATCTCGCGGTCCGTGAGTTCGAGCCCCACGTCAGGCTTTGGGCTGATGGCTGCCTGTTTCCGATTCTGGGTCTCTCTCTCTCTGCCCCTCCCCCGTTCATGCTCTGTCTCTCTCTGTCCCAGAAATAAATAAACGTTGAAAAAAAAAAAAAGTATACTTATGCGTGTTAAATGTATCCCCAATATAACTTTCCACATTACTCATTCTTGTGGCAGAATCTTTTCCGAAGTTAAAACAAAGATATATGTAAAGGATGGCCCTCTCTAAAGGAACCCAAATTCTGAATTAATGAGGTTTTACAAACATATCACAGGCACTGGGCTAACCTCTGTAAATAGCAATTGGCAATTTCATTAATTGGGGTCAAGGTCTGGTCCATACTTCTCATGTCAAATGCAATCAGTTATGCGAAATAGAATCTTCATTTATCATAAGCCTATACTGCTTGTAAGTCAGAAGCGGTTTCCGAAGAATGTTTGAAATGCAAAGTCTTACTTCACTAGGAAGACCCAGTCTCAGTGACCTTTTCCTGGACTGACAGTCCCCACCAAGCCAGAGGAACTTTCTGGGGCTGGTGAGTTACTATCTTTAGGAAGAGAGGACATATAAAACAGCTCTCTAAGAAACAGATTTGCAACAGTTATTGCCGATTTATGGATAGTAATCCAAGATCAAAGACTAAAGCACAGAAGAAATTCTTCCAAAATATTTGCAATGCGGGCATAGCATTAACACCTCCATAGAAAGTTAACTATTAAATCAGACTTTGGCAAGATGTCTCTTTTGTATTTAGAAGGGACAGGACATGACCTATGGTATGTTTGACTCTACAAGTGTATTTGATAAATACGTGTAAACTTACTTGGAAATGTTTAAGGGCAAGCTTTAAGTTCCCCTCCCTATGCCTGGACATATAAATGTGTAATCACGATATTCCTCACATACATGTGTTATGGACAGATCTTTAAAGCAGTCCTTGCTGGTATGAAAGTAGGCACACACAGGGGAGCCTGGGTGGCTCAGTCGGTTAAGTATCAGACTTCTGACTTTGACTCAGGTAATGATCTCACAGTTCGTGAGTTCAAGCCCCACATGGGGCTCTGCACTGACAATGTGGAACCTGCTTGGGGTTCTCTCTGTCTCTCCCCCTATCTCTCTCTCTCTCTCTCTGTCTCTCAAAATAAGTAAACATTAAAAAAAAACATAGGCACACACGGACATGCAGACTATTTAAAAATGTTCATGAGACGATGAATCTGTTTAGAATCGTGGTTGTACTGAAAGTATCACAGGGGAATGCATATGTGCAAACTCATCAACATGTATACACTAAATGTGTACAAGGTTTTGCATGTCAATCACACTTCAATAAAATATACTCATAATGTAAACACTGAGCAAACAAAAGAAAGTTGCAGGATGGTAAGTACAGTGCACAGGAGGCAAAGACATGTGACAAGGACATGAGAGCCAATTCTATATATTATTTATGACCATATATCTAGTAAAAAGTGTTTTAAATGTGTGGGAAGGACAAAAACCTAATCCAGGGTGTCGGTTACTTCTAAGAAAGGAAAGAAAGAAATGAGATGGAGGAGAAATATCCAGTGGATTTTAACTGTATCTGTAACATTTTCTTTAAAATAAATCCTACTATAGATTCAGGTGCAGCCTGGGGCTGGGGGGCGGGGGGAATGTCTACGTGTCTGAGTCTGAATTTCACACACATATAATGGCCCAGAGATATTCCTCAATGATGAAGATACACCATGTCAGAACTGAAACCTTCAAAACTGTGTGCAGGCAGAAATGGAATACATACCTTGCATTCACCTTGCCCTTCTCAAAGCATTCCCCAAATCCTAGGTATCTTAACATCATAAGTCGAGTGTATAAGTTCTGAGGATGTCATTACCCAGTTAGATGAAATACAAAGATCTAGAAGTGAATTTTTCCTGGCTCACAGTGGTATTTACTTGGTTGGCGATGATCATAAACCTTCTTCTTCCCACACAGTCTTTAACATCCACATAACTGCAGAGCACCTAGCGTAAAAAGCATCTCATTCCAAACTCCAGTAAAAGAATTTCCCTGGTGGTTATAATGCTGGGGGACAAACCTCTGATTGGAAGTGGGGGTTGGATCTCTTCGAAGATGACTGCAAGAACATATTTTGCAAGCTAAGTGGTCTCTTAAAATGCAAGTATGTACTGTGACAGGGACATTAACAGATGGAGATCGGGTGAACTGTGTGTCCACGTGGAATGGGACTGAGACCTTCTTCTCTACATTTGGAAAACTTGTATTTATTGAGCACCCACTGTGTACCCCATAGCACCAGGCCAGATGCCACAGTGAGGGAGTGTAAGGGAACACTCAAAATGAGCTAAGCTGTGGGCCTTGCCCTTGGGGGATGTTCCACCTGAACGAAAGAGTCTAACTGGGAAACTAACGATTTCCGTGAGGAAGCAACATGGGACCTCCGGGGCACTGAGGAAGGAATGTGACAAGGTCTGCACCTGATGTACAAGAGAAAAGTAAGGGGAGGGATCAGCTGGGAAGAAGGGCTGGGGCAGGACTTCAGAGCAGAGCCAAGAGATATGTGGGGACAGTTTCAAGAGTGAAGGTCAAGGCATTTCCTCAGAGTCAGCGTCCTCTGGAAATAAGAGTTCCACTACCAACAGTGACCTGCGTGCCCATAGAAATGGCCTTTAAAGAGGACTAAAGCTGTACCTCAATCTTTGCCAACAATGGTGGGGAGGGCACTCTGAGTCCCCTGAGATGTGTTGACCGAGCCAAGTGAAAAGACATTATAATTCTTTTTTTTTGTGGCTATCTTCCAATCTTCCTCCCACTGTAGAGTCCACAGCTGCTGGGCTGCAGTGAGGAAGGAGTGGAGGAATCAAAATGCAGAGAACAAAGGACGTGCACTTTGCTGGGATAGGTCACTGTCTCTTAAGCAAAGCTGGGTGATGTGAAGAAAGAGAACTCTAGACAAAGCATAGTCCAGAAACCGCATTAGCACCAGCTGGGAGATTGTTACACATGCAAATTCTCAGGCTCCTCCTCAAGCTGACTCAATCCGAAGTTCCAGGGGTGAGCGCAGCAATCTGTATTTTAAGAAGCCCTCCAAGTGGTTCTGATCCACCTTAACATCTGAGAACCATTGCCCTAAACCATCACACATTGAAGAATGGGCAGTTCTCAGGACTGGGAAAGAATCGGCATAGGCTAGCACTCAGAAGAATTAGTGCTCTGTGACCTTCACGCAAACCAGCGTAGGATAACGGTCAACAGGCATAGGCACACCATCCACCCCCCCAACACACACACCCTGTACCCAGACTAAGCCAAGGGCACCTCAGGAACAAATAGGCTATCCACCAGAAGATGCTTGATTTCAAGTTTTGCATGGTTGTAAGGAAGCATCTTTAAGAGAGCCTTCTGGGATCAACTCCAGACATTCTGAGGACCACCAGAAAAACCATCTGTTCACTGGACCCTCCTCCATATTACCCCACATTACTGCAATCCTCGATTAATCTAACCCATGAGTTTTGCAGCCTCTCTACGCAAGCTCAGGCTGTCTTGCTTGTGAAAATCATGAAACAGGAAGACTTGAGTGAAGACACATACACTCTCCCTCATCTCAGTTGTCTTCAATGTTGCTCATGTACTCATGCATTCATTCAACAAACATGTTTCCCTATAGAGTGCTTAGAATGTGCCCAGCAAGGATCTTTTCCCCATCTCTAATAGGTTTCTACAAAATTCACCACATCGACATAATGTGTGTATGTGTTCAACAGTTTTTTCAAGGGGCTGAAATTTTCACCAATCCTTGACTCTGACCCAAGGTAGTGTTTGCCTATGATTTTTAATTTATTTCATAGAAGGGTGGCTTGGACCCCTCCTGTTGTGTTGTCTTCATCCAGAGAGGGTATTTCTATCTCATTCACGCTTTGAGGGAAGGGAAATTTGCTGACCAACTAAGTTTCATCACCTCATAGAGATAATATTCAAGAAGGTGGGTCAGACACACAAATCATTACTATGAAATAGGTAAGTGCTCTGAAAGAGGTATGTGTAGCACATTGTTGGAATAGAGAGGAACTTACAATTCCTATGAGGTTTGGGAATTTTTGTTTTTCCACAGAGAAGGAGCATCTAAGTATTTTGAAACCATCCTGATTCCCTGAAGCTCTCCGACATGCTGTTGACCTTTATTCTTAGGAGATTCTCTGCCAACTCCTTCACAGCAATAAGCAGGGCCAGCAGAGCTGAGTTTTCTCATTCCCAATGAGCCTTTGGGTCCCCGTCACCTTTTTCTCTTTCTCCACTTCTGCTGTTCATGCCACACCCTCCCACATTCTCTGCAATCTTGCCCCATTGATTCTCCATCCTTGCTCTCACATATTACATGATTCCTGGCTCTACTCCCTGAACCAATATAAGTAGTCATACCTCCTGTGTGCTGATACAAAATGATACATGCACCCTTATGTTTATTGCAGCATTATTTACAATAACCAAATATGGAAGCAGCCCAAGTGTCCATCAATAGATAGATGTATATATATACAATGGAATATTACTCAGCCACACAAAAAAAGAATAAAACCTTGCCATTTGCAACAACATGGATAGAGCCAGAAGGTATAATGCTAAGTGAAATACGTCAGTCAGAGAAAGACAAATACCATGTGATTTTACTCATATGTGGAATTGAAGAAAAATCAAATGAACAAAGAAAAAAAGAGACAAAAACCAAAAAACACCAGACTCTTAAATATAGAGAACCATCTGGTTGTTGCCAGAGGGGATGTGATGGGTGAAAATAGGTGATAGGAATTAAAGAGTACACTTATCATCATGAGTCCTGAGTAATTTATAGAAGTGTTGAATCACCATATTGTAAACCTGGAACTAATATAATGCTATATGTTAATTATACTGTAATTTAAAAATGAATAAATAAGTAGAAGAACACAAAACACAAGCACGTCATGTGCTAAATCTTCCAATGAATTTCCAATCATATTTAACAACAAAACACGAAGGCCAGACCTGATTTACGTAACCCTCTGGAGCAGGACCCCTTTTTCCTTTTTTTTTCTAAATGTTTATTTATTTTTGAGAGAGAAAGAGACAGAGTGTGAGTGGGGGAAGGGTGGAAAGAGAGGGAGACACGGAATCCAATCCAGGTTCCAGGTTCCAGGCTCCAGGCTCCAGGCTCCAGGCTCTGAGCTGTCTGCACAGAGCCAGATGCAGGGCTCAAACTCATGATCCTTGAGATCATGACCTGGGCCAAGTTGGAGCTTAACCGACAGAGCCATCCAGGCACCCCTTTCCTTTTTCTTGAAAACACCTGGCTTGTTCCCACCTCACAAACCATTTGTGCCTCTAGCTGGCTGTGCCTGGAATGTTCTGCCCTGAGATCTTTGAATGCCTTTGCCTTGTCATTG
Source organism: Prionailurus viverrinus (assembly GCF_022837055.1). Classification (NCBI taxonomy): domain Eukaryota; kingdom Metazoa; phylum Chordata; class Mammalia; order Carnivora; family Felidae; genus Prionailurus; species Prionailurus viverrinus. The sequence continues at coordinate 44,051,399 of NC_062567.1, read as the reverse complement.
AGGATTCAGCTCCAGACCCCAACAACCCAGTACACATAGACCCACACCCTGTCATTCCCTTTACATCACTATGTTTTCCATCTTCTTCAGAAACTTGTCACTTTCTGAAAGTAACTTTTCCACATTTGGAGTATTTGTTTGTTTTGTGTAATTGTTTTGTCCAGTACCTGAAGCTAACCAAACTGCAGGGTTTAGAACACAGTCTTCCAGATGCCAGGTCTGCCCAAGACTTCTGGCACCAACTGCAACGTCAGGGGTTTCCCCAAATCTCCCTCTGTTTTGATAACTTGCTAGAAACGCTCAGAGCTTACAGAAGACTATTATATTCAGAGTCACATTTATTACAGGGAAGGGATACAAATTAGAACCTGCAACAAGACGGGAAGGGAGGGGGGGCAAGTCTGGGTGGGGTCCAGAGGTGGAGCTTCTCACTGTCCTCTCCCTGAGGAGTCAAGCAGGGTGTGGCCCCCTCCAAGACACAAAGTGTGGCATAAAACATGACAGGTAGAGAACAGCCAACCAAAAAGTTTTGCGTGAGCCTCAATGTCCAGAGTTTTTGCTGCATCTTCATTATGCGGACATAATTGATTGGATTATTGCCCCTGTGGCAGAAGTCAGTCTGCACCTCTCTACTCCCTCAGGGGTGGTGCTGATATCCTGTAGCCCAAGGGGCCCACCAAGATCCACCCCTTAGCCTACAGTATCAGGCAGGGTCTGAGGGGCCTACCATGAATAACAAAGACACTTGTATCACTCAGGAAATTCCAAGGGTTTAGAGGTTGGGTTACTTCCCAGGAGCAAAGGCCAGACCTCTCTTGGGCAAGGCCAAATTCCTTACTCTGCATCTGTCATCTCCCTACTCTCCTACTAAAACATAAACTTCTGGGCTGCAGAGAGTAGACTATCTGTCTTGCTCTCCACTGTGGTTCCAGCAGTACAGAGAAGTGCCATTTGTGTGTGTGTGTGTGTGGGGGGGGTAATTTGGCTTTACCCATTTGAGGTCAACATCAAGTTTCATTCCATTTAAAAGCCAAATAAATGACTTTAAACTCTCTTTCTATCAATCATGAGCAATTCATCCTTCCTCCCCAAATGACACCTTTCAAAAGTCCCAGAGGTAAGTGAGGTCGTTTCCGACTGAGGCCAAAGCAATCAGTTACTATTGCCTTGCCCAAGAAAGAGACAAATGAAAATGGAAAGTTCGGTCAATGTGCCAAAAGCCCAATACTACAGCAATAGCTGTTGTCACCACCACTGAATACTTTTGCTGCAGGAAAAGTTCCATGAATCCTTTGTTGGGTGCTGCACACTATAGGAAACACCCGATTCCCAAGTCCCTGCTCACCACAGGAAGTGCTGGAGGAACCCAGGTTTATACCTACTCTCAGGTTGCATCTAGCTGCTCAGGGTTAGATGGGAGATGATGAGTCTTTCCCCAGAATTCAGCTCAGCTGTGTGCACATCATACATCATGCTAAGCAGGCCTGAGTTCTGATGTTAGAGCTCTTTAGGGACACAATATTTTTAGTGTTCACCCACCCACAACCTTTCCCCAACGCGTGGTCGTAATCCAAGGAGTAGGGGTAGCGAGTGGCTCCAGCCTTCCCTGAGTGCCTTCTGTGGGTCTGAAGATGTCTTTCTTCCTTCTCCTTTTCCTGCCACCTGGGCCCCCACCAGGAGGATGTGAACATGGACCTCAGTGGAAAAAGTGCTGTTGCCCTTCTTCTAAAAGGCTCTTTGATCTCTTTGTAAATCCATGGAAGCAAAAAGATATTGTGGAAGTTGACTACCTAATTTCATCACCACCACCACCACCACCCCCAGTGTCTAGGCTTTAGGCCCTAGTGAAACCAAAACATATTCTATTATACTTTTCTCCTAAAACAATGGGCAGATAGACACTTCCCTTATATTCAGTGTCTACATGGAGATATGCAAGCGGTTCTTCCCAAAAGAGGATGTGTTCCTAGGTGATTTGAATTAGAAACTACTAGCAGTTTTTAAATAACTAAAGGCACCAAAAATATATATACATGTATATGCATGTGTACCTAGTTACAAAATATTAGCATAGGTTATATCGGGGCAATGAGATATCAAGTGATGCTGAGTTTCTTAATTGCTTTCTTACCTTTTAAAGATTTTATAATAAATATTTAGCACTTTATAATATGAAAAAAGTATTTCAATATTATAGGAAAAAACTGCAAGAATCTAGGGGCTGTGCAGATGGTTAAATGATCAGAAGCCTCTGCTCATGGAACTCTAACATTCTTGTATGGTTGAGATCCTCTCTTGTTTTACTTTTGTATTGATTCTTTTTTATGCCCCTTCTATACTTCAGCTCTCCCCCATGAGAAACTGCTCTAATATATTCAACATGTATCTTTCATCTGGGTATACACTTATAAAGTACATAGTGCTATTTTGTAGCATATATTTTTTATTTACATATATTCTATGACATACCTCTTTCCCCTAAGAGACTCTAACCCCCACATAAGCCATGAGAGTTAATTTATATTTGTAGTTCTATAGCAAAATATGGAGTTTAGCATAGAGGAAAACAGAATATAAATATTTGTTGAACTGAACTGAAATTTTACTCTCTTTTTTTAAAATCTTGTCTTTCCTATGCTTCAGTGATACTTCCTTCTCCTGGTTTCCCTCCTGCCTCTCAGTCTCCTTCCAAGGCTCCTCCTTCTCGTTCCTAATTACAGGCACTGCCTAAGGCTAAGGCTTAGTGCCTGTCTCTCGCTTGTTGTCAATCTACCTGACCCCTACAATTAGTCTCATCCACATGCATGGCTTTTATGATCATTTTGGCATAGGTATTTTCCAAACCTATCTCTGGCCTTCATTTCTTCAACAAGCTGTAGACTTACATGCTCATCTGACAGCTGAAAAGTCCTTCAGCCTTCTCTCCCTCAACATGAAGTCACCTTTACCCCCACCCAAGTCTCTACTTTCTCCTTTGTCCCCTCTCACAGGAACAGAAGGTTAGTGTTCTTCTAGTATCTCCTTCTCACCTTTAATAGAACTCCCCCTCCTCTTTTGCTCTGTATGTGGGATAACCAGATCCATTTCTACCTTACGGACAACACTACTAACTCACAGCCAGGGGCAATGCTAGGTGCGGAGAAGGTAAGGGTGAGAAAGATATATCAGTTTCTGAGTCTTAGGAGACAGACAGTAGACCAATAAATAAGCACTATGTTGCAAAGTGTGATCAATGGTATGAAGGAAATGAGTAGGGTGATGTGGATAATTTCAGGTCAGGAAAAGCATCTCTATAGGATGAGAAGGGAGCCTCTCATAAAAAGACCCATGGGAAGAGCAAACAACCCAGGTTCAAGGGTCAGCAGGTACCAAGGCTGTAGGGAGGGAAAAAGCTTCACATGTCCAAATACCAGAAATGAGAACTTTGTGATAGACCTTATTGAGAAGGGAGTGACCATAACTGATTAGGGTAAGGGGTGGCCAGAGGCCAGATCGTGAAGAGCCTTGGAGATCATTCAAGCCATTTGGATTTTATTCTAAGTATGATGGGAAGTCAAATGTTAGCATTTAAGCAGGCCAGGGATCCGATCTGAATTATGCTTTGAAAAGTTCACGGATGCCTGAAGAATGAATAATGAGGAAGAGGGGGCAAAAGGTGGAGCAGGGAGGGAAGTTCAAAGCTTTTGCACTAGACCAGGTAAGAGGTAGTAGCAGCTTGAACTATAGGATGGCAGTGACTATGGTGACAAACGGACCAATACGAGACATATGTTGGAGACAAACCTTGTAGAACTTGCTGATAGATGGGATATGGAGACGAGAGAAAAGGAGGAATTAAGAATGACTCAAGGTTTCGAGTGTAAGCAACTATGTGGGTGATAATGCCATTTCATGATTGGGGACATAGAAGGAGGAACGGAGCCAGCTGGCAGTGGATACAGCAGAGAATTAAGAGTTTTGTTTTAGACATGCTAAATTTAAGATGCCAATGAGATATCCTGGTAGAGATGTCAAGCTGACAGATATAACAACCTGGAGCTCCACGGGGAGAGCTCTGGAATGGAGATCCATTCAGAAGGCATCATTATAGAGATGTGTTTATGCCGTGGGAGTACACAGATGAAGGGAACACAATCAATGAGATAGGAAGGGAGAGAAAGGAAGGGAAGGGAAAAGAAGAAGAGGGCCCATAACCAGGTTCTTCATTGCTTGGAAGTCCTGTCTAAAAGGATGAGCCAGCAGGGGTGCCTGGGTGGCGCAGTCGGTTAAGCGTCCGACTTCAGCCAGGTCACGATCTCGCGGTCCGGGAGTTTGGGCCCCGCGTCAGGCTCTGGGCTGATGGCTCGGAGCCTGGAGCCTGTTTCCGATTCTGTGTCTTCCTCTCTCTCTGCCCCTCCCCCGTTCATCCTCTGTCTCTCTCTGTCCCAAAAATAAATAAACGTCGAAATAAATAAATAAATAAATAAATAAATAAAAGGATGAGCCAGCAGGGGTGCCTGGGTGGCTCAGTCGGTTAAACATCTGGCTCTTGATTTTGGCTCAGGTCATGATCTCACGGTACTGAGATCGAGCCCCACGTTGTGCTCCATGCTGGGCATGGAGGCTGCTTGATAGTCTCTCCCCCTCTCTCCCTCTGCCCTTTTCTGTCTCTGTCTCTTTCTCTCTCTCCTTCTAAATAAATAAATAAATAAATAAATAAATAAATAAAAGGATGAGCCAGCAAATTTGCATGAGAAGCAGAGACTAGTGATACAGAAAAAAACATCCAGGAGAGTATGAATGTTATAAAACGAAGAAAGAAGAGTGTTTTGTGAAGAAGGGAGGAGTGAAATATGCCAGATGTTACCAAAAGACCAAGATAAGGCCAGAAACCCACCCGCCCGGTGTAGGATAATAAAAATTAAAGAGTAATTTTGGCAAAGCAAGGTTGTGGGCCAGATTGGAGCAAACTGAGCACTGATCTGTAGTTGTCGGTGAAGAAATGGACCCAGCATGCGTAGACAATGCTTTGGAGAAGTTTTACGATAAATAAGGCTATAGGGAGAGAGGAATATAGCATCAATTGAGGCTTTTGTGAAGATGGGGAATAATAGGGGTGCCTGGGTGGCTCAGTCGGTTGAGCGCCCGACTTCGGCTCAGGTCATGATCTCACGGTTAGTGAGTTCAAGCCCCGCGTGGGGCTCTGTGCTGACAGCTCGGAGCCTGGAGGCGGCTTCGGATTCTGTGTCTCCCTCTCTCTCTGCCCCTCTCCCACTCATGTTTTTTTTTTTCTCTCTCTCTCTCTGTCTCAAAAATAAATAAACATTAAAAACAATTTTTTTTAAAGAGGGGGAATAATAGAGCACATCTGTGTGCTGGTGGGAATGAATATGAAAGAGGGGGAGACGGATGGTACAGGAGAGAGAAGGAGTAACGAAGGAGAAACACCCTTCAGAAGAGCAGAGGGGAGGTGCTGGCCTTTGGTAAAGGGGACTTTTTACATCCCAGGAGAAGGAAGGATGGATCCAACGATAACGGACACAGGTGCATGTGTAGACCTAACGGTTGGGAGGAGAAAGAGTTCTCTGTCAAAAGTTTCCATTTGTCAATGAAAAGCGGTGGGAGATCGCCAACCACGATGGAGAGTGGGAGAGAGGGGGAAGAAACGGGGGCAGGAGGCTGTCGAGAAGCAAGCATGAAGTCCTTCCGTGTGGTTTCTACGTTCTTTCCACTACCAGTGCAGCAGCCCTAGTTCACGCCATCGTAGTCTGCACCTCTACCATCACAGTGCTCTCCAAACTGATCTCCCTTGCCCAGCACCCCCACCCCCCCAACCCTTTATCTATCCACCCTTCAGAGGGATCCCGCAGACCACAAATCTACTGTGCCGTGGGAAGCTTCAATGGGCTTGTTTTACACAACCCTCTACCTCCTCATCTAGGCGCGCAGAATTCCCCATCCCTGATCCAACTTACTCTGCACACTGACACCACGCATCCCTTCCCCCCCATCTTTGCAGAACCACTGCGGCAACAGCTCTCTTCGAATGCTACGAAATGTCTCGCGTTGAGGTCTTTGTTCAAGCTCTTTTTTTTTTTTTTTTTTTTTTTTTTCTGCCTGGCATGCCTTCCTCCCTCTTGCGGAATTCCTACCCATTTCTGAAGATCCAACCCAAACCCCACTGATGTCAAGAAACTTGTTCCTTTAAAACTTATTCCTTTAAAACTTATTATAATAGATCGAAGCCTGTCTTGTATCATAAGCAAATATTTACACATGTGTACTTGTCTCTATGTGTGCTTGCATCTGTCTTCAAGGAAGGAACAAAGGGAAGGAGAGAGGCACGGGAGGGGCAGGAAGGAGAAAAGAGGAAGGAAAGTGGACCCCTGCTGGGAAAGAGGAAAGGTGCCTCCTGGACTCCTGTTGGTTCACCACCACCAACCCGCCCGCCCCCCTCCAACACACACGCTGGCTTAAATAAAACTGCTCAACAGTGCTTCCCAAGAGCTGCAAAAGCCCCAGCCAGCCCCTGGCTTCTGCTCACTGACTTACTGCAGGCATCCTGGGCTGGCACATCCCTTCCCCCTGTCCTTGGGTTCCTCGCCTCCTTTCTTCCCCCCGTGCCTCCATCTTAGATGCCCAGTAATTGCACCAAATCCTAAGAAGCAGCTCCAGCTCTGAAAAGAGCAGTGGGAGGAATTGAGAGAAATAGGGCAGAGAAATGAAAATGTAATGTTGAAAAATTCATGCTAAAGGAAGCACGTGCTCCCCTCCCCTCCTCTGCATGCCATCTGATAAAATTCTGGCAGAGGCCTTGCTTTCCAGGCACATGCAGAGACCATGAGAGGCTGGGCCAAGTCTCTCTGAGGTGACGGAGAAATCACTGGTGAGCCGGAGCGTCCACGTGCGTGCAGGAGGAGAGCAGCGCTTTGCTTCTGGGGGCCTGGGCTGCTGACAGGGGTAGGGGAGGCAAGAGGACAGGGGTGGGAGGCATGTCCTCTCCCCCTACATCAAGATCTGCCGCTGTAACGCCACCTCCTCCTCTCCTTTTCAGAAGAAATTCTGAAAAACCAGCATGACCCTGGGCCAGGGCGAGTGGCTGCGCCCCCCCCCCCTGCTCCACTTGATTGAGCACTGTTTGCTCTGAGCCTGGGGCAGGAGAGTTGAGGCGGCCGGTCTCCAGTTGCCTGAAAAAGCCCGATCTCGTTCCCAACCCCGGTCTCTCCCCTCGCAAAGCACTGCAGAGCTGCGGCCTGATTAATGCGGTGCGCTGATATATACAGGAGATGGGCTCGCGATTCCCGGCAAGCGGTCCCTGCGCCCCTGCGGAGAGGCGGCTCCGACTGCTCGACTGCGACCCCTGGCGGCCGGCGGAGAAACTCTCCGCAGAGCTTCAAAAGCGAACGGGCCGCTGGACAGAAAGCAAAGGGAGGATTTTAAAAGAAACTGGGGTAAGAAATATGCACCCCCAGATGGTGCAGGGCCAGGGGGTGGAGAAAGGAAGGAAAGCCAATTTTGCTTACTTATAATCTAAACAAGAAGGAAGGGAACAATCTGTCAGGGACGGTGGGGGCTGCTGGAGGGGAGAAGGTGGAAATGTAAAAATCTGTTTATAGTTGGAACGGAATCTGTTTAATATGATGCTTACACAAAATAAGACTTATAAGTTTTTCCCTGCTTTGAACTCTGCTTCCTCCATCTTCATTTTAACTAGCAGCGGGCTCTGATCCGATTTCCTCTTTCATACTCCCAAACCGGCTGCCTATTAGAAGAGGCACCTATCTATTCAGGGAAATGAGACATACTTGGGCTTCCTCCAGTGCCTTCAGTGAGCCTGAGTCACAAGAGCCAATATAAGATAGGAGTTAAGAGCCTGAACACTTGAGACACAATGTAAATCCAGTGTACGTCACGCAGTGCGTGACCTTGAGCACTTTGCTCGACCTCTCTGAACCTCTATTCTTTCTTGCCTAGAAAACAGAGTATAAGCAAAATGCACCTCCAGGGTTGTGACCATAAAGAAGCAGTAGTGCCTGAGGTGCTCTTGTCCTCGCCTCTCTCTCCAGGACAGAGGAACTGCCTGATGCTGCTACTGCATTCTCTTCCTGAGCAGGACTCCTTTGGGACATGACTATGATACACGCAGTTCAAGAATAGGCCAAGCGCCTGTGAAAAAGGGATGAATCCTTGCTCACTTTCCCTGAGTCCTTCCCTTTCTTTCCCATCAGTTCACACAGCCCATGCCCGAACATGCGAGCAGACCAGGCAGCACCCACAAAATGGTAGGTGTGGGTGTAGGTGTGTTTGGTGTGCAAAGAGCTTCTTGGCACGGAGCTGCTCTTAGCTTGGGATGGAGCCTGATGCTTTCCGTCAGTTCTTAAAGGCTGTGCATCAATGTCCTTCCCCATGGTGTTAGCATTGCAAACATTCAATGGTCTGATATGCAGTGTTCTCCACCAGGGGCTGGCATGATGAAAAGGTTCTCTAAGGGGCCCCTGCTCCTAAGGAGCATAATCTAGTTGGAAAGGTGTGATGTACACATAGGAAAAACTAAGTAATAAATCATGATTATAAATAGCACATGTGAAGGATCAAATGAGGAGCCCACTAGCACTATAGGAAATCAGAGAATGAAAGCTGATTCAGATCCAAGCTGAGGGCCCAAGGGGTGCCTGGGTGGCTCAGTGGGTTGAGCATCTGACTCTTAATCTGAGTTCAGGTCATGATCCCAGGGTCATGGGATCGAGCCCTGCATCGGGCTCTGCACTGAGGGTGGGGCCTGCTTAAGATTCTCTGTATCTCTCCCTCTGCTCCTTCCCTCTGCCAGCTCTCTCTCTGCAAAACGAACAAACAAACAAACAAAACCCAACAACAACAACAAAAACCCCCAAATAAACAACAACAACAAAAAGTTGAGGGCCCAAGAACTACAGAAAGTATCTTGGTCTTTGATGGTGGTGGGCAAGCTCTTCTTTCTAATCAGGATGTCTCACTAGAAGGGTACGCCATAGGGCATACCATCTTCAGTGAGGAAGAACCACTTCCTCTTCTATATCACTATCCAACCTCTGATAGTCCTGAAGATGCTGGGCCATCTCCAGCCCCATGACATTGGGCTTGTCTCGGGACATGACTCACTTCCAAAGACTCCACGTCTGAGAGTGTGCCTGCTCCGTGCCCATCTTCTGGAGGACAAAACGACGTTGCAAATAAATTCCTACGCATGAGCAAGAGGAAAGAAGAAAGGTACATAGTTACTCACGATTCCTTATCTGTTCACTCATCAGTTCACTTACATAACATCCATCCATCCATTTATCCATTCAGTCTTTCCTGCATACACTAAGTATTATATTTAGCAATTGTTGTATGCCCCGCACTGTGTCCTGTGCCATGAGTACAAAATAATGATGCATTTCCTTTCCTCCTACCCTGATCGAGAGCCTGTAGCACCCTACTCAATTTGAAAGGATCTCGTCTTCTGTCCCACCGCATCTGAGGGACCAGATGTACTATGAGATTCATGCGGCTCATTCTGTCGCAGTAACAGGGCCCTGATAAACACGGATCCCACCACTCTGGTCAACAAACTGTCATACGGAATCTAATAGTGTAGATTTTACTGATCCACCCACCCACTTCCTGAAGGGACAAGGAAGAAGAGAACTCAATGTACTGACCCCTTAGGATGGGATACAAATAACATCAAGCCTTTGCCTCACACTAGATCTCTGATGACTGACGCACAAGCTGGTTCTAATTTGACCCTCGCAAGTGCCTGCCTCCCTGGGGTGTTCACCTGAAATCATTCCAGTAGCCTTTTCTCCTTGCTGGCTGCCTCTCACTCCCATCCCCTGCCTTCATGGGATTTGTGACAATCCGTGCTCTTTAAAAAATTTGCTGGAGTGTATTTGTATGTCTTTAGTGGTGGCGGAATGCTGTATAATTATCTCCCAATTCATCAGGCTCTTTAACAGGCAAATGCCTTTTTTTCCAATAAGTTTTTCTGGCTGAGGCACCAATAGGCCTTGTTGCTACGGAAACCAGAACGTTTCTTCCTCTATTTGAATTGTGTGTTGAAAGCTCTGTGTGTATGTGCATGCACACATATGGTAGCTGCTCGCTTTTACAGCTCTTTTCCCCTTTCCTACCTCCATGGACCTGTCTGGCATTTTCCCTACATCCCCTGTTTCCGAAAGTTCCCCCCTCATCCACAGCCCCTGCGTGTCCCCTTCCTGCCTTTCACTGTGCCCCCACCTCCCCCTCCCCTTCCATCTGGTGTTCTCGGCTGTTTAAAAAGAAATACCAGTTGGCTTGCATTAAATCTAAGAGGGAGAGGGAGATAAAGGGTAATTGTGGAAACAGAGCTTTGCAAAAGCCTTTGACCATCCAGGTGTTTCCTGCTGGAAGGCTCGTGGCCACACTTGGCCATTTCCTAGAACGCGGGCTTCTTCAGAGGAGGAGGACAGGGGTATGGAGAGAGTACCGCTCAGTGCAGGAGAGCAGGGAGACCACAGCCCGGCAGCTCCATCTGCCTGCCTCTGCTCTTGGTCACGGACAAACATGCCTCCACCCAAGTCACTGGGTTTGATTCAAGGACCGTTGGACGATGGGAGGCCTCCATTGGAATCCATTTCTTTATTCATTTATTCAACAAGCATTTACTCCACACGTAGTATATGCCAGGTACTGTTTTAGGCACTGGGGATGGGCCCATGGCCCCTGTCCTCAAGAAGCAACACTTGCTCACAGATAATTAAGACAACACGGTAAGTGGGACGCCGGGGTGGCTAGGTAGGTTAAACGTTGGACTCTTGGACTCTTGACTTTGGCTCAGGTCATGACGGTTCCTGAGTTCAAACCCCACATTGGCCCCGCCCTTGCACTGGGCTTGCCCTGACAGTATGGAGCTTGCTTGAAATTCTCTCTCTCCCTCTCTCTCTCCTTCTCCCCTGCTTGCACTCTCTCTCTCTCTCTCAAATAAATAAGTCTGTCTCTCTCTCAAAATAAATAAGTAAACTTTTAAAAAAAGACAATATGGTAAATGCTGTCATAACTATGATTTGGGCTCAGGAGTCAAACTGTCAAACTTAAGTCTGAGCCCCAGGCCAACATTTCCTAGCTGCAACCCTGGGTAAATGACTAACCTCTTTAAGGTTCAATTTCCTTACCTCTAAGTTGTTTCTGATGATTAAAATAATGAGTATGCATTAGCATACTGCCCTGCCCTCAATCCATACTCGATATTTATTGCCATTGTTGTCCTTATCATTACCATTGTCAGGGTTATAAGAAGATTATGATACTAGGCAAGGAGACCACGGAGGGAGTCAAGGTGTCACAGAAGAGGGGTTGGACTGGCCATTTTCCAGGTGAAAAAAGTAGGAAGAACATTCTAGTCAGAGGGACCAGTGTGAGCAAAGGCATGAGGTGTGGACAGGGAAGTGCTTCTGTGCAGCTACAAGGTCAGCTACGTGTGTCTGGGGACAGGGACACCATGGAATTGGCCTAGGCTGTGAGGACTCTGATCACTACCCCGAGAGGATTTAATCAATCCCCTTAATGGAGTGAGCTGGGAATTCTTAAGCTTAAGAGAGACACAAGTAGATAAACTGTGTAGAGAAGAGACTTTTTTCCTGGTGATACACAAAATCCCAAAATTAAAGGGCTCCTGAACCTTCCCTTGCTTTAAAAGTGATGATACCAGCTGATTCCAGCCTGCACCACACAGCAGTTGATTCCTTGCTCCGTGTTGGCCCAACCTCCCAGCATATTCCAGGCCACGCATACCTGGGCATCAGGATATAAGATGCAGCACACCCAGCTCTGTAGCCTCCAACTAGGCATTGAGGCCATGTGGGAGGAGAGGTGATGAGATGACCCCCGAGGTTTCTTCTAGCTCTTGAGAGTATGACTCTAAATTTAAAGCAGTGGTTGGTTGACTCTAGAGGTAGAGTAGTTGGCAAGGGAGAAAGAGGCTATGTGTGTAGAGGGTGGTGTGATGGCTGGAGAGGCAGCAGTAATGATGGGGCAGAATGTGCACTGTAGAGAGACCAGGCATGGTTTAGTGATTGAGCTGGAGCTGGAGGGGAAGCAGAAGGGCCAGCAATAACTCAGAGGCTACTTTTGTTGTTCTTGGAGGTTGGAAGAAACAGCAAGTCCAGAGTAAGATTGGATGCACTGGGTTTGGCCTTCGTATAAAAGAAAGAACGGAACTGTGAGGTCTGCTTTGGGTCACGTGGTACATCCACCCTCTCCTCTCAACGCTGAACAAGGATTGTGGAACTTTGCAATATAAAAGTATGCCAAATGTTCTTTTACCTTTGGTTTCAAATGAGACAACGGTATCTCTGAAAATAAGTATCGGCCTCGATTTCTAGAATCAAAAGCTGGCCAAAGGTAAGAAGGCAGTGAACCAAACTCATGTGACACAATGTCCCATGTCCTCTCTCCTCCACAGCTACTTGCCCTTAACAGAGCTCTGTAAGGGTTACAGTGAATTTTTATATTTTGGGATTTTTTTTTCTCTTAAAAACTCAAAGGGAAGGGGAATTTTTTTTTCCCATTGATTTTTCTATTCTGCATTCTTTCAAACCCATGAGAAAGGATTCCTTCTGTAATTAGAAAAAAAGACATACACACACACATTTTTAATGGGTTTGATGGAGCTTCAAAATAAATAAGGAAAATGTTTTTCAAAGCAAGAAAAATTTAGAAGGAAATGGGGAGAAACATAGATGCTACTACATGCAAGACAGGTGAAACTTGCCATTCGTATTATCCTGTTTGGGCCTCACCACACCTATTGAGATAAATATTCTATACCCTTTTACACACTAGGAAATTGAAGTTAAGGTCCGTTGAAAAACTTGCCAAAGCTTCAGCATCTAATCAGTGGGGGACTGAGTAGTCACACCCATGTTTGCACGACTTCAAAGCCTCCAGCAGCCCCACCATTCACACTAATAATAGAAGGAGAAGAGAGCAGATCACTAATAAGGTTGACCTTTGACACAAATTCACAGAAATTAATGCTTTTCTCTCCTGGGTCCCAGTCCTCAGAATCTGGTTGGTTACCAGAGTCGCTTTATCATGTCCTTTCTTCCTCCAAATTTCCCCAGGCTCCAGAACTGCTTTTCCTTCTTCACCTGACTCATCTGAACTTCAGTTCTGTCCACTTGGAGCTCTGAACCCCAGTTGTTAAGAAGTAAGTAACAAGATTTGCTGATGCAACAGTGTGAGAATCTGTCGGCCGTATTCTTACTTTCCTACCTGTGTTTGCATCATGAAATCTGGTAGAACCAAATGACTGTCTCATAGATGAAGTCAAAGACAGTGACAGAAAACAAAATGATGAATTTCAGGTTGAGGAAAGGGAGAGATTTGGGGCCCAGTGAGTTTTTTGAAACAGTTTCATTGACATATAGTTGACATACACTAAACCATTTCTATTTAAGGTGCACAATTTGATAGGTTTGGGCATAGGTAGAAATTTGTGAACCATCTCCACACTCAAGATGATAAACTTGTTTGTCATGCCCGGAAGGTCCCTCCTGTGGGGTAAGTGAGTTTTTGATTCCCTTAAATTGGACCAGCTCTTACGTAGAGTGGCTCTGGTAACCATAACAGAGCTCCCTGACATTTTTGTGAACTAAATGTAACTTTACAACCAAGTGCTTTTTAAGCCTGTTCCCAATTCTGGAAATGATTCTGGGGGGGGGGGGGGGGGGAAGAAAAGAAAACAATCGCTGGACCTATTTGCAAATAAAAATGATGTGGGAATGATAATCTCCAGAAAATACACAATGTACCTGATAACATAGTCTACACAAGTCCTGGTTAGGAAAATGCATTTGTACTTTACATGGGTTAATTATACATTGGAAAATTCCAACAGAAGTGAGTCCATTGTTTAGGCCCCATGGGCCACACCAGCAGATATCAAGCTTACAGCCAATGGGGCCAGAAGGCCAGAGCTGAGGAGGCTCCCTGTTTCAGACAACTGTACAGATAGCCAAAATCGGAGATTTGGGAAAAATTCAACTCAAGACTGGGGAAGGACCTACCACAAGACTGTTGGTTCCTTAAGGACAGGAAGCATGCTCATTTATTTTGATATTTTTAATAACCTAAATTTCCTAGCACAGGCCTGGAAGTGTTTGTCGGAAGGAAATGCTGAACCATGAATTGGGATACCTATTCAAAATGAAATGTTCTCTGGTTTCACAGACCAAGGGGAGTTCCCAGTGTGGCCACTCACAGAAACCCCACCACTCCACAAGTGAGGTGGCAAAGAAACTGCCTAGGCGAAATGCTGTCACTAGGACCTCCTGGTATTCTGTGGACTTCATGCACTGAGCACCCATCATCGATGGGGGAGAGAGCCAAGCGTACAAGCAGGTGGTGGGGCCTATGCAAGGGGAAGAACACACAGCACAACGGCATGCAGGTGGAGCATCTAAACTGTCTTAGGGGGTCAAGGAGAACGTTCCAGACGCTCTGGCCTCCAAGCCTCAACCCAGCTACCTGAAGGAGCACTCTTTTCAAACTGATTGTTAAGTATCTTGTATAACACCAAACTCTACCATTTAGCTTCTTCATCTATAATAATAGATTCACTTCAAGAATGCCTGGGTGGCTCAGTCAGTTAAGCGACCGACTCTGATTTCGGCTCAGGTCATGATCTCACGGTTCGTGAGTTCGAGCCCCATATCAGGCTCTGCGCTGACAGCAGGGAGCCTGCTTGGGATTCTCTCTCTTTCCTTCTGTCTCTGCCCCTCCCCTGCTTGCACTCTCTCTCTCTCTCTCTCTCTCTCTCTCTCTGTCTCTCTCTGTCTCTCTCCCCCTCTCTCTCAAAATAAATAAATAAACTTTCAAAAATTAATAGATTCACTTCAGAAAAGTGAAAAACCAATCTTAGTCTGGAGTAAAGTCACACATTAAATATATGCCTGGTGAATTACAACATGGGACATGGGCTTGTGAGCTGCCATGGCGCCTAAAGATGGATGGGGAGGGTAAGGGTTTCTCGGTAAAATATATCTGTGTCAAGTTCTGGTATTTATCAGACCACTAACATCTGTCTTAAAATGTGTTCAGAGAATGCTTTGTAGAGAAGAAAAAAGACAACATAATGGAGAAAGTAGGATGATAGCAAGGGAGAAAGAACAAAGAATAAAACAATGGGTAGAAAACAGAGGAAAAGGCAAGCTTGAGAGAGGAAAGGGTGGGTTGGAGGATAAGGATGAGAGGAAGAGGCCAGAAAATGCTGACAACTGGAGCATAAAGAATCCAGTAGAGAAGTAAAGAGACAATGAAGGTAAAAGGAAGGAGCTACATTAATGAACACACACTGGGAGAAAAATAAGACAAAGAACAAAGGAACTGAGGGTGTGTGCGTGCAGAGGATGGGAAATCCAAGTCTAACCAGCCTGCCATCTACTGTCCTAAATGGAAGTGTGGAGGTTGGAAGGACAGGAGGGCTCTTGCAGATGCAGGGTAAAGTCAGTGCCATCCAGAGCCATTTGAATATCTCTGGGGGAAAATTGGAGGCAGCCAGTTGTGTCACAAGAGCCTCCCCGAGCCATGCTTCTAAGGACACCCTTCTGTATCCTTCACCAACTTAAGACCAGATGGCCAAAAAAGGATAGAGACTTCCAGAAGTCTTCAGGGGCTGGCCCCTTGACACTGCAGCGACATCTCTGCCCCAGCAGATTTTCTTCCATGCATTCAAGCCAATCTCTGGAACAAGTGCCTAATGAGAATTTTTCAAGTGTCCCCATGATAGGAGGACTGCCTAACTTTATCATAAAATATCTTCCTGCTACTCAGATCTTAAAATAGTAAATGTTCCCCTTAAGAATCTTTTTGACTTTTTTTTCATGTGCCATTTCCTCTTTTCTGTCAGAAGACATAAAAGGCATTCCCGGAATTATGGTGGGGTTTATTTGAGAATTGCTTGTGCTGATGCAGACATCATGCTCACCACAGTGGAGTCTGTGTCCCTAAGTCATCAGTACAGACAAGAAACTAATCGCCAGAGGTGAACGATATGGCTGTGTTTGAACAGGAAGGTAATGTGGCCACTGCAATTAAATGGAGGACACTAATCCAATTAACCAGATTTACCAGCAATTATGAGGTCATTGTTGATCAAACCCAAGAGTCTCCTGGGAGAACTTAAGGGCTTCAGTTCCCCTCACCCCAACTCCAGGGGGGATGGTAAAACATCAAAGATAATATTACATTCTTAAGATCCCATAAAGTTGGTCATCCCATCACAAGATAGAGCTCTCATTAGAGCCAAAGGGATACGGTTCTGTAATTCACCCCAGTTCATCCCTTTGATTCCATTGCTGTCTCAGGGTGATTAAGGCAATACCCAGAGCTGCCTTCTCTCTAGAATTGTCCAGCCTTTGAAAAGTCCCCTCTAGAGGGGACCTCAGAGACAAGTGAGCAACCCCAACTGAAGAAGACCCAGAATGGCCTGGATAGGCAGAGATAGGACAGGTCAGAGCCAGGCTGACCTCCACCATAAGCCCTTAACAGGGTGTTATTTCTAATGCCTTAAGAGTCTCTCGGGACATATTTTTTTTTCTGACAGGATGACAGTAACTCTCAGCGTAATGGCAACTCAGGCTTTATCTGTTGGATTGACTTCCTTTGTCTTAATCCTGTTTTCTCAGTAAGAGTAAGAGCCCAGGACCAAGCAAATCAGGATAGAGACTTCCAAGTTCCCTTCAACTATGAGGCTTTCTGAATGGACAGGAGGGACACTTAACCTCTTTTCTGGGGGCAAGGGAACAGAAGAGCAAAGACCATTAACTCAGAAAAAAAAAAAAAAAGGCATGAGTTGAAGCCTAAATGTATTGTAATTCCATGACAAAAGCTTATGTTTAATCCGCAGTTTATTGAATGCCTTCTAGATACTCTTTAAATAGCTTATTGAGAGTCTAAGTACTTTGAATATATTATATCATTTAGTATTTACTAAAACTCCATAATAAAGATATTATTACATTCAACTTATAGGTGAGGAAACTGAGGCACAGAGAATTTAAATAGCCTGTCCAAGGTCTTACAACCAGTAGGCAGCTGAGCTAGGTTGGCTAGCTGGCTAGGTTGGCTAGGATGGGCTTCTGAGCCCATCACTGTCACATTGCTTCTCTTGGAGAATATCCATATAATATGATTGAGCCTGTCACTTAGGTCCCAGAGTGTCTCCCCTATCGCCCTGGACAGCTGCACACACTTCTGACTCTCTCTGGGGGAATTTCTCCCAGTCAGGTGCATGCTGGCTGGCCAAATGAAACATGATTGGGAATAATTGTGACATGATATGGTCTGGAATGAAGCGCAGATGGGACTTGAGTGCACGGAAACCCATTGGGGTCTGATTTCAAGGGAAAGAGACATGGCCATCTTAATGATTTGGCAAGAGGAGGTAGACAGGAAGGGTGACAGCCATGGCTAATGCAGTTGGCAACAGCTAAAAGTGAAAATTACCTCCTGCCTACAGTTTTAAGTCATCATTCTCAACATGGCCAGCCCTGGAGCCTGGAGCCTAGAGGGGTCATATGGAAGGGGCAGAAAGGCAAGGCCACAGGGGCCATCTCTTTGGAAGAGTTCTAAATGTGACTGAGACAGACCCACAACATTTCAGACCTTGCATTTCAGACCCGAGCACCATGGAGAAATTGCTGACTCTCTTTGAGCCCTGAGTGGGAGTTAAGTCTCTTCTAATCCTAAAATATTCTCATTTTACCCAGAGCCTTTTTTTAAAATTTTTTAATATGAAATTTATTGTCAAATTGATTGCCACACAACACCCAGTGTTCATCCCAACAGGTGCCCTCCTCAATGCCCATCACCCACTTTCCCCTCCCTCCCACCCCCCATCAACCCTCAGTTTATTCTGTTTTTAAGAGTCTCTTATGGTTTGGCTTTCTCCCTCTCTAACTTTTTTTTTTCCTTCCCCTCCCCCATGGTCTTCTGCTAAGTTTCTCAGGATCCACATAAGAGTGAAAACACATGGTATCTGTCTTTCTCTGTATGACTTATTTCACTTAGCGTTAACACTCTCCAGTTCTATCCACGTTGCTACAAAAGGCCATATTTCATTCTTTCTCATTGCCATGTAGTACTCCATTGTGTATATAAACCACAATTTCTTTATCCATTCATCAGTTGATGGACATTTCAGCTCTTTCCATAATTTAGCTATTGTTGAAAGTGCTGCTATAAACATTGGGGTACAAGTGCCTCTACACAGAGCCTTTTAAATACTCTACAGAAAGGTATCTTCTCCATGGCAAGTAAAAACAAAGGTACCTCTTATAAGAAATGGAATAACACAGGGGTTCAGTCCAAAGACAGGCATAGATTGGTATCCAGTTTGCCATCCTGAGGGCATAAGGGAATGGGTCTCTTTCTTTCTTTCTCCTGCATATCAGTCAGCATGCCTTTGGCTGCAACTAAGAAAGTACCAATTCAACATACTTAAACAATATGAAAATGTATTTCGTAGGAAGTCCAGAAGTAGGCCAGCTCCAGAGTCAGTCAGTTCACCCCCCAAAACCCAACTGCTTTCTATCTCTCCCCTCTACCATTCTCTGGGGACAGCTTTGTTCTCAGAAGTACGTTTTCCAGAGTGTTATAAAATGGCTGCTATATTTCCAGGTGTCATTATCAGACACTACAATGTCTAGTAGAAGAAAAAGTCAGTCTTTTCTGATGCACTGCTTTTTTAAGAGGAAAAAAAAAAAAAAACAAAACCCTTTTCCAGGAGTTCTTTCATATCTCATTGTCCAGAACTTGTTTATATGCCTAATCACAACCAGTCACAGGGAGGAGAGTGATACCACCATGGCTGGCTCTAATCATTCAGGACTAACATAGAAACTTGGGGAGAGGCAGAAACCTGAACAAAATCAGGACTCCAAAACGAGAAAAGAGCTAGAAGTAACTATGCAGATGATAGTTGTGGCAAAGACAGCTATTTGATTTCCAGTACTCATTTTCCTCTTCTTCCTTAACACCATAAGCCCTGGTATTTAATTGGGCAGTTTGCTATCCAGAATAAAGACTACATTTGTCAGCTTTCCATTTTCACCCCTATGCATGGCCATGTCATTAAATTCTGGTTGCTGAGATATAAGCAGAGGGGCTGTATGGAACTTCTGAAATGTTGCTTTCATGTAGCTAACTCAACTTGGAGACCTGCCAACCATATTCCGCTTTCCTCCTTCTTCCAGCCTACAACCCAAATGTGATGGTTGGATCTCCATCGGCCATTTTGGATCATAAGTCCACCTAGAGGATGGAGTCCACATCCTAGAATACAGTAGAGCAGAAAGACAGGAGCTTAGGTGACTGGTGATTCCATGACCATCAGACCTTCCCTAGACAACCTATCTCCACACTTATGGGAGAGAATGAACTTGTGTATGTGTAAGTCTGTGTTTGTCTGATCTGTGGCTTACCACCAGTACCATTCTTAACTGATACAGCAACCAGCAATGAATGCTGCACCTCAGGAGTTAAATTATGTGGGTTAACTGAGTTGATACTCTCGGTCCGGGAATGCATGAAAGACGTAGACAGTGAGAAATTTAGGAATCAAACGGATCTGAGTGCATTCTGCCTTTGTCACTTACGACCTGTGTGATCACTGGTGAGTGACCTTACTTCTTTGAGCTTAATTCCACCATCTGTAAATTAAAGCTGGCTGTTCTTACTGGCCATGGGAGTTAAATAAGAAAACGTCTGCAAAGCACTTTGTGTTGCAATCATGTATAACAGATCCACAGTAAGTGGTCTTAAATGTTTAGAAGACAATAATATACCTTTAAGGACTTAGAAATCACCTAGCCCAAACCTCTCACTTTTATACAAGAAGAAACTGAGCATCATAGAGGTGAAATCAGATTCCCAAAGGGTCTCTGAAGTCCCCTGTTGGAAGGCACAGTTATCATGCTTACTCACAAAGGATATTTTCATCATTCTGTGCCCGGCATGGCATCCACATTGCTCATGGCCCTGGGGCCCCAGGACTTCTCTTCTGGACACACTGCCCAGCCCCTGATGAAGGACAGATGCTCAGCCCTGAGCATCAGCCACTGAGATGGTGTTCTTTTCCTGCACTGATATCATCAGTCACATCATGTGGTACTACTTTAATTGCTGTCCTATTTTTGGAAAAATAGATGGCTAAACATAAGCCATTTTTTCTTAGCATTTTTTTGGTTACTGAAGCAAAGTACTCAGTAAATAAGGCCTGATTTGCATGACATTTTGCATGAATAGCGATGTTGAATGAACAAGGTAACAGACTTTGAACTTTTGTAGGCATTCTATTCAATTTTAAAATGATTTTTTTTTTGTTAATTCCCAGTAGATTTCCACTGACATTAAAATCGACCACAATTTGGGAGGCCTCTGGTGGCTACAATGAGAAAATACAAAAGCAATTATAAGTCTGTGCGTGTTTGTTTAGCTAGGTGAGGTATGCCTTTACTTATGCACATTTGGCTATGCAGATTTTCGAAGCACGGGGACCCGGGTTCCACTCCAAACCCCAGGCAGCATCAAAGTTTTAGGCATTATCAGGGTCTTGCTGGGAGCCAAAGAGGACTCATGCTGTGTTTTCCCAGGTCAGAACTGGTCCAAACGATGCCCACAGAAATTCAAAGGCAAGACAACACTGGAAAGGAGAAATAACCACCAATATTACATTCTAGAGGTAGCAATGTATTCCAGTTTGGGCCTGTGTACTAACTAGATAGCATGCTCCACCTAAAATAACTAAATAGGGGCGCCTGGGTGGCGCAGTCGGTTAAGTGCCGGACTTCAGCCAGGTCACGATCTCGCGGTCCGTGAGTTCGAGCCCCGCGTCAGGCTCTGGGCTGATGGCTCAGAGCCTGGAGCCTGTTTCCGATTCTGTGTCTCCCTCTCTCTCTGCCCCTCCCCCGTTCATGCTCTGTCTCTCTCTGTCCCCAAAAAATAAATAAACGTTGAAAAAAAAATTTTAAATAACTAAATAAAAGATTTTGGTGTCTTTTCCACAGAGCACAATCCGAATGTCCCATCACTCAAGAAACTTGCCCAGTGTGACTGTTTGTTCACATAACTCACCCCAGGGCATAATTGTACAGCACGGCAGTGATGAATGACTAGGAGAGAGCAAATAGAATAGAATAATAATTCTACTCTGGGCTTAAATAATGCTTTTCTTCCCCAGAGGTCTGAGGGTTTTCATATAGATTCGAAGGTAAGGGTGGGTATTATTATCCCCACTTGTGGATAAGGAAATAAAAATGTTAAGTTGTCTGTTCCGAGACTTAGAATAAAAGCCTATTCAAGGTGAATAATAACCTTTGACATTATCTCTTTTCTCGGATGAAGAAACTGAGGTCAGGGTGGTGATATGATGTTTCCAAGACTGTATCATTAGTGGCCAAATAACACCCCTGACATGGAGCCAGAGACAAACATTAAGCTTCTTGCCAGCCCAGTAAATACCTGCACCATTTTCAAGTCCAGCTTTTCCAGAAACATAGCACCAAAACAGGCTTCCCATCTAGCCAATAGAGGGCCGAGTCTCCCTGGGGTCAGCAGGGTCGTGGTCAGAGATAATGTCTGCTTCCAGAATCCTGGGGTGGGGGAGGTATTTTGCATTAAGAGTAGGTTAACACAGTAACTGGAGAGCTCTCACAGGAGTAAACTTGCCCAAAATTTATACGCAGAAGTCCCCTCTCCATATTATAACAGCATTCAGATTTCCTGCCCAACTCTGTCTTTCCCCCATTACCATAGTCGTCCATATCCCATAAAAGATGAGATGCTGCCGAATGTGGGAGGCGTCTCAGTGGATACCTGCCCCCAAGGATTCTCTCCTCTACACGTGCCCCCTCCTTCCTGGGCTTTCAGGCACCATGATATGTGGCCCAGACATCCAGCCCGTGGATAGCCCCATCAGGATCTGGATTCCTCTGAGGATGACGCTCCAGGGTCCTGGCGTGACATGAAGCAGCAATGGCTGGGCATTGCTCTGGGGCTCTTGGGCGGCAAGAGGCCAGGGGGGCAGGGGGGCAGGGATGAGACGTCACAGGCCGCAGAAGAATGGGCGTCGTGCTACACGAGGGAAAGAAGCTGTCATGGCGCCTTCTCTCCGGGCAGCTCTATCAGAACAGTAGACAGAGGTTTGAGAAGAGGTTGCAGCCACACAGAACCCATGCTATCCCTGCCTATCTTCCTCCCACCAACTTCCTCCACATGCTCTGGCTGCCCTGGGGCAGCTGCCTGCAGTCTGTGGTAAGCTCTGTCTGTTCCTACTGCCAAGAAAAGGTAGAAAACACCTGACCTCCAGCCCCCTGCCCCATGACCCCCACTTACAACCTCCTGATTCGGCCCAAACCCATTGCCCTTGCTTACAAGAGAAAGGCGGGTTGCTCTTGAGATCACACACCAGGCCTCCTTCTCTCGGATCCAAATGTTCCTCCCAAGGTCCTGCATCAGGAGGAGATCCTACTTAGCAGAAATGGGGATGATAAAGAGTTTTAGGTCTAAATCACAGTATGTTCTCAGATACAAGGGCATGTATGACATCACCAATAATTCAGATATCACATAAATATTTACCACACAAAGCCACTCTCCAGGGGAACAGAAGAGAAATGATGAGGTACATGGAGACGTCAACTGAATTCTTTCACCCTGCTAGCGAGTGCTCGGGTCAGCTCACCCCAGTTTGGTGCCTTTGATCCCCGGGTAAGCTTCCTCAACAGGGGATTTTGTCAAACTTCTTAGGACGTGTAGCTTTTGTGTGGGATGCCCTTGACCTCTGAACTTCGGTGACGTGTGCAGCTACTATGTCCCCCACCCCATGTCCAGGTTCCCACCCAGCAGTCAGCCACAGCAGCGCTGGCACGCACACAGCCCAGTGCTCAGTTCTGGGTTTCTCGGGAACCGAACACGTAAGCGGACATTCATGGACCCAGACACCTGCTTTCCCTTCCTCTCCCTCCTGCTGTCCACACTTGGGCCACTTCCCTGCTTCTTAGCACTTCAGACGGAGGACGTGAAGGAGTAAACGTGAAAATCTGACAACTCGATTTTGCTGTTTTCCGGAAGCAACGGCGAAACATGAGTTGCCAAACAAGGCAAAACCACTAGCCATTGAAATCTGTAGATTTCAGTTGCCCTTATTTCCTCACAGATAAGTGAGAACTGACAATAAAGTTATTTTCTCTTCAACTTTCTTCCGGAAAAAAAAAAAAAATTATTTCTGATGCCAGCTTCATGGGGGTGGACCAGGACCCATAAAAAATCCACGGCTTCTGGCAAGCCCCAAGAACTCGAAGCTTGGGGAGTGAGGCCACAGACCAAAGACAATCCCCAAAGGTCTCTGGGGCCACAGGGAGGCTGGGCCCACCTCACCCTTCTCAGTGTGGGTCCATGGCATCCAACGTCAGCCCCAGCCCACTCTTGCCATACAGGCTTCACCCCCTCCCCCTCACCTGGTCACACTGGCCTCTCGCTGCCCCCGATCACGCCTCCCCTCCCCTGCCCTCACCCCCTCTTCCCGCTAGGCCCCTGTCTGAACGTCCTTTCCCAAATCCAAGCCTTCAAGGCCTGGCTCAAGTCCAAGAGCACCGCGAAGACCTCAAGACAATGCCGGTCAGTCAGCACTGCTTTGAGCCCTCCACCACGACCCCATCTTTCCTCTGGGCGCGTCCTGTGGGCGCGTCCTGTCACCCTCAGGAAGCTCAGACGGGCGCCAAGGGGAAGAGTAGCAGGAGCCCTGTGCTTGGGCCGGGCCCAGCCTGCTGCAAACCCAGTCTCTGTCATCTCCACAAGTGAAGCCCGCCTCGGTGTCCTCTTCTGTAAAATGAGACTGGAAATAGAATCTACCTTCTCGATTTATTTTGAAACCGAAATGAGAGAAGACTTTAAAGCACTTGGCACAGGGCCAGGCAAAAAGTAAGTTCTGGGAGCACGGCGGCTAGGAGCATCGCTGGCAACGTCCCTACCACCCCAGACACAGCACAATGCCTGGTGGGCCACCCCTGGCGGCACATCGTGCCAGGAGACGCCCAGGGTTTTGTGGCTTGTACCTTGGTGCCTAGGGTTTTGAGTACACCATCTCTTAGGTGTTTGCGCGATTCCTCTCTCCCAGCAAGATGCAGACTCCCCTTCAGGACTCAGGAGCACAATTCGCCCTTAGTGATCCAGGACCACGCTGTTACTGGTCCAGCTCAGAACCTGCTCCCTCTCCCCTTAGGCTGACTTCATCTCAGAAGAGCCTTGACTCTCCTGCAAATAGATCACCAGGAGACTTCGGAATTTTAGATATTCCCAGACCTGTCAGAGTCTTTAGACTTAAGGCAGGCATCTCCTCCCACTTCAGTTACAATTAGAATTCAATTACACGCCCTTCAAAATTGACAGTTCATAGCTCTGGAACGTTAGGAAAAACGACCACTGCCACCGCTCTGCCCTCCCTCCACACCTCCCCCTACCTCGTTTCTCTTCTTTCTTAGCCTCTGCGGGCTGCCTGCTGCTGTCCTGACCGCCCCGGGCTGGCGACCCCTCCCTCCCAGACGGGCTTTGCAGACAGCGCCACCTTCTGGACGCAGACTCAGTTGCACCTTCCCCTTCCAGGAGAAGGGGTTGCATGTAGGCCAGGAGCCCGCCTAGGGTGAACGGTCCTTAACCTCCTGGTAACGCTGCATTAACTGGACAGTTCTGTTGCAGTTCTGCAATAGTTAATATTTTCTTTTTTAAAATTTTTTTAAAGTTTATTTATTTTGAGAGAGAGAGATAAAGAGAAAGAGAGAGCAGGGGAGGGGCAGAGAGAGAGAGAGAGAGAGAATCCCAAGCAGGCTCTGCACTATCAGCAGGGAGCCTGATGTGGGGCTTGAACTCACAAACCATGAGCTCATGACCTAAGCTGAAACTAAGAGTGGGACGCTTAACTGACTGAGCCACCCAGGTGCCCCCATATTTTCCTTTTAAAAAGCAAGGAGCAAGGAGAGGGGCCCCTGGGTGGCTCAGTCAGTTAAGCGCCCGGCTTCAGCTCAGGTCATGACCTCGCAGTTTGTGGGTTTGAGCCCCACGTCCCGCTCTGTGCTGACACCTCAAAGCCTGTAGCCTGCTTTGGATTCTGTGTCTCCCTCTCTCTACCCCTCCACAGCTCATGCTCTGCCTCTCTCTCAAAAATAAATAAACATTAAAAAAAAAATTTTTTTTAAAGCAAGGAGATACACATTGTAAGAGAAGAATGAAGGGCCAAATGTAAACAAGACCTATAAATTAGGGAAAATAAATTCCATTTTAGGCAGTCTTTTACCTTAAAAATGTGAAGTGTTAACAGTGATGACTGCACATTTACATTTCTTTTTTCTTTTTTTTTTCTCTTAAGCAACTTCCATGGGAAAGTGTCAGCTTTAGAATTTGATATAATGGTATATCTTTTTGCATTGGTATAAACATAATTACTGGTCTAGAGACCTTTCCTAACGAAGAGACAAAAGGACATTAACCCTCTTAGCGATGTCTGGAAGTAGATTTGGGCTCCTCCTCTCCTAACAGAACTTGCCACGATAGAAAAACATCTTTTTAAAAAAATTTTTTGAAGTGGGGCGCCTGGGTGGCGCAGTCGGTTAAGCATCCAACTTCAGCCAGGTCACGATCTCGCGGTCCGGGAGTTCGAGCCCCGAGTCAGGCTCTGGGCTGATGGCTCGGAGCCTGGAGCCTGCTTCCGATTCTGTGTCTCCCTCTCTCTCTGCCCCTCGCCCGTTCATGCTCTGTCTCTCTCTGTCCCACAAATAAATAAACGTTGAAAAAAAAATTTTTTTTAAATCATCAGAATAAATAATAGCAACTAAAGGAGCACTGGGCGGCTCAGTCCGGCGAGCACCTGACTTCAGCTCAGGTCATGATCTCATGATTCGTGGGTTTGAGCCCGTGTCTGGCTCTTGTTCTGGCTGCATGGAGCCTGCTTAGGATTCTCTCTCTCTCCCTCTCTCTCTGCCTCTCTCTCAGCTCCTGCCCTGAATGCTCTCTCTTCCTCTCTCTCTCTCTCTCAAAATAAATAAATAAACTTAAATAAATTAATTAATAATAGCAACTAACACTTTACTGAGCACTTACTAAAATATATTACTCTAAAATCTGTATCTACCTTAGTTTGTTTCATTCTTACAACAATTCGACATGATAGCACTATCATTAGCCCCATTTTAAAAACAGGGAAACTGAAAGACAGAATGAATTGCCCAAAGTCACACACAGCCAGGATTTGAACCTAGAAGTTTAGCTCCAGAAGCTATAAGTTTAACCATGACTACATTCTGCCTTATAGTAGATCAGCAGCTCCAAGGTGACCACCACCAGTGAAATTTCCAGGTGGGGGGGAAAAAGCCATCATTCTATCTCCATAGCTCTTTCTTGCCCTCTACTTTTTTATTCATTCATCCATTTATCCATCCACAGTCCTTAAACATATTAGTTAAGCAGATAAAAATACAGATAGAGAAACAGAGACATAGAGATAGAGACGAGAGAGAGAGACAGAGAGAGGGAATGTGAGGCAAGAGACAGAAGACAGACAACAGATGAGAAGATTTTGACAGAATTCTTAACCTGGCGTCTATGGGATCCCTGAACTCCCTGAGATTATATGCAAAGTGTCCCCTGTATGTGTATTTTTTCTGGGGGAAGAGTCCTTAGTTTTCTAAAGATCGTCAAAGGTGCCTGTTTCCCCAAAAAGATTAGGAATTACCAATAGCAATAAAGAACACAATGGTACACACACCAACCATCTCTCTCTCTCTCTCTCTCTCTCTCTCTCTTTCTCTCTTTTCATATGGGACCATCTACACAGTCTACATTTTCTCTTTTGGTCAAAAAGTGAAAGAAGATAAAAGGAAATCCCAGAACATTGAGAGAGCTCGAGACTACCTTTAGAACTCATTAACATGTTCTTAGTTACTTTCAACAGTTAATGCAGTATGTGCTAGATATTACTTCAAACATACATAAGGAGGAGAGAAGGAGGACCAGTTTTTACTAAGTACTTACTACATGCTTGGCACTTAATTTTTCTAACACTGTTGTAGGGATTATTGTTGTTGTTCTCATAGGATTGATTTTTTTTTTTTTTTAAGGTACAAGTTTTTGAGACCGTACAAATCACACCCAAGTTCAGGCAGTTAGCAAGGGGCCTGTCCACATGAGTTAAAGGCAAATCTACCTGAAGCTATAAACCTTGTTCTTCCCTCTGCTTCATTCTGCCCTGAGAAAAGCAGGAAGGGCTAATCACTGGATGCATCTCTAATAACCTTGGCAAATCTTTCCAGGGTCAGTCAAAATGAATATGGGTATGTGTGTGCATGTGTTCTTGGGACAAGGTGACCAAGCTCTATTGCATCTCTGATGCAACACATATTCAGAAAAGAAGCCCATTATTTGGAGATTAAATAATTTAATTGTGCTATTATTTCTAGCTTCTGAATCCTTCCGTTAATTCATCATCTTATTCCTGAGCAGCTCTATACTAGGCATTGGGTAGGGCCTAGCATATCGACTTGTAATATCATCTCCAATAGTCCCCACAGTCCCTGTCCTCAGAAAGCCCAATGTCTAACAGAGACCACAGGCATGTGATCAAATCATAATCATACTGTGGAATATAGTTTAAAATACAAGAATGTGCTGAGTCCGGTGGCAGAACAGAGAAGAAGAAAGATGTTTGGGCTGAACCTCAAAAAATTAGGAGAGATTCCCAGGCCAACAATGTGTGATGGTTAATCTTATGCGTCAATTTGTCTGGGCCTTGGTGCCCAGATAGGGGCTCAAACATTATTCTGGATGTTTCTGTGAGGATA